>NW_016107468.1:3396830-3404958 GCF_001604975.1 Cebus imitator
TTCTTCTGCTTGGTCAATTCGGCTATTGAAACTTATGCATGCTTTGCGAAGTTCTCGATTGTGTTTTTCAGCTCTATCAATTCACTTATATTCCCCTCCAGTTTGTCCATTCTCATTAGCATTTCATCAAATCTTTTTTCAATGTTCTTGGTTTCTTTGCATTGGGTTAGAACATGTTCTTTTAGCTCATGGAAGTTCCTTATTACCTATCTTCTGAAGTCTGATTCTGTCATTTCATCACACTCATTCTCCATCCAGTCTTTTTCCCTTGGTGGTGAGGGGTTGTGATCCCTTGTAGGAGGAGAGATGTTCTGGTTTTGGGTGTTTTCATTCTTTTTGCACTGGTTTCTTCCCATCTTTGTGGATTTATCCACCTGTTGTCTTTGTAGTTGCTGACTTTCAGATTGGGTCTTGAGTGGACGTCCAATTTGTTGATAATGAAGTTATTTCTCTTTCTTAGTTTTCCTTCTAACAGTCTAGCCCCTCTGCTGTAGGGTTGCTGAGGTCCACTCCAGGCCCTGCTTGCCTGGGGATCACCTGCAGCAGCTGCAGAACAGTAGCAGTTGCTACCACTTTCTTTTTCTGCTATCTTTGTCCCAGAGGATACCCGCTAAATGTCAGTCTGATCTCTCCTTTATGAGGTGACTCTTTGGATATACGGGGGTCAGGGAACTGCTTGAGGAGACAGTCTGTCCTTTATATGAGCTCAGGTGCTGAGTTGTGAGCTCTGTTTTTCATTCAGCGTTGCTGGGCAGGTACGTTTAGGTCTGCTGCAGCAGAACTCATAAACTCTTTTTTTTTTTTTTCCCCAGGTGCTCTGTCCCAGGGAGTTAGGGCTTTTTGAGTTTCTGTTGTGCTGCTGCCTTTTTTTCAGGGCTGCCCTGCACAGCAAGGAGGCAGCCTAGTCACTGTCTGCCTGTAGAGGCTTTGCTGATCTACTCTGGGCTCCGCCTAGCTGTCATGTGAAGTTCCCGGCAGTCCTGTTTATATGGGTGTAGTTAGAAATGTCTCCGCATTGGTGGCCCGCCTCTGTAATGGTGGCCTCTTGCTGTAATGGCAGGTTGCCTCAGCAACGGCAGTCTACCTCAGCAAAGGCGGGCTGCCTCAGCAATGGCGGACTACCTCTGTAGTGGTGGAGTGCCTCAGCAATTGCGGACGCCCCTCCCCCACAGAGGTGGACCATCCCGGGTTCAGCTGTGCTTGCTGTGAAACTCTCAATCCAAAGAGTTTCTGATTGTTGTTCTTTTGTGGGGGTGGGACCAGCCGAGCCTGATCACCTGGCTCCCTGCCTGAGAGCCTTTTGCTTTTTAGTTGAATGGTCAACTCTTTCCCAGGTGTTCTAGTCACCTGTTGAAAAAGCGCTGGGATCTGTGTGCTTTCCCTTGCAGCTACTCACTGCGCTGGCTTAAACAGCGGTGCTGAGATTTGTGGGGCCTTTTTTTTTTTTTTTTTTTTCTGGTCTGGCTCCCTCTTTCAGTCTCCTTTTTAATCAGATGAATGGGCGACTGTGCCTTCCTGGGGCTCCAAATCCCAGCTACTCAGGAGGCTGAGGCAGGAGAATCACTTAAACCCAGGTGTCAGCCACTGTGCCCGGCCCAGATTCTTTATTTTCTTTTTTTTTTTTTTTTTTTTTTTCGTCCGGGAATCTCCTGGCCTGGCTCCCTGTTTCAGACCCCCTTTTTAGTCAGATGAATGGGCGACTGCGCCTTCCCGGGGCTCCAATCGCCAGCTAAAAGGGCACCCAGACCTGTGTATTTTGTATGGAAAACTGCCGTGCCGGGGCACCGCAAAGCAGCGGCGTGGGCCAAAACAGCCTCAGGCTGGTGACCCGTGGGGCTCCTCCACCTGGGAATCTCCTGGTCTGTTGGCAATAAAAATCAGTCTGGAAATGCAGCGTCCACTCACCCTCTGCACTTTCACTGGGAGCTGCAATCCTGAGCTGTTCCTAAACGGCCATCTTGGATCCGGATCCCTCAAAACTCTACAGGTATTGATCGGCTTACGACCTATGCAACTTACGACCATTCAACTTTACGACCAAAATCGCTAGCCACGACTGCTCTGTGTCTGGCAGCGCAAACATTGCCCAGCTGGGCGTACGACAGTGCGGACCAGCTTCCAGTAGCACTACCATCTCCACGTGCATATAGCCTACTCAACTTACGACCAAATCTTGTTACGACTGGTCTGTCGGAACCAATCATGGTCGTAAGTCGAGCACTAGCTTTATTCAATGTTTTAACCAGAGTCTTCACTGCTGTGTTCCCACATTGTTAATATCAGGTTGTTTGCCTAGATGTTCACAGAAGTATAGGGATATAAACACATAGTCTTTTTGTGAAGTAAATGAAGTAATTAATCGAGTCAGCCTTAACATAGTAATCCATTTTGTTTTATTCTGATTTGATTGAAGGAGACAGAGAAAATGTGTTTCTGGGGGGTGGAGTAGGAGATAGCAATTTCTCAGAATTAACAGGATGCTCTATAGCTCAATAAGTGGCCCTGTATATATAGCAGGATAGATTTGTAGATAGTTAAGAAAATCTTAAGTCTAAAGGTTTTAATTCCTTTAGAATTCCTGTGAGTTAATTGTTTTCCCCCAACTGCAATGTATACCCTAGAAAGGCAGAAATCTTCTATTTATCATTGTATCCCAAGGGCTTATCATAAGCACCTGGTAACCAATAAATGTTGAACTGATATATGAGATTTTCCTGATCTTAGAGATTAAGTATTATCCTTATGGTCTAGGGGAATAAAACATCCACACATCCAAACCATAGTAATCTGTTCCCATATTCTGCTATCTGTGGATTTCATTATTTTAAGTATTCTAAACTTACAGAGAGCAAGACTAATATTTTAAAATTTTATTTTTGTCTTTAGAAATACTGTGTCCATCACTTTCGTTTTACCACAGAATTCACAGCAGACACTAAGAAGCATCTATACTGTTTTGTTTGGTTTGGTTGGGTTTTTAGGACAGGGTCTTTCTCTGTCTTCCAGGCTGAAGTGCAGTGGCATGATCATAGCTCACTGCAACCTCGAATCCAGAGTGAAAGTATCTTTCTGCCTCAGCCTCCCAAGTAGCTGGGACTTCAGGAATGTACCATTTGTGCCTGGCTAACTTTAATTTTCTGTAGAGATAGGATCTCACTTTGTTGCACAGGCTGGTCTTGAACTCTTAGCCTCAAGTGATCCCCCTGCCTCTGCCTCTTGAATAGCTGCAATCATTTTATCCTTTAATTTGACTCTTAAAGGATTATTATCTCTATTTGACAACTTATGAAACTGAGATCAGATAGGCCAAATGTAGCCATGCACCATATAACAATGTTTTGGTTGACAACAGACTACATATACAATGGAGCTCCAATAAATTATAATAACATATTTTTACAGTACTTTTCTATATTTAGATTCACAAATACTTGTTATTGTGTTACTGTACTGAATACTGTAGTTGCCTACATAGGTACAGTACAGTACAGTAACAAGATGTTTGCAGCCTAGGAGCAATAGGCTATACCATAGAGCCTATGTGTATGGTACACTATACTACCAAGGTTTTTGAAAGTATACTCTATGAAGTTTGCAGAGCAATGAAGTCATCTAACAATACATTTCTCAGGATGTATGCCCATTGTTAAGCAAAGCATGACTGTAATTGACCTAAGGTCACACAGCTAACAAGTAGTGAGGTTTTAAACTAAGGCCTCTGACTAGTGCTCTTGATCATTACAGAGTGGTACAAACATGGTAGCATAAGTTGTAAGAGGAGGGAAAACTTAGTTCTCGCTGGCTTTACCAGGAAAGACTTCCTAGAGGAGGTAGCAGTTAAGCTAGACCTTAAAGAATAAGTCATATCTTGAACTGGATGTGTGCTAGAGTCAGAATTATAGAGTATTAGATTCCGACAAAAAGGCCATCTGTTCCAAGTTCCTAATTTGCAGAGGAGAAAATTGGGATCTCTAAGGTTAAATAACTTGTTGTAGGACATATGACTAATTAAGTGGCATTAGAACTGTTCTGTTCCTTCCTATATCCTGTGTTATTTCCCCTCGTTATGCACACTAGCTCACATTAAGTCTGATATTTCATGAATGCTTTCTAATAGGAGTTCCTAAAAACATTTTGCAGCTTGAAAGTGGAGGCTTTCTTGTATGGTGATGAGGTTAAGCCAGGAGAGGGTCAGGGCAGGCTTGGAAGGAGATTCTACAGGCACAGACCTTTTCTATGTGTTTTGTTTCCCTACCATTTTATTTTATTGTTGCCTCTATTTCCTTCCATAAGGATGGATAATCGAGTGTTGAGAGAAAGGGTACAAGTGAAATTCTAATGAGAAAAAAATGATTTAAAATTCCATAAAGTCTGTGGAATTCCAGCCTCTTAAGTAACCTGGGATGTTTTCAACTCCTACTAATGTTTATTAGCCAGTGTCCTTCCTGCCACCCACCTACAGGACGTCACCAGGATGAAATGAGATTATATTATGTGAACATACATTTAGGATACAACTGCCGGATATTGGCAGTCTTGGCTCTTCCCCAGGCCTACACTGTTCCTTGCCTCAAAATGTAGTACTATCATGTAGTGCTGATGTTTCATTAGCCAAGTGGTTATATCAGATTTATGCATTGCTAAATAATCAATTTGGGACTTGAGTAAATGCTCATTGGAAAAACGTTTATCTTATTCTGAGTGCCCCCTGTTAATCTTCTCCTCACATAGCAACCTAGATCTGGGACTTAAGGTGAATTTTTTTCCTTATTTTTTTTCTTTGTTTTATCCAGTGATTTAAAATATAAAACTAAACCTTTTCAGTAAAGCCTGAATCAGCAGATACTTACATTACTTTGGCATAGGCTTTTTATAGACTAGCTAGAATACAGTAATTAGCATATGCATTTCCTCATTAAAATGTCATTAGTGAAGGCTTTGTTCTTTTAAGATTCTTCAAATAAGGTTTATTACATTGCATTCCATCACTAATATTTTACCAGGATTCAGCTATCTTACTTAGTTGTGTCGAAGCAAGGATTACTTTGGACGGTCTATAAGGTAATGACCAAAGAGCAGACCTGGACACAGATAAATCTCTGTGCTTACGTTGGGTGAGTCCTAGTTTATGCACTACCAGTGATAATTGCCACCCTCTTCTCACACTGTCCACTGGGAATCCTGTAGATACATAGACATCTAGCAAACCTGGACTTGTTTGACATAATAAACTGTTATCTACACTAAACTGTTTTCTTTAGTTATCTTGGTAGGATTTGATTTGAAAAAAGTGTATCAAGAATTAGACAAAAATAAATTTATAGAGTACTATAAATTTATTTTTATAAACATTTGAGGTACAGTAATTTGCAGGAATAAGAATACAGACTTTAGAATCAGACTATTGAGGATTCACATTCTTGCCTCATCACTTACTGATTGTATAACTTTGTGATGATACTTAGGCTTTATAAACCTCAGTTGTCTGAATGTAATATGGAAATACCAGTAGTGCATACCTTGTAGGAATGTTTGAGAATTCAGTTAGATTCTGCATGTGAAGTATTAGCAGTGCTGCCTGGAATATACTGTATGCTCTATTAATATATTACCAGCCAGGCGTGATGGCTCACGCCTATAATCCCAACACTTTGGGAGGCTGAGGAGTGTGGATCACTGGAGGTCAGGAGTTCAAGACCAGCCTGACCAACATGGTGAAGCCCCATCTCTACTAAAGACAAAAAATTAGCCAGGCATGATGGCTCATGCCTATAATTTCAGCTACTTGGGAGGCTGAGGCAGGAGAATCGCTTTAGCCCTGGAGACGGAGGTTGCAGGGAGCCAAGATTACACCATTTCACTCCAGCCTGGGCAACAAGAATGAAACTCCATCTCAAAAAACAAAACAACAACAACAAAACCATTACCCTTATAGGAGAAAAAAAACAGTTTGTGTATTTTCTTTTTTCGAGATGGAGTTTCATTCTGTCTCCAAGGCTGGAGTGTAGTGGCGCAATCTGGCTCACTGCAACCTCCGCCTCTGGGTTCCAGCGATTCTCCTGCCTTAGCCTCCTGAGTAGCTGGGATTACAGGCGTGTGCCAGCACGCCTGGCTAATTTTTAAAATTTTTTAGTAGAGACTGGGTTTCACCATATTGGTCAGGCTGGTCTTGAACTCCTGACCTCGTGATCCACCCGCCTCAACCTCGCAAAGTGCTAGGATTACAGGTGTGAGCCACAGCTCCTGGCCTAGTGTGTGTATTTTCATATGTATTCCATCTGTTTTCCTGTTACACATCTTTGACTTAAGAAATCCTAACATGAAATTTCAAAACAAATAAAGTATTTAAGGAGTGGTCATTAATATCATTAAATGGCTTAAGGCAAACTTTCTTTAAAAAGTCACCTACAAGGTGTATTAAAAATAAGCTACTTCACTTAATCATTTTAACATTATTTCTGCTATGCAGAGTGACTAGCAACTTGAAGGAGCAAGTTAGGAAATGCCTTTGATAACCGCATGAAATCATTTAGATTATTCAATAGTTGGAAATAAAATGAAAATTATGGGATAGTTTTTAAGGCTTTCATGGCATTTCAGTATTTTAAGGTTTGCTCCCCCTGCCAAACCCCCACAGCATTGCAGTATTTCAAAGACAAAGAGTTATTGCATCTCATCTTTTATGTGTGGTGGGTAAATTTGGGTTAGCTAAAAGTTGGTCAGATAAAAAAAAAGTATATTAAGCCTCTACTCCGAGCCAGGCATTGTTCTTTTTTGCTGTGAATATAGTGCTGAACAAGAAGAGAAGCCCAGCTCTAAGAGCTAACATTCGAGGGTAAGAAAATAGATAACTCATAAAGAAGGAAATGATTAATTCAGATACTTGTGAGGCTATGGAGAAGATAACCTAGGCTAACATGGTAGAATATGGGTGGCGAGAATCTGAGTTAAGGGAAGGTCTTTTGCAGGTTGGTGGGAGGAGATGTAAGTGTTCCAAGCAGAAGAAAGAACAAGTACAAAGTCTCTGGTACACTAACAATCTTGGTGTGTTCAAGGGACAGGAAAAAGACCAGTGTGCCTGGAATTTGGTGTTCAAAGAAAGAGAGTGGAGATAAAAGAAGATGACTCATGCAGAGCCTTTGAAGGCTGTGGGCAGAATGTATGTTATAGGGAAATTGGTTCTAAATTTAGTTGCAGTGGATTAACCTGGAGAGTGATGCAAACTGAGTTTTACTCTGGAAAAACACTATGACTGTTGTATGGAGAATATGCTCACAAGTGTAGAAACTACACCACCTTGCATGGACCAAGAGAGATGCAGGTAGTTTAGGATTGTGGCAGTGAGATGTAAAGTGGTTGCATTCAGGCATATTTTGGGTAGAGATTGATAGGAGGTAGGTGGATTGGACATGGGATGTAAAGGTAAAAGAGGAAGCAAGGATGACTTTCAGGATTTTAGCTTGAGTAACTGGAAGGCTGATATCATGTGTAGACATAGGGAAAGGTTGTATGGGGAAGAATTTATAGAGTGCAAGGGTGCAAAGCAGGGAATAACTTTGTTTTGACATGTTATGAAAGAAATGCCAATTGACAGTTAAGAAAAGATGTCATCTGGGCAGTTAAAGAGTCTAGGAGATGGGGAAGGTGTCCAATGTGGAGGTATAAATGTGAAAGCCATCAGCATATGGGATTGAAAGCCATGGGGCTGTTTGGATTCCCTTGGAAGAGAATATAAATAAAGAGGGCTCAGAATAGAGTCTCATTTATAACATCCTGAATAAGGAAGAAGACCCAGTGAAGAAGATGTAGAAGAAGAAGCCAGTGATGTAACACAAGCATGGATCCTGACAAAAGCAAAAAAGGTGTTTTATAAACAAGGGTGCATGGTATGGCCAGCCATGTCAGTGCTGTGAAGAAGTTCAGTATGATCAGGACAAAGAATATTCATTAGGGCTTTGTATTTTTCCTTTGCTACAACCCATTAATGAAACAAAAGATTAACATAGCACCCAAGATGTTTCTTACAGTTGGTCTCTCCAGTCTATTTTAGTATCATTTGTTAGTTATTTCCCCAAACTAATGGTTAACTTCTTTCTCCAAAAAGAAGAGGGTTTTTTTTTTTGTTTTT
>NW_016107468.1:3405352-3427113 GCF_001604975.1 Cebus imitator
AAAAAAAAAAGAAAATAAAAGAAGATAAGGGACAAGATTTTTAAAAACAGGTTCAATTCTGGGACAAACAAGTGACATTCTGTCTCCCACCCCACTTTTATAGTCATTTGCTGGGGACCTTTCCTCCCCATGGTACTTGCATAGCTTTTGTCAAGAACAACCCTTCTCACTTCCCCACCTCCTTATTCTACATGCAGATGCAGCACTTTTCTGGGTGAGGTTCTAGCACTGCCTTACTTGTAAAATGAAAGCATTTTCTCCTCACGATTAGCATCTGTTTATAGAATAGTTCTTATTTTCATAATTAGATCCTGCATAGAAATGCAAAGGCTGCTGTGTAAAAGGATAATGAATCTTTATTGCACAGTTGAAATCAGATTTGTGCAAAAGGCACTTTGAAAACAGTAATAAGGAGAGACATGTATTAAATCACCCAGATAAGGCACCCACTTTGTATTTTCTATTTATAAATGGAAATTATGACTACCAAGTGGATTCCATATGACATTTCCTATTACCAGCAAAGGTTTTTAGGTTTGAGCATAAAAGTTATCTAAATTCAAAAGCCTCTGTGGATTCATGGTTCTAAAAATACTTCTGGAAGGGGCCAAAACAGAGTGGGAAATTTCCTTTGTCTTTTCTTTTGTGTATCCATCCTGGCAGAAGGGAAGGGTAGCAAGTAGCAGAACGAAGCCATTTGAAATAACCATGATAAGATCTAATCAGGAAACCCAGTGTCCATTACACACATATGGTAACATTTTAAGACTTTCCTCATTGGGCTCCTTGAGAACCAAGCTTGTGTTCTTAGAAGCTCATCCTTATATTTTCCCATTGTATTAATCATTTCATGGCAAACACAGGATTTATTCCCAAGCTAAACCTGTCTTGTGGGGTTTGTTATCTCTTACCTCCTTGGCGAGCCTCCGAAAGCTAGAGTATTACTCTATGTTGAAAGGAGGAGGCAGCATTGGGAGGAAAGGTAGGAAAAAAATTATTGGGAAGCAGAGAAAGTCAATGTCAAATGAACTGCCAAGGATGAATATTATGGCTGCTGGGAATCTCGGAGAGTATCATGTGTCTTGTGTGTCTATTTCATAGTGCTTCATGTAAGATGGCAGCCTCGCCTGTACCATGCTTAGTATCGATTTACTCTCAGACATGCCAGACCATTTTAGCATTACTAAAGGAAGGAAATGCTATGTATTTCCCTGTCTAAACAGACATATCAAAAGTGTATCTTTTTAACCTTTTTCTTTCTTTCTTCTTACTGTTTTTTCTGTGTTACTGAAACTCCTCCTCCCTCCTGACTTTTTTTTTTTTTTAATTTTTTAAAGGAAAAGGACTTGCTTATTAAGAGAGCATTATAAAGGGAACAAATTGAGTAGAGTTCTTTGGAACAATAGAGTGTCAGAAACTACTCATTCCTGTGGGGGAAAAAAGGTTTCAAACTTTGCACACTTCTAGCCCTTCCATGAAAGTGGAAAGACCTTATTTAAGGCTAGTTTTGTGGTGGTGGGATATGAGTACTGCTGAGTGTTCACAAAAGGGAATGAATTGATGCCAAATTTAGAGACCAAAAATACAATCATTTTTCACCTGCTTGAACTCTTCTGTTGTTTTCCCTAGTTGCTACCTTGCGCTTTTCCCGCAGTACAGGGAGAGAAATCAGTTGTCTGGCTGTCTGAACTCATGGCTTCTGCTTAGCAGTTTCACCAGCTCATAGTTGGGACTCATCCCTCTGTCAGAATTCTTTCCTTTTCCCTTTGCTCCATTAGAGGGGAGGCTGGGAACAGGCTCCTGAACTGATTTGCATACTTCCACATTACCTAGCTCAGACAGCATATGGCCATGTGCAGCACTTGGATTTATTTCTGTTTCCTTAAATTAAATTCCTCAAAAATTGGAGAACTCCACAGTTTGTTTTGTGTTACAGAAATTTTTAGTTCCTTTTTTGGTCGGCAAAGCAACACAATTTTGGCATAAAAAAATCTCCGATTACTTTAAAAAGAGAATGTTGATTTGATTTGCTTCCCCTCTTCTCATACCCCTTTCAGAAAAAAAAAATGTGTGTTGAATCTTGAAGCACTGCATCATGTTACCAAATGTCCATTTAAGCACACTGAATAGAAAGTGTCGAGTCATTTTTATTCTTATAATTCAGTAATTTTGTATCATTTTACCTTTTGTTTTCCTTAATGTTAATTGTGTCACTAAATGTCTCAAACTTGGGACTTTTCACAGCATTATCCATGTATAACAATACATAGATACGGTGAGATAGAAGAAATAAGACTCAGTTAAGTAGATCAGAGGGAGGACTATACTTAACAATAGTATGTTGTACATTTCAAAATAGCCAGATAAATAGAAGAGAATAATTCAAATGTTCTTAACATAAAGAAAAGATAAATATTTAAAGTGATAGGTATTCTTTTTTCTTTTCTTATTTATTTATTTATTTATTTATTTATTTATTTATTTATTTATTTATGATACAGGGTCTCACTCTGTCACCCAGGCTGGAGTGCAGTGGTGTGATCTCGGCTCATTGCAACCTCCGCCTCCCAGGTTCAAGAATCCCCTGCGTCAGCCTCCCAAGTAGTTGGGATTATAGGCGCCTGCCACCACACCAGCTAATTTTTGTATTTTTAGTAGAGATGGGGTTTCAGCATCTTGGCTAGGCTGGTCTTGAACTCCTGACCTCAGATGATCCACCTGCCTCGGCCTCCCAAAGTGCTGGAATTACAGGTGTGAACCACCCTGCTGGGTGGCATTCTAGTTACTCTGCTTGATCTTTACACATTATATAAATGTATGAAATTACCACATGTACTCCCCATTTATATCAATATTGTATATCAATAATTTTTTTTAAAAAAGTAGATATCATACAAAGAATAACTGGATTAATGTGAATTGATACAAAAAGTTACCATTTTAGGCTGGATGTAGTGACCCACACCTGTAATACCAGCACTTTGTGAGACTGAGATAGGCAGATTGCTTGAGGCCAGGAGTTTGAGATCAGCCTGGGTAACAGTACAAGACCCACTTTCTTTAAAGAAAAAAGAAAAAAAAGAAAAGCCAAGTACAGCAGCATGTGTCTGTAGTCCTAGCTACTCAGGAGGCAGAGGTGAGAAGATTGCTTGAGAAGTTTCAGGTTGCAGGGAGCTATGATTGTATCACTGTACTCTAGCCAGAATGACAGGGCAAGACCCTGTCTCGAAAGAAAGAGAGAGAGAGAGAGAGAGAGACGTGAAACAGGAGAGGGAGGGGGAGGGAGGGAAGGAAGGAAGGAAAGGAAGGAAGGAAGGAGTTACTATTTTAAATGCACTTCAACTTCGAACAGTACTCATGTATGAGAATCATCTTGTCTTCCTTAGGAAATTATTTGTTTCCTTAGTTAGGGATAGATGTCATACACTGTAGGGTGAACTCTAAAAGAATGGCTCTTAACATGTGAAACAGGTTTATTTGGGTATTCATATCTTCTCTCTTAAGGGACCTTAGGAAGAGGCTACATGTTGAAGAAGAAATAGCATGGACTAGAGTCAAGAGGCCTGAGTTTGAATTTTCAGGCTTTATTTGTCCTTCTGGAGTGGCCTTAGCAAATATTATAACCCCCTAAAGTTGGAGTTATCATAATGTTCCTACATACAATGTTATCATAAGAAAAGAGTGAAACAGCAGACATCACAGTACCTAGGCAGTGTTTGACACTTGGTGGTCTATAAATATAAATATCATTTTATTCCAGAAGGTAACTGCAGCACTTTTGAAAGGTTTGTTGGATGCCCACACAAAAGAATTAGACCTAATTATATATTTCTAGGGTCCTAGAAATGGGGAGATTTTTCAGACAATATACTGTATTTTGTTTTTTTCTCCCTTTTGCTTTAAAACAGAAGGCAATTTGTTTCAAACTCTGTGCTCCAAACTGGTGGCTTAATTAAGCAAGTTTATTGACTGTCACAGAGGCTGTGGTTAAAAACTGGCGAATATCATATGACTATATTAGTATCTCTGAGAAAATAAAGGGAAAAGATAGGATGCCACCCAACCATATTTTTTTCTTTCTCTTTTCTCCCAAGCTCATTCTTGCACTGCAACATTCTACTTATAATCTGTTAATTAAATCATTTCACTCCATTTTATATAATTTTTAATTTAGCATTCATTTTCAACTTAGCTTTTGGCTTCATTTACTGATAATAAACAGTGTTGCATACAACACATGTTCCACAAAACACTCAGTCACACACATACAGATGCCAATAATTTTTTCCAGTATGTCAGGCATATTAAAATTAAAGGCAGCATCTCCCCTCACCCTTTCCATTACTGAATGTGCACCCTGTTTGAATAATACATACTCCCTGACAGCCAGCAGTGGTCTAATGTGTAAAAATTATGTGCAGCATGTCACTAGTACCTTTTTGAAAATTCATGGTTTTCTCAGACATGGTCTGTGGAAGGTTTCTGAAATGGTCACTCCAATACTTTGGATCTGTATGTTTGGCTTAATGTAGACAAACGGTAATACTTTCTGGAATTACGACTTTATGGGTGTATAGCTGTATGATAGTTACTGAGAAAGAAAACTATAGTGTAGCATTCAAATTACTTTTTTTGTTGCTTATCTTTTGAATCATAATCTGAATTCTAAATATATAAATATCTTTGACCGTAGGTGATATCCAGAAGTTTCTAAGACTGCAAGCTCAGGGGTTTATGGACCACTTTTAAAAGATAGATACTAGGCCAGGCATGGTGGCTCATACCAGTAATGCCAGCACTTTGAGCAAGCAAGATGGGCAGATCCCTTGAGGCCAGGAGCTCAAGACCAGCCTTCACAACACACTGAAACCCCGTCTCTACAAAAAGTACAAAAATTAGCTGGGTGCAGTGACTTTTTTTTTAGTCCCAGCTACTCAGGAGGCTGAGGGATCACTGGAGTCCAGGAGTTTGAGGCTGTAGTGAGGTATGATCATGCCACTGCACTCCAGCCTAGGTAACAGAGTAAGACCCTTTCTCTAAAGAAAATAAAAATAAAAGATAGATAACTGTGTTGTTGTTATAGCTGTTCACATCCTTAGAATTCATTTACTTTCTTTGCTCCTACATGTTATTTGTCTCTTCATAATTAGCAAAGTTCCACAGGGCCATATAACACCAAATATAAATAATAGATTTTATTCTAAGGTCAGTGAGAACTGAAGATGTTAGGGGCTGACTTAATCAGATTTGTTTGTGTTTGGAAAACTGTTACTCTCTGAAGAATGTTTTGGAATGTTTTGACAGGACAGTTGGAGAGACAAGTTAGGAGGCTGCAACACTACAGAAAGAAATGATGATAACCTAGTTGGCAGTGGGAAAAGTAAGCAGTGAATTACTTTGAAAGCTCTTTGGGGGTGAAATGGAAAGGACTTATGATCAGTTGAACTTGAGAAAAGGGGAAGCATCAAGGATGATGTAACTTTTAGGTTTCTGGCTTGAACAATTGTGTAGGTGGTAATAATTTTTCATGGTGAAGATGATGAATACTTTTATAACTGTCTCATGATTGCTCTCTGGACATCAAGGTCAGAGGTCATAAGCTCATAAAATGCATGGTATTAGAATTCTTACATACTGGATATCTTCTGTTTTAGTTGAATAATACAATTTGACTTAAATCACAGACTTTCCCTAATCTTTTTTTTGATTGTCATCTGCTGAGAGCTTAAGACAGCAACTCACAGGTTGGCCCATTGAGAATCTGACAAATGAAAAACTAAAAAAAAAATTTAGTATCCCTATATGGTAGCCTAGCTTTCTTTAGCACTTCTATCCTTGAATGCTAGAGCAGTGTGTGTACTATAAAGATCTTTGTAGATTTTTCTACTCTGTAACATTTTAATGGTTTCATTTTGGGGTATTACAACTGTTCAGTCCTCCCCACACCTCAAATTATGGATATTCTCCTTCAAGTCGCAAATTTCCAGTATACATACATTTCTTTTTATGTTTAACCTGGACAGAGTGTTGAAACGAAATTTGGATCATGAAAGGTGTATGACTGGCTTGAAGTCTCAGCCCTACTATTTGCTTAATGTTTGATTTGCTAATTCATACAATTATAATCTATTAATCAAATAATTTCACTCCATTTTATATAGTTTTAAATTTAGCATTCATTTTCAACTTAGCAGATGCTCCCGATGCCCCACCCATTCTCCTCTTTCCCTTCCACTTTAGCTCACACTGGCTCTCATTCTGCCTGCTAGGCCTTACAGGTATTGATCGACTTACGACCTATGCAACTTACGACAATTTGACTTTATGACCATAATCGCTAGCCATGACTGCTCCGCGTCTGGCAGTGCAAACGTTGCCCAGCTGGGCGTACGACAGTGCAGACCAGCTTCCGGCAGCACTACCATCTCCGCATGAACCATTTCAACTGTACATATAGCCTACTCAACTTACGACCCAATCGTGTTACGACCGTTCTGCCGGTCCCAATCGTGGTCGTAAGTCGAGCACTAGCTGCATATTCATTCATCTTCAGGGTTTCTCTGGTCATCGAATTCTGCTTTGCCTAAGGAGTAGGCAGGAAGCGGGTAAAGTGAACTGCTACCTCAGTAACCCTCAGTCAATGACTAATGAGAGTTTTTGTGTAAATACACCAGCTCCCTTGCTCCTTAAGTGGGATAACTTTGAGGTATACATTCTACACCGGCTTCCAGAGTCTTCCCAGTGACATTAGCTTCTAGTTGCCACTAGAAGTGGTAGTCAGCTGAATTACATATCTTTTATTCCCTGTCTGCTGTCATGATCTTACTTTACCACTCTCCTGCTGTTGTTTACCTCCTAAATAAACTTTTCATTGTCTGCTTCTGGGAGAACAACAGACTAAGACAACCACTGTGAACACTGGTTTCCTCATCTTTATTTATTATTATTATTTTTTGAGAAAAAGTCTCGCTCTGTCACCCAGGCTGGAGTTCAGTGGCACAATCTCAGCTCACTTCAGCCTCCACCTCTTAGGTTCAAGTGATTTTCATGTTTCTGTGGGACATCTTACATAGGCTTAATTTTTTTGTTCCGGCTACTACCACTATTTGGACTAATTGTTCTGAAATTTTACTTGCCAAGTTTCAGCTTTTATTAGCAAAGAAAACTGTTATCTCCAAAATCTAGAATAAAATCACAGAGAAAACAAGTTGGATGAGGATACTGGTTTTCAGTCTTCTGTCTGTGTTTCTCTCTTCTGAGCATTTATAGATGTTCCTATCTTTTCCACTGGTGTTCATATAACCTGGGAGCTTGTGTTGTATGCAGTCACTCTCAAGGTAGGAATTGAAAGATAAAGAATGTGGCTGACGTGGACTAGTTAGAAGAAAATTGAAGTTTACATGTTGAGCCAATTAGAAAGAAACAGCTGAAGAGAGGAGATAACAAAATTAACTGAGAAGTTTCATAGGCACTTAGAGCATGGTGGATAAGGCTGAGTGGCACCCACTTTTCATTTCCTACCTCATTCTAGTTGTGCTTTCTTAACTGCGAAGTCTAAAAACAAAAGCTTTTATTTCCCAGTCTTTCTGACAGCTAGGATTCTGGGTGTAAATCAGGTATACTTGCCCAAGGTTTGGAAGGTGAACATGAGGGAAAGATCACTTACCTTCAGCTTTAGCTCTTTTCATCTGATAAACCAGGGCAGAAGAAGTATGATGCTTGTGCAGTGATGTTTCAGTTTTCACCTCAGCTTCCTAGATGTTGAAAGCCAGTTATGATGTGATTTCTTCGTCCCAGGTTGCAGCTTCACTCGTGTATTTGTAGCTTGGCTGCTTCAACAATGGCTTTCTGTGTATGGTAGAAGAAAGGCCATACTTCAACCTTGTCTACTGATTTTTGTAAGAGGTTGTTTTCTGCTTTTTTTTGTTTTTGACCACAACCCTAACTGACATAGATGGTTGAAGCAAACTTTATGCTGTAAAGGTCTGGACCCAGTTAAAAACAAGAGAGACAAGAAGTTTGCAGCAAGATGGTCTGCAGGCCTGCCCATGCACACACTACTCCATGAACAATGTCTACAAGAAAACAGAGCAACTGCTCATTAAGTAACAGAGCAACTGATGCTTTAGATCTTGAGGTCCTGTGTTACAGAACTTCTAATACCTTTGTGTATTTATCCACCAAGGGGACAGTGAGGCAGTTCTCTGGTTGAATGCTACATCATTCCTGACTTAGTGCTTTGAAGTGGATGACATCTTACTTTTTTTTCTAGCTTGGAGATAAGGCGAACAGAGGAAAAGGAGAATGACTTGGTCAACCTTTGGCTAAAGGAGAAAGGAAAGATTTAGAGTTTAGTGCTTCTGACTTCCCTATGATGTAGTAACAAGGATAATATGAGTGTCTAATGTGCTGGAGCACCGTAAGATAGCTCCGAAGGTATGTGCAGTAGAGAAAGCCATGGTCCCTGCCCTCGGGGTCTGTGATCGGCCACTGAGGCACACATTTCCACTTCCTGTGTTCCATTAATTATGCCAATTTTCCACCAAGCCCCAGCCCCACCTCTGTCAATTATTTTTGTCTCAGCCTTCTAATTACAACATTATATGACCATTCAGACTGGTACTAATTAAATCATTACTTAATTCACAAAGTGTGCGATAATGCTAATGCTTCTTGTCAGCTGAAATTACAACATGGCACCTACTTTCTTCATTCTTGGTAGATGGGGCCAGGGCGTTGCTCTACTACCAAGCACCTTTTGCTTACTCTCTAATAGCCACCTGACCATCATCCAGACCCTACCCTCTTCCAAAACTGGGAAAACAGTGCAGTAAGCATAGTGATATGTACCTGTAGTTCATCACTGTCATATGGAATCATTATCCCAGTTTTCTTTGTGGAGTAAATCTTGATACTCAAGAAAAAAAAAAGTAGTAAGATTTAGAGTACTATTTGCTACCATTTTTTTGTCGTTTTGTTCTGCGTATTATTTTTAACAGAGTAAACATTAGCTTGTCTCTTTTTCTCATTTCTAAAACAGATTTGTTTTCCACTCAATTAGACTTGTGATCATGAGAACACAAAGTAGTATTTTTCTCCTTCTGGAGAGAGACATACCGTATGATGGGCAAATTGTCAGGAATAATTATACCAAATGATGGAATAAAATCCAATGGAAAACATCTCTCATTGCTAGTGATACATTTTTATTTAAGACACAATGAGTGTCAAGCACATTTATGACAAGGTGAAATTGACAAGTGGCCCTCTGCCATGATTTTATTTTTAATTGCTAGTAAACTAATTAGCCAGAACAACATGTTGTATAATCCACAAAACTGTCGCTCATGCATTCTCCAATAAAAGCAAGATATATGATGTGGAAAAGTTCTCCTTTAAGAGCTAGCCAAAAAAAAAAAAAAATTCAGAATTTTGAGTATATAGACATTACAGTGAAAGGTGTCTACTCACCCATGGAAGAACATTTGTATAAAACATTTGTTTTGAGATCTGAACAGAAATTAAGAAGAACAAACAGTACTATTTTTCCCTTTTGTTTTTTTGAGACGGAGTCTCGCTATATCATCCAGGCTGGAGTGCAGTGGTGTGAAGTCAGCTCACCGCAACTTCCGCCTCCCGGGTTCAAGCAGTTCTTCTGCCTCAGCCTTCCGAGTAGCTGAGATTACAGGCGCTTACTACCACGCCCGGTTAATTTTTGTATTTTTAGTAGAGACAGAGTTTCATCATATTGGCCAGGCTGGTCTCCAGCTCCTGACCTCGTGATCCACCTGCCTCAGCCTCCTAAAGTGCTGGGATTACTGGCATGAACCACTGCACCTGGCCTATTTTTTTTCTTTTTAAGACCAAAATATGCATCAAAATAGCATCTGCTTTCTTTCATATAATTAAATTTTATGTATTGAGTCATATCAAGTCTAAGACATGCATTCTAGGACTAAGACTTTACAGTCAATCAGTAGTTATTTGTGCAAGGCTTGGCAAACTTTTCCTTTAAAGGGACAGAGAGTAAAGATTTTTGTCTTTGTGGGCTGTTCAGTCTTTCCCACAATCATTCAGCTCTGTTAGACAATGCATAAATAAGTGTGGCAGTGTTCCAACAAAACTTGATTTAGGGACACAAAAATTTGATTTTATATAATTTTCATTTGTCACAAAAGATAATTCTTTAATTTTTTTCAACCATTTAAAAACATAAAAGCCATTCTTCGCTCCTGGGTTATACAAAAGGCAGTGGTGTGGATTTGACCTACAGGCTATAGTTTCCAACCTTTACTCTGTGCTTGCTGCATGACAGGCAGTCTCTCCTCATTCTTTAGTATCTGCTGTGTGTCAGGCAGAGTGCTAAGCACTGAAGGATATTCAGAGATAGAGCAAAGTCCCTACCCTAGCAAAGCTTACAGTTGAGCTAGAAAGGAACTGTAGACATGACTGAGATACATAATATTAGATGTTAAATGGTGTCCCTTTGTGACAAAAGCCACCATTACTTTACAAGTTTAGGAGAGGGAAGTCACTTGAGCTGAATTAGGTGATCTGCCAAGATATGACCTGGCTAGGTACAGATGCATGGGAATGGTGGGATATCCGCTGGATCCTGAAGGAAATGACTGTGGACTTTGAAAAGGCAACAGAGCATAATGCCTTCTTTTAGAGGAAGGGGAACTGAGGATGGCAAAAATGTCAACCATGAGTCACCTATTCCTATAATTTCCCCCTCAATTCTTTCCTTCATATCATCTCATGAAAATTTCAAACACAGCAGTTTTGAAGAATGTTACAATTAATACCCAAATACTCACCACCTAGATTCTACCATTAACATTTTGCTCTACTTGTTTTATTGTATATCTATCCTATCCTTCTTTTTTGTTTTAGAGTTATTGTATATCTATCCTATCCTTCTTTTTTGTTTTAGAGTTATTGTATATCTGTCCTATCCTTCTTTTTTGTTTTAGAGTTCTGATCTCACTCTGTCACCTAGGCTGGAGTGCAGTGGTCACTGCAGCCTCCAACTCCTGGGCTCTGCCTCCTGAGTGGCTGGGACCAGAGGTGTGTGACACCACCATGTTTGGCGAATTTTAAATAATTTTTTGTAGAGATGAATTCTCACTGTGTTGCCCAGGGTAGTCTCAAACTCCTGGCCTCAAGCAGTGCCCTGCCTGAGCCTCCTGCATTGTTGAGATTACAGGTATGCTATACCACACCCGTCTCTTTTATTATATATCCATCCTTCTGCCTATTCATTAGCCCATTTTATTTTTGATTTATTTTAAATTAAAGTTTAGACATCAGGATACAATCTCATAAATATTTAAGCATGTATATTATTAACTAGAATTTAATGTTGGGTTATGGGGTTTTTCTTTTGGTGTAAAATTTATATACAATTAAGCGTACCAACATTAAATGTACATTCTCTGAGATTTGGAATGGCTTATACTTTACAATCCAAATTTGAAGATATGTAAAGTTATCATCACCTCAGAAAGTTCCCTCTGTCAGTCCTCACCCCAGCCTACCTCTAGAGGAAACAGTACTCTAATTTTCTCTACTTTAGTTCACCTATTCTGGAATTTCGATAAATGGAATCATATAGAACCTATCATTCAGTGGCTCATGCCCATAATCCCAGCACTTTGGGATGCTGAGGCAGGCAGATCTCATGAGGTAAGAAGTTCGAGACCAGCCTGGCATCTGTACTAAAAATATAAAAATTAGCTGGGCGTGTTGAAGGGTACCTGTAATCCCAGCTACTCTGGAGGCTGAGGCCAGAGAATCAGTTGAACCTGGGAGGCAGAAGTTGCAGTGAGCTGAGAATGTTCCAGTGCACTCCAGCCTGGGTGACAGAGTGAGACTCTGTCTCAAAACAAAAAACAAAAAGAAAAAAAAAAAAACTATCATTTGGGTTTGTCTTTTTATCGTCATCACTTGCTTAGTATCTAGCAAGGATCCAAATGCAATTATTTTGCCAGAGGAAAGCATATGGTTGGTTAAGGAAAACATAAAAAACAACTTTGTTTAAATATCTCTATGTGTAATCTTAAATTATTATATAATTGAATTACTTTCTGATTAAATGTTTCACATTAACATTACTTAGTCTATTATACTGCAGCATTTTACATCTTTATGTTATTTAGTTAAAATCTTTACAGTAGATATTTGCTATTTTGAAGAAGAGGAAAGTAAGACAGAGAATAAAATAATAAATAATATTACTTGTTACCTCTTATTGTTACAACTTCAGTTGTCATGGAGGAAGAGGGATAGCAAATGTAGGAAGGGTATTTGCAAGGTGAATGAAGGTTAAGCTGCTGTGTTTTTTTTTTGTTTGTTTGTTTGTTTGTTTTTTGATCAAGAAATGGATGGAATGTAGGAGTAGATAAGTTCAGCAGGATCATGCAAAATTTGTCTGTTGTAAAGGAAGAAAACTAGAGAATTTAAGGACTATTTTTTTTAACATTTATGATTAAAATTTTATGAAAGTGTTATTTTTTAAAAAATGATATTTTTTTCCCGTAGTATATCACAAGATGTTAGAGACTAAAGGATCACCCTGTCTTCTTTAGGAAAAGTTTATAACTAATAGAGTTATTTTTTTTTAATTATCTCAAGATACTTCATGAACCTCAAAAGCTTTAACTCCTCTGCAATGGTAGGAAATAACTCCATGAATATCACAGTTTAAGGTTCTGCTACTGTTTCCATAAGCCCTCAAGGTGTGAAGAAATCTAGTACAGCATACTAGCAAGAGGAGAACTGGCTTTTATTTTTCACAGTAGTAATGTTCCTGTCTATCTATTTGCAAACCAGCTCATAAAATATTTGAATGTTCTTTGCTGTGCTTTATGACAATATTTCTTTGCCTGGAAATTTGCATTTCATGGTAATACATCATTCTTACTTAAAGATGAACTCCCTATGTGTTTGTGACACACGGAAAATACACAGGCAGCATTTAATGTCATTTGGGAAGCAGTGTATGTAGTAGTTCGATTTACATTCCTCATACAGCCATGTGACTCATAATGATGTTTGGTCCGTGACTGACTGCATATACAACAGTGTCCCATGAGATTATAATGGAGCTGAAAAATTCCTATTGCCTCATGACATCATAGCCATGGTAAGGTTGTAGCACAACAAATTACTCTCACTTTTGTGCTGTTGCTGGTGTAAAACCTACTGCACTGCCAGTCGTATAAAGTACAGCATATACAGTTATGTACGGTATTAATACTCCATAGTAAAAGACTATATTACTGGTTTATATATTTACAATACTGTAATTTAACAGTTATTTTAGAGCACTCCTTCTATTAGTTAAAACAAAAAAAGTTAGCTTTAGAACATCTCAGGCAGGTTCTTAAGGAAGTATTTCAGAAGAGGCATTGTTATCATAGGGGATGGTAGCTCCATGCATGTTATTGGGTCCTTCTAGTGGGATAAATTATGTAGCTGGAAAACAGTGTTATTGATAATCCTGTCCCTGTATAGCGCTTGGCTAATGTGCATGTTTGTATCTTTTTCTTTTTCTTAGAAGGGGGTCTTCCTATGTTGCCCAGGCTAGTCTTGAACTCCTGGGCTCAATGATCCTCTCCACTCAGCCTCCCAAGTATCTGGGATTACTGGCATGCACCACTGTACCTGGCTGTGTCCTAGTTTTTAACAAAAACATTTATAATGTAGGCCACGCGCAGTAATCCCAATACTTTAGGAGGCCAAGGTGGGTAGATCATTTGGGCCCAGGAGTTCAGCATCAGCCTGAGCAATGTGGTGAAACCCTGTCTCTACAAAAAATACAAAAATTATCTGGGTATGATCATGTATGCCCATAGACTCAACTACTCTGGGGGCTGAGGTGTGAGGATCACCTGAGCTCAAGAAGTAGAGGCTGCAGTGAACTTAGATTGCACCACTGCACTCTAGCCTGGGTGACAGAGTGAAGCCCTGTCCCAAAATGAAATAAGATAAAATGTAATAGAAGAAAGGTTATAGAATATGGATATAATGGAAGAAAGTATTTTTCTACAGCTGTACATTTTAAAGCTAAATGTTTTTACAAAGGAGTCAAAATTTTAAGTTTATAAAGTAAAAAATGTTACAATAAGTTAAGGTTAATTTGTTATTCGAGAAAGAGAAATTTTAAAATAAATTTAGCGTAACCAACATGTACAATGTTTATAACATCTACAGTAGTATAGAGTAATGTCGTAGGACTTCACATTTACACACTACGCACTCACTGACTCACCTACAGCTACTTCTAGTCCTGTAAGCTCCATTCATGATAAGTGCCCTATACTATACAGGTGTACCATTTTTTAGTCTTTTATACTGTATTTTTATTGCATATTTTCTGTGTTTAGATATGTTTAGATACACTTGCCATCAGGTTATAGTTGCCTATAGTATTTAGTACAGTCACATGCAGGTTTATAGCTTATGAGCAAGAGGATATGCTAAATAGCCTAGGTATATAGTAGGCTATACCATTTAGGTTTGTCTAAGCATATTCTATGAGTTCACACAATGACAAGATCATCTAATGACACATTTCTCAGAACATATTCCCATCGTTAAGCAACACTTGACTGTGCTTAGTCTTTTACACAGGCTTGGTCTTCCTTTTTAATTGAAAGTCTATGTTTCTTCTCAGTTTAAGAAGCTTATTTCAGGACTAATTTTCCCCCTTTTAAAATAAGTTTCACACATCACTTGGTTAAATGACAAAGCAAGTCAAATCATTGTCTCTTTTTGGGTTTAATATGTACAGATGCAAATTGAAAAAATAAAATCACTTAGATTTTTCTGTATCTTGTCTCCCTTCCTCTTTTTCTGCAAAACAGTTTTTAAAAGTTAATTTAGGAAATCTCCAAAATACTAGATTAGCATGACATCAGAGCTGTAAGGTTCCTGAAAAGTTTATCTAGAAATGTTTTTAGTGCTTGAATTTCTTTTATAGCACCTTGGTGGGTAGTCATTCTGCCTAAAGGACAACTGAATTCATCCTGTGTTCCAGGAGCTTTTTCATATAAAAACTTACAATCCGTTCTGGTGCTTCAGATGTTGAAGGCCCTGTGAAATTCTATAAGATGGCTGCCACTTGACTTTGGACTTGCAAGTGGTTAGGAAGATGTCAGTCCTTTAATCTCTGTACAGGGGTCCAGAGGTAGTTCATAGTTTCCTAACAAACAGTATTATATATAGCAAAACACAAGCAACAAAGCATCAGCAACACATTACTTATGTAAGTTATTAACTTACGGAAGATTACACTTGAACATTTATTTGACAAAAAATGATTGTATTATGAACTTTTTCTGCTCTTTTTTCTGAGGTTAGTACCATTATAAAATGGCTGTATTCATGTAATTTCTTTTCCCAGTTTGGTTCAAGATTTGTATAGCTCCCAGTGGTAGATTTTGCAGTTGTATTGCGTGATTAAAGTGTCCATCAAAATCTTACAGTTGGTAAACAGTATTAAAAATCCATCTCTAGCCTCTGTAAACTGTACAGAGAGCTATGAATACTAGAAGAAATGGAAGTATTTTAATTAACTCAAGTAGGACTAATCAAAGCAAAGCAACCAGTTTATTCAATTGAACATGTAAATGTCTATTCATCCATGACATGGCAGAACATTTATGTCATCTATTAAAAGCTATTCTGTTGCTTGTATGATTATAAGCCATTGTTCAACAGGGAACTGAATCTTGTAAAGGCTTCCCACCCCTTTTAAGAATTACATGTTATAGATCATTTTTTAACATGCTTTTTGCTGTATTCAGGCCACTTCAGATAACCCAGCTTCTTGCATGAAAGAATACAGACATGGGTAACTTAGTTCAGTCACCCTGCCATCACCTCTTTCCTTCAAAGATTTTTTGCCTTCTTCATTTCATCATAATAATTCTTAGTAAATACCTACTACATACTGGGTACATGCATTCTAAGCAGGTTATATGTAGTACATCATTTAGTTTTTGCAACTATATTGTTATATTTTCCATTGTATGGTGAAGACATGGAGGAAAAGTGTTGCATAGTGCTGTAAGTGGTAGAAATAGGGTATGAACACAAATCTCAGAAGATCCATTGTGTTGAATTGAATTTAAATTGTGCCAGAGGTGATTGACATTAGACACCAGGAAGAAATTTTTGAAATGAGCAGATGCTCTAAGGAGCCTTTTAAGTGAGTACAGCTAAAAGGTGGTTTCCTGGGATTTTTTTTTTTTATTACCATTAAGACATCTAAAAACAGTCTGTATAAAATCCCATTTTTCATGAATTAGTTATATTCTTACCCTGAGCCAGGAAGTTAAACTAGATGGCTATCTGAAGTCCTGTAATGCATTTAATACAGTCTTATATATGTATAAAAAGTGGAAACAATGATTCTTTTAAATAAGAATTTTTATTGCAACAATAATTAGAAAATAGAAACAATACTTACACTCTGGCCATTCTAACTTAACACTTAGTTTTGGGCCTGCCTCTTTCTAGTCACTTTTCTTATGCGCTTAAAATAAAACCTTTATTAAGATGTAATGTGTTGTATATATGCCAGAAAATCTATTCATGTTAAATGTATAATTAAATAAGTTTTAATAAATTTATAGAGATTTGTAACTATCACCACATATTTGAACATTTGCATCACTCCAGAAGGGTTCATGAGTAGTCTCTCTTCCCCGTTTCCTGATTTCTTGAAGTGGAAGTGTCTGTTACTGGTTTACTCTTTCTTCCTTTTGAACACAGGTGTTTACGGCACTTCTTTAGCTGAAGTCACGAAACTTGATGTATTCTATTTTTATTTTTTTGCTCTAGCATAAGATCTGTTTTACTAATGTACCATATGTACTTGAAAAGAAAACGTTCTGTACTCTTTTGGGCTGGAGTGTTCTTAATTTGTTTGATAGGGTTGGTCAAGTCTACTATATTCTTATTGTTTTTCTATCTAGATGTCCTATTTATTATTACAGTCTCCAGATGTTATTTTTAAGTTGTTTGTATCTCCCTGTAGTTCTGCTAGATTTTGCGCCATCTCTTTTGGAATTTTGTTTTTAGGTGTATATATGTATATCACTGTGTATCTTCTTGATAGATAGACCCTTTTGTCATTATAAAATGTCTCTTTTTGTCTCTAGTAACAATTTTGCTTTAAAGTCTGTTTTGTCTGGTAGTATTCCCACTCCCTTTTTATTAAACTCTATTTATTGTTCACATAGTATTTTTTAATTGTTTTTAAAATTTATTTTTGTATTTGTATTTAAAATGTGTCTCTTTTAGAAAGCATATAATTGGGTCCCTTTTGAAAAAAAATCCAGTCTAACAATCTCTCTATTTTTTAAAATGCATTTATAGTTAATATTATTACTGATTTGATTGGATTTATGTCTCCATTTTAATTTTCATCTTTTTTTGTTCAACTGATTTTTCTTTACTGCTTCTTTTGTAATTAAATAGATACGTTTTAGTGCATCATTTTCTTAGTTCATTTCTGCTATATGAAAATATTTTTTTCTGTATGGGTTAGAGTTTACAACATGCATTCTACCTCATCATAGTTTATTTTAGTTTAATATTCACTTTGTATTAACCTTTGTCAGTTTAATACTAACTTTATATTGAAGTTTGTGCAATAATGTACACAAACTTTGCTTCAATGTAGGTCCATATATACCAATATAGATATATATTACCCTCTTTTATGCTGTTATCACATACACATATATAATCTTGTATACCCAACAATGCAGTATTATAATTATTGTCTTGTGTAACCTGTGCTTAAAGAAGCAAGTAGAGAAATGTATGTATGCTTTTTTTTAACATATAAAAACCTAGATGCTTACTGTTTTCATTACTCCTCATTTTTTTATGTGGAATTGATTTATGGCTCGTTAGAATTTCTTTTGCACACATAACTATATTCTTTCCCTCTTTGTGCTATTATTATTATATATTACATCTTTTTATATTATATATCTGTCCTACAACACAAATTTACAAATACTATTTTATGTAGTTCTCTTTTAAATCATTAGAAACAAGAAAAGACAAAAATTATGTAGTCTCTTATAGTTACCTGCACAGTTACCCTTAACAGCGTTTATTTTTCTTCATGTATATTTGAATTAATGCCTGTTGTCATTTTCTTTCTTTTTTTATTTTTTTGAGACAAAGTGTTGCTTTGTCGCTAGGTGCCAGGCTGGAGTGCAGTGGTACGATCTCGGCTCACTGCAGCCTCCGCCTCCTGGGTTCAAGCAATTCTCCTGCCTCAGCCTCCCCAGTAGCTGGGACTACAACTGAGCATCACCATGCTCGGCTAATTTTTGTATTTTTTAGTAGTGACAGGGTTTCACCATGTTGGTCAGGATGGTCTCGATCTCTTGACTACATGATCCGCCTGCCTCAGCTTCCCAAAGTGCTGGGATTATAGGCGTGAGCCACCATGCCCAGCCTGTTATCATTTTGTTTCATCCTAATGAACTTTATTTTTTGTAAAGCAGGTCTGCTAACAGTGAATTTTTTCAGTCTTTGTTTAATAGGGGATTTCCTAATTTTGCATTTATTTTGAGGAATATTTTTGCTAAATACAGAAATTTTGGTTGTCAGCTATTTGTTTCTTTGACCACTTGAAGACATCCTCCCACTGTCTTCTGCTTTCCATTATTTCTGATCAGAAGCTTGCTGTTCATTATGTTTTGGGTGCCTTGTAGATAGCCATTTTTACCCTTGATACTTTCTAGATCTCCTCTTTTTCTTTGCCTTTCAACAGTTACATAGGAAATGTGTATGTGTGGATCCCTTTGTGTTTATCCTACTTAGAATTATTTGAGGATTTTGAAAGTTTAGATTGTTTTTCATTAAATTTGGGGTGGTTTTTTATCATTACTTCTTCAAATGCTTTTTCCGAACCTTTTTTTCCTTTTCTTCTTGGAATCCCCCTTACGTGTATGTTTGTTATATTTGATAGTGTCCTACAGGTTCCTTATGTTCTGTTAATTTTTTTCATTCTTATTTCCCCTGTTCTTCATATTTAGAGTTGGGATCAATCTGTATTGAAAGGCACTGATTCTTTCTTCTGCATACAGATCTGCTGGGGAGGTCCTCTAGTGAATTTTTTATTTGTTATTGTACTTTTGAATTTCAGAATGTCCAGTTTGTTCTATTAAGAATTTCCACCCTTTTATTGATATTCTGTATTTGAAAAATCATGATATCATGCCTCCCATTTAAATCTTCAAACTTTTTCAGAAGGGTATCTTTGAACATATTTGTAACAGCTGATTTGAAGTATTTTTCTGTTGAGTCAATTATGTAGGCTCCCTCAGAGAAAGTTTCTGTTGACTGCTCTTTTTTCTTTCTGAATAGTAAAGTTTTAATTTTTTGCATGCCTAATATTTTTGCTGAAAACCAAACATTTTAGATAATATGTTTTAGCAACTATATAATCTGATTCCCCATTCCTTCCCTCCCACATACCTAGAGTTAATGGTTGTTCCTGTTTTGTATTTTTGGTTTTGCTTGTTTTTGGTTTGCTAATTTAGTTTCTTACTGGAATGGTTCTGTGGAGTATGTTTCCCTCATAATGTATGGTTGCTGTTGTTTCTACTTCATTGCGTTTGCCACCACCCTTACCACTTATATAAGTCTATCTTCCTAGCGACCTCCCCTAATGTCATAGTTTAGTGCTCAGTTAAGATTGGCTGGAGATTTTATCTAAACCCCTAAATCACTGTCTTCCACTTTTATGATGGATCCAGAAATGATTTGGGGAATGAATCAACAGTGAGCCATTTTACCAGTCTGGCCCAAATCTTAATTTTTGTGTTGTAAGGCCTCATGCTCTGCAGAAATAAGTAGCTTACTAAGTCTTTCTGCAGGCTCTCTGAGCAAGTTCGCAGCTTTGTGCATATGCACAGCTTTCCAGGCCATCAGAGATAAGTAGGATCATCTCAATACCCTCTTTCAGTTACTGGATCTGCCTGTTAATTTTCTGACTGGTCTACGAGTTTGTTGCTTGCTTCAATCAGTTATGAGATTTCAGGGTAGCTACAGTGTTGTCCTTCCTGATTGTTGGCATTAAGATCACTATTCCTTTTGACAATACCCTTTGTCATAGAATTTTCCATTTTATGCTCCAAATAAAATGAGTCATTTCCAGGATCAGAGCCTTCATCTTCACAGCATGCCCACTCTGACAGCACCTCTGCATCAGGAAGCCGGTGTGGAACTGGGGAGTGGGAGTCACACCACACGCAAGTGCTGTAGACTCCCACTGTTGTCAGTGATATTCAGCTTGTTTTCTTGAATAAACACTTCTCAGTTTATTGTATGCCTTTGGTCAATCCAGTGTCCTTTAGAGATTGTTTTTGACAATAATTTTCTGTTTTATTGTTTATTTTTGTGGCAAAGATCTGCCAGACTCCTCACTCAGCCATTTGGGAAGATCTGCTGTCTTGGGTTTGTTGTTGTTTAGAAACATGCATACTACAAAGCACACTCATCTTAAGTATACAACTAACGATTTCTTACATGTGAAAATATCCTCATAATGGCCACCCAGATTAAGATCTAAGACATGTCCAGTACCCATTCATCTTTCCTTCCTAGACTTCTACTTTCATCCCAGCAAGAAATAGGAAAACTACTGCCCTGTCCTCTGTCATTACAGATTACTTTTTGCAATCTGTGTTGTTTTTAAACTTAATTTGAATGACAATTTAAAATATGTCCTCTTTTTCATCTGGCTTCTTTTACTCAACATAATGTCTTTTGAAATTTATCCATGTTTTAGCTGTAGCAGTGATTCTTAATGTTTTAATTGCCACATAATACTTTATTAATGTATATGCCAGTTTCCTTATTGTGGGACATTTAGGTTATTTCTAGGTTGGGGCTATTATAAATGAAGCTGCTATGAACATCCTCCTCTTTGTCTTTCTGTGGGCATACATGCATACAGTTTTAACATGGTCGACAACATAATTCATGTGTAATTCGGGCTCTTGCTCCGTTTGTTTGTTTGTTTGTTTGTTTGTTTGTTTGTTTGTTTTGAGAGACAGAATCTTGCTCTGTCACCCAGGCTGGAGTGCAGTGGCACAATCTTGGTGCACTGCAACTTCTACCTTCCAGGTTCAAATGATTCTCGTGCCTCAGACTCCCCAGTAGCTGGGACTACAGGCACACACCACCATGCCTGGCTAATTTTTGTATCCTTACTAGAGATGAGTTTTTGCCATGTTGGTCAGGCTGGTCTCAAACTCCTGACCTCAGATGGTCCGCCCACCTTGGCCTCTCAAAGTATTTAAGATTACAGGCATGAGCCACTGCACCCGGCCGGGGCTCTTGCCTTTTTAAACTTAGCATTATATCAAGTGGTTTTTGTCTCTCTCTTTGTCATGACAAGAGTCATTATTTTTTCAGGTAGGTATACTGAAAGCTATTTGCATTTCTTTTTTTAGAAAAACTCAAAGGGCTGTGTTTAATAATATCATAGGTAGCAGTTGATGCTCAGTTCAATAAATACTTGTTTTCAAGTTTTTAAAGAAAAGCTCCAGAATTATATGCTTTTTAAAAATAGTATTTGGTTCAAGGTTAAATAAAACATGCTTCTTTTTCTGCCCCTGTAAATGTTCCATAACTCTGTGAAATTCACATAATAGTAGTATCACTTTTTAAATGTACAAAAGCAGGAATTACTGAGAGCCTTGGCCTCAACACATTCATTT
>NW_016107468.1:3427305-3440177 GCF_001604975.1 Cebus imitator
TTGGTAGAGATGGGGTTTCACCATGTTGACCAGGATGGTCTCGATCTCTTGACCTCGTGATCCACCCGCCTCAGCCTCCCAAAGTGCTGGGATTACAGGCTTGAGCCACCGTGCCCAGCTGAATGCCTTTTTTTTTAAAAACATAATTTATATTGGGTTAGGGAAAATTCAACGTTTGGTTTTGGATATAAATGACGTTTCATGTTTAACTGAAAGAGTTGAATCCCTCTTGGAGAAGCTTGCAATGTTGTTGCTTTGTCCACGTTCCTACCCTCCCTTCCATGTTGTCCAACACGTGCACTTATGCTCATTCACGTACACCTCCCAGGCTCTATGTGACCTGCAACCTACACTTCATATAGTACTTGGAACTATTTTTGCTTGAGAAAATGGATATTAGAGTTTCAAAGGTATATGAATTGTATACTTTTTTCCTAACTACCTGTATACTGTGATTTTTGTTCTCAAGAATTGTTGAGATTTCTGATGGCTAATGTGAGCTTTGAAGGACACAAGGAGAATAGAAGGGAAAGGAAGTGCTTAATGGACCTCACATAATTGTGACTATGACTCCAGGTCTGCTGCGTTTAGAGATGGAATTGTGGGCTGATAAATCTTGTCAAATTTGGCTTAATCTCTTGAGTTTTATCTGATGTATATTTTTCCATTAACATAGTATACCTTTCATCTCTACTCTCACACAGTCAAACAGCATCTGATTTTTGTTGGACTTTGTTTTCTTTCTTTTTTGATGCTAAAATTATCCCCGTAGGGCCCTAATCAGGTTTTAGGCTATGGAGACAAGACCGTAAGAATCAACTAAGCTGAGTTTCCCATTGCTGCTAAACAGTTGCTCAAGATGCAGAAGGCTTGAAATAAATCGGGCATGAAATAGTGGCGGCATAGCCCTATACTAACTTTAGTGCAGGCGGTTAAATTTGCTCAGTGTCCGTGATTCTTCTTACCTGACTGTCACACCGTGTGAGATCATTGTCCAAAGGTTGATGATGTGGAGGATGTATGTGCTTTTGAAGTGACCAAACTAAAAGAGAAAACAAAGCTTGTGGCTGAAGTCATCACAGCCGAAAACCATCTTGTGATGTCATGGTTTTCTTGGTGTGAATTCTAACCAGGATATGGGCATTTAAGTCACATTTGTGGATCAGAAGCCACAGATATTTGTGCTTCTCCTAGGCTGTATTTTTCTGATGCTTTGATCATGATCATTATTATATGGTAACTAATATATATTAATATATAATATATTAATTAATGTATTATATCATATTTATTTAGATCCCAGAATGGATACTAAATGGGATAAGCATGCATATGCTTCAGCATGCTATGATTTATCCCATTTAGTATCCCTTCTGAATAAATATGATATAATACATATTTATTTAGATTGTTTACTTTTTTTAGAACTGGCATTCATTGAATGTCATTCACATTTCTCTTTACTTCCTTATGAAAAGTTTCTCATCTCCTCTCTTCTCTCAGTATTTTCTTTTCCCTTTTGACATATCTGTTTTCTTTTACAGTTTTTCATTCCTCTACCCAATAGTAATAATTGCAAACATTTATTGCATGTTTAGGTGCTGTGCCAGTTGCTTTTATGTGTATTTTCTCAGTTGCTTTCTTAACGGTCCTGTGGTATTTTTATCCATGGTTTACAGATGAGGATACTAAGCCTGTGCTGGTGTCTTTCCCTCTTTAACATAAAGCCCTCCTGTCTTTAAACTGAGTTTGTAACCTGGAGCTCCAATTCAGCAGCTAATGCTCAAATTTGTATTTACTACTGGGCTATTTGCGTGGTGGTCCTTTCAACATTGCTGTGCTAATGGAGGCGTAAACCTTGAGCCCCCTTAATGGAAACCTTTTGGCATCTTTACTACTTGTCCTGGGATCTTCACACCTAGAATATTGATGAATTTGGAAGAAACAGAGGTAGAGGCTGGAATCTGCTCACCGTCCTATGCCAGGGCATGTAATGTCCTTAGAGAGATGGGCTTATACCAGTAGAGCAGTGGGGAAGCAAAAGCAAGGTGTTCTCTCCTCATGGTTGCAAAAATATTCACATAAAAGATTCACTAGCTACGGTTACTTACTGAAGGACTTTCCTCAAAATCCATGTATTATAACGGTTTAATATACTAAAATGATTTGGAAGAAATTGGCATTGGCATTAGTGAATGTGTTGACATATGATCCTATTTTTATAATTTTTTTTAGAGATGGAGTCTCACTGTCGCACCTAGGCTAGAGTGCAGTTGCAAGAGTATAGCTCACTGTAACCTGGAACTCCAGGGTTCAAGTGGTCTTCCACTTCAACCTCCTGATTAGCTGGGGCTGCAGGCATGTGTCACCACCCGTGGCTAATTTAAAACTTTTTTTTGGTAGAAACAGAGTCTGACTATCTTGCCCAGCCTGGTCTTAAACTCTTGACCTCAAGTGATCTGCCTGCCTTGACCTTTCAAATCACACTGGGATTATAGCCATGAGCCACCCCACCCAGCCTAAAGCTGTTTTAAGCTTATTGGATGCATGTTGGTTGTGTCACAAGTAGGAGGGACTTATAGGCCGCATCACTGTCTTCTTTCCTATACTACCGTTATTATCACTTAATCACTAAAATACATACTATCTGTTTTTAGGTGGATACTCTGCTTCTCCTGCTAAATATGAAAGCAGGATACTTATCTTCCACCTCTGTGCGGCTCCCCCCACCCCCGTTTTTTTTTTTTTTTTTTTTTTTTTTTTTGTTGTTGTTGTTGTTTTTCTGAAACAGAATCTCACAATTCTGACGGGGCTGGATTAACCTGGCACGATCTCGGCTCACTCCAAACTCCACCCCTTGGGTTCAAGCTCTTCCTCTGCCTCAGCCTCCTGAGTGGCTAGGATTGAAGGTGTATACCACCATGCCCAGCTAATTTTTTTATTTTTAGTAAAGATGGGGTTTCAGTATGTTTGCCAGGCTGGTCTTGAACTCCTGACCTCATAATCTGCCAACCTTGGCTTCCCAAAGTGCTGGGGTTGCAGCCATGAGCCACTGTGCCCAGCCCCACCTCTGTGTTTTTCTGTCACCTGGCAGGGTAACTGACTTATAGCAGAGTTCAGTAAATATTTGTTGAATGAATGATGCTTAGCATGGCAGCTGACACACAATAGATACTTACAGATACTCTCCTGATCATTTTGAGGGAGGCTGTCTATCTCAATTCTTCATTCTTAGGAGCTGTTGGTGCTTAGCTGAGCACATGATTTCTTTGATGATTGGAATTGCTTGCTGCTATGAGTACATTACAGACTTTTTTTGACATTTTAACACAACTTAATGTGACTACTATTACAGTAGTGATCCTACTGAGCTAAAACAAGCAGAGATAAGAAGGGAGAGTGGCTGAGCTGACGTGGGGTGCTAGAAAGAAAATTTAAAAAGAAAATAACTGGGATCCTGGAAGCAAGTGAAAGAAAATACATAGAAAGACAAGACCCAAAATTAGGGGAAAGAAAGTAAAAAACAAGAAGAAGAAGAAACTGAACACATAATGACCACTAGAAAAAGGGGAATGGATTAGTAATAGTTTCTGAGTTAGTTTTGTTACGTTTTTGATTTAATTCCAGATGATCGCAGAAAGATCTCTGGCAGTTCCATTTGTACCTGCTTAGGAATTTGTTATTTTTCATTTTCCTTCAAGCAATTTTCCATGTCTTTTCTTCTACTGTTTCTCTCTGCCTTTCATCATCACCAAGACCATTTGTTCATTCTCTCTTTTTAGGAGGTGAGAAGGCTGAATTTTTCTTTATTTCTTATATTGGACTTCTTGATAAGCTTTCATCGAGAAAAGGTTTTACAGCTAAAAATAAAAATTAAAAAAAAAAACACTAGTATAACAGAAAGAATTCTTATGATAGGAATTCTTTCTGATGGGATGATTATTCATGCATGCCTTGCTTAATCTCTGAGGCCCTTTATTTTTTTCCATCTGTTTATTGAAGATGTTGAACAATATAATCCTTGCTCTCATATTGTATTTTAAACAAAGAATTGTCTGCAAGAACAACAACAAAAAGGAATCGGTAATTTATACATGTGCTTCAGTCACTATTCTGGGTACTTTATGTACATAATCTTGTTTAATTCTTTTTAACAACTCATGTCTCAGATGAGGATATTGAGGCTCATAACTTCCCAGAGATAATAACAGCAGTACCATGATGTACCTAGTGAGCTATGGCCAGAATACAGCAGAGGGGAAGCAAAACAGAAAATAGAAAAATATATTGAAACTCAGATAACCTGTACTTCACGTAGGCCTCTACTCGGATGTCCTGTCTTCACAGAGGGCCTCTTTGACCACCCTGTGTAAAACTGTACTTGTATTATTTGCTATTCTTTACCTTACCCCATATTTTCTTAGCACTTATCACTATTCGACATAACATTTTATATTCTTCATCACAAACCCAGACTAGAATGTAAGGTCCCTGAAGGTGAGGTGTGTACCATACTCACCACTTTCTCCCCAGTATCCAGAATAGTGTGTGGTACGTAGCAAAGCTCAATGCATATTATTGAATGAATGAATGAATGAATGAACACAGATGACTAGAATAAATTCTAGAGAATTTTAAAATATGGGCATATTAGCCATAAGTTGAATTATATTTTGTTGTTTTCTTTGGGGTATTCAAAAATATAATTGCATTTGTTTCTATCTCTAATGAAATAATAGTACAGTATTTTTTTTTTCTAGTGTGACAGCATGTGCAGTTTCATTGGTGAGTGTATGTAGCCTACTGTACCAGGTAGAAATGGAGCAAATGAACATTTTTTGGGAGAGCTAACAAGCAATTTTCAACCTTTTTGATAAGCAAGGTTAATACTGACTTCCCAATAAAAAGTACTTTTTCTTCCTCTTATAATGTTCATGGTCTTCATCTATATGTGTGTATTGCAGATTTAGGAACTACAACCAAAATGGATCTCAGACTATTTCCCACAGGTTGGTAGCTGTATTCTCTCTGTCAGCAAGTATTTTGTATCTTCAGTGAAAACTGTTTCTCCTTCCACTTTTAGCTTCTGTTTAGTTTTACAAGATTAAACAATTTTTGGTAAGTGTTAGGGGCTCACCCGATGTACTTTTTAATGTATTCCACTCCTCGATATTATTTTCTTTGTCCAGTACACATGGTGTTCCTTTCCCCCATGCCATCCTGCTTTGACAGAAACCATTACGGATGCTGTGCATGTAGACTCATCACCCAAGCCAGCATGCATAGGAGAGGGGGCCTCTAGAATAATAATTTTTACTTTGTGTTCTCTGTACTGCTCTGTTTAATCTTCCTGCTTACCACATACTGCCTTCATAAAGTAAGCTCAGTTCAGTTATTTCTTGTGATTCGTGTAGAAGGTTAGATATGGAACAGACTTAGAGCACACATGAGATCCACTCTTTGTTATTTAGATACTACGACTGAGCCCTCAAAGAGGAGTCTTGTGCTAGACTCTAGACCTCCCTTGGGCACAGACTATCTTGTTCACATGTCCTCTTTATCTAATACAGTGTCTCTATGTATAATAGGTGCTCAATAAAAAATATTGCATTTTTCAAAGTCATGTTAGTAGTGATGGCAGTGCCAGAACTTGAACCTTGCCTCTCCTAGTTATTTGTTCATTGTCACTGCCACAATTATCTCATTGTAGTTTAAAGAGAGTCAGCTTCCAGTCTTTTAAAATACAATTACCTTTAATTCATCTCTGGTAAACAAACAGCAGCTGTCTCTCATTGGCATGGCTGCAGTTCCACCACTGAGCAATTCTAGAAACTGACACTATTAACCATTCTGCTAAAAAGAGGACTCTTCTACTCATATGATATCCTGGCTGTGTCCAAAGTGTAATATTTAATTGCATTTTCTTAATCTTTACCACTGTATTGCTAAGCTTTCTAATACCTTCAAAATACCAAATCTCAGGCTTATCCTAATTAAAGAATCTCAATTTAATCCATAATGCATGACAATTCAATTTGTTGATTGCTTTTTCTCCCCCTCTTTGTGAAATTCCCGTCAAATGTATTAATTCAACATGATGAATCCTGTATTCAACCCACTGGAGTGAATAATTAAAATTAGCTGATAAAACTTTCAGCAGAATTACTTTGTGAAATTGCTGAACAGATGTGTCATTTTAATGAAAATCCACAGACAAGCTCCTTCTCCCCCTCGGCAGGATAAAAATATTATCCCCTCGGCACATACTTAATTTGGTGGTAAATACACTCGGAGCGATTGCTGGAAGGGAAGAAAAAGCAACTTGTCACACTTAGTAACTTGATTTTTCCCCAGCATGCAGTAACAGCTATCTACAGTAATTCATAGTGCTCTATTGTTGCTGCAAGTCCCAAAGAGAACTTATTAAAATGCAATAATCTCCTATTTAAACAGAAACAATAACCATTAAATTTCCTGTGGATCCAAAATTGAGCACAAGCCCCATCTGGTAAGAGTGATTAGAGGCCTGATGAGGGAATTTAATTTGCAACATTCAAAGACTAAATCTGAGCAGATCTTGTCACCTGGGACTCGAGTGCTGCTTGCTGTCTTCTTAAAAATCTCGACCTAAACTGAAAATGGAATGTAGAAGTGAAAATGTTACCCAGGGGCCATCCCCGACAGTATTGTGTTTCATTATGTCTCCAGCAGGCCTAGTGAGCAGAGGGGATTTTACTGCTGTCCGCTTTAGCTTTGCTGGCGAGGCCTTTTGACAGGGCCAACACTAGTGCTGTCATTTCCTCTGGTGCCCTGTGCATCTGTAATGTGGCTACCCCTCTTAGATCTTGGACTGCCTGCTCCCTCCCTTCTTAAGTTCTTTCCTCTTTTAGCTTAGCAAGTCCTCTCCCTAACTTTAAGGGTTCTCTAGATCTCCCGTCTCCCTTTCCTGTCCCAGAGTCAGATGCTTTCAACAGGCAACTTTGAGCACCACTGTATCATGCTTTACATTTTATGTCTTCTTCTTGCCTATAGACAGTACCCCCGCTTAGTTTATTGTTAGTGTTTTTTTTAACTGTAGGAGGGCTAAGATTTATTGTATGTCGTTAGTAAACACAAATTGTCATTTTCCTCCTCCTCCTAGCTTTTCTCTTACAATTCCCGGCCTTATTTATATTACTTCTGAGCTGCAGAGGAACAAGATATGCATTCACTCATCATCAGAGAGATGTGTTTCTGTGCGTGTTTGTGTGTCCGTCTACACACACTTGTTTGTGTGTGGTTATAGACCTGATCAGGCATGATACCATAGATGTCAGTTTATCAATTAGTAAAACTCCCTAATTATTTGCTTTGAGCAGTAGAGCTCTTAGTGGTTGGGAGGTAACCTGGCAGGAGGGAGACAGTTGCCAATGTAATAGAGATGACTGAGCGAATAGTTTCGTTGAGCAGATATTATTTGATGTCCTTTAATCCTCAGACTCGCCCACTTTTCCTTCTTATTTCTCTCTCTTTTGAGTCAGAATTTCGTTCTCGTTGCACAGACTGGAATACAAAGGAGTGATTTTGGCTCACTGCAACCTCTGCCTCCCAGGTTCAAGCCATTCTCCTGCCTCAGCCCTGCAAGTAGCTGGGACTACAGCCATTTGCCACCATGCCCGGCTAATTTTGTATTTTTAGTAGAGACGGGGTTTCCTTATGTTGGTCCGCCTGGTTTCAAACTCCTGACCTCAGGTGATCCACCCACCTCGGCCTCCCAAAGTGCTGGGATTCCCTTTTCCTTCTTTGGGGCTCCTGATTTACCCCTAAACATCCAGAGCCTCTCCTCCACAGTTTTACAAACTATAAAATTTATACAAAATGTTTTATAAACCCTCTGCCTCCCAGTATCTTCTCTAGCCCCCATGTCTTGGAATAGGCCACATCAGGTCTCCCTGGCTGCTTTTTTTCACAGGCCCTACTACCTACTTTGATCCATTGTCTTTTGAGAAGATGATTTTTCAGTTATTTTCTATAGTTTAGAAAATCAGAATTAATTAATTTTTAATCCCTTCTACCTTTCTTCTCCCCTACTGTATAAATTCATGCAGAGCCAGTCCTGCAACCTAAGTTTTAAGGAGAAGTGGAAAGGCTCATTCTGTGAATCATACCACTTGGAATTCTTGAAAAATTAATTGCATTTATTGAGCACCTACTATCTGTAAGGCAATGTACATAAGAATGGAGGAGATACTAAAAAGTTTGAGTCTGACTGCTATTGCTGATTGGGAAAGTACGGCATAAACACGTGAATATTTAGAGGTGCTATGGTTTAAGTAACAGTGGATAAGAAATCATTGGGCCAGATGGGATCAATGACTCACTTAATATTATAATCAGAGATGTGAGTGCCAAATAAGGAGGAGATATGATTGGGGACTGGTATAGTTTTTAGAGGTTGCCTGAGCTGGCTAGCATGACATTCCTACTAAGCAATGTGTGTAACAACCAGAATCTCCCAGCCCCAGTGGCCAAGGAGCACAGGTGGTAGGCCATAGAAGGAGATTTAATGCAACACAGCTGGGTTCAATATGGCACATCTTTCAGCGCCCTGGCTACAACTGATGTAACCTGGTAGTAGCCTTGACTTTGATATCAGACGCATCTGGTTGTGAATATTCCCTGAACCACTCTTAAGAGTTTCTCAACTGTTTGAGTCTGAGTTTTCTTGATTGTAAAATGGTGTTTGATAATACATATGTGGTTTACATTTTGTAAAGTGCCTAGCATATGGAAGGAGCTGGGTAAATCATGGTGGCATACTTACAGTCTTAAGGGCAGAAGGAATGAATTAAATACAAAACGAGGCCTAGGGACTTTTGCTGTACTTCTTCCTCCCATCTCGTATGACTTATCTTTCCAGAAACCATTCTTCTTGATGGTGGTTTTGGCCCTTTATGTCCCCATCTTTTGTGTCTTATTCAGTTGGTCTGCTCAAAGCTTGGATGCCATTTTTGGTATTGAACATGTGACCCTCTAGTTTGACATAACATGCACAACATGGTAATTTCAGAAAATATCTGTATGCATAGAAAACACAGCACCTTCCTTTAATTCATGGGATTATGGGTAATTACAGTTTTCTTTTAGTTTAAGCCTACAAAGTGTTTACAGTAAAAAAGTTTCAATGAAATGGTTTCCAATTTATGTGACCTTTTCCTGCACAACCGAAAGTCAGAAATTAAGTCCTATGCTTAAAAGGAAGCAACCCCAGGACTGAATCCACTTTGGGTATTGAAGAACAACAATAAGGTGGTCTGACTCCAAGAATAGGTCCTTGTTGTTTGGAAATAATCTAACAGTGAACTCCATCCTCATGCACTGGAGAATCCATAAAGTCAGTGGTGTCTTATAAAGCCTGAGCAATTGGGAAAGGCTTCCCCGTCAGCTTTTTGGCCTCCTCTAGGTCTTAATTACAAAGCAGGTTCATGGTGCTGCCTGAAATCTGAGTGAGACATAGACTCCTCCATCCCAAATGATATCATTGTCCACACTGGTTTCCTCTGGTACACATTTGCCATATCCATTACGATTTGTTTGTTAAGATTCCAGGCCACAATAACAGGGTAAGGGTATATAATGGGAAAAATAACATGAATTGTTTTGATATTCTTTAAGGAACTTCAGTGCCTTAACACTGAATTTCAAAGCTCACTCTATGCCTTATCTAAGAGGAGTCAATATAAAAGATTTTAATTTTAGCCCCATATGCTATAGCTATATATAAATGTTCTGTAAAATATATCCCCTAGATAAAAGTACTTACTACTTTTTTGAAGTTTTTTTTAAACCTTTCTTTTGGTAAATAAAAGTCTTTTTGGCTTTGATGTGACTATTACACCCTTGGTTTGGGTTCTTTCTCCATTCCTTCATCCCTAGCCCCTGTGGGACCCCTGTAAGAAAAATGGGAGGGGAGAGAAGCATGGATTCCTTAATAAGTCCCAAAGGTAATCAAAAGAAAGAAACGCAGTATGAACAAACTCACAAAATATTCTCATGCTTCTTTGGGGAATACTTAATGCACATAAGGTCAGGCCTTTGTAATGTTAATTTGAGAGTGTTAGGAAGAAAGCCATCATTTTAAAGGCAATGTTGCTCTCTGAAAAAAGCTTTGATTTACAGAGAAATGCCGTTCTATCACACCTGCATTAAACCAGTGCCTGCCGGCTTTGAGATGCCTGAGTTGCTTGAGCAGAGGAAATGCTTCATTCAGGATGCTTAGGGCATTTGGCTGAAGTGGCAGGAAACTTGTTAGAGGTCCTATTTTCCTGTTGTCAAAACAACCTGTTCAGTTTGGATATGGTACAGGCCCTATTCCTTAGATAGGTGGAGAGTCACTGCACAACTTCCCAGTGGCCTCCTCTTCGAAGATTGGCCTTAGGGAGGGAAGTCTTACCCTACACAGCGACAGCATAGTTATTATAGGTGTCTTTTGGTTATTGAGGTTGGACACAAACAGCCTGGTTTCCACCTCAGGTGGTTGCCAGTACCTTCTCATTAACTTGCAAACCTCCATACTGTGTGGAGGAGATTGTGTGGCTCAAAGGAATGAATTCATCTCCAACCCCTAAAACAGGGTCCAGACAAGTGGCCATCCAGTCTGTACCAGAACATTGCCAGAGACTGGCCATGAATTATCTTCAGAGTACTCTCAGTTCATCTTTGGTTTTCCTCTCTCCTCCTATTCTGTTTCTTCCTTCTTCCATCCATACTTCCCCTCCCTTACTTTCTGCCTTTTATATTGATCGTTATTTTGGGGTGTTATACAAATCAGAAGACATTTTAAAGTTAAGACAAAATTAAATATGAATACTCTTTGTGAAGTGCCTGACATATAGCAGACACTCAATTATTTCCACCATTCCATCCTTCTGTGTGATAACTCTTCTAGTATTTGAGATTATGTTATCATGAGAATATATGAGAATGTTATCATGCCCCTTCTGGGTTAATCTTATTCAACCCTTGGTTTTTCTTCCCTTCATCTTCTTAGTCTCCTTGCCCTCAAATGTAGTCCACTGTGTGTGTGTATACACACGTGAGTATATCTTAAAGTACAGTTTTCAAAACTAGCTACACTTCTCTAGGTAGGGTCTGATCTGCTGTCTTCTTAGGAAGGAATAAAGAAAAAGGAAGAGAGCAAGACAGGATGAGGAGAGAAATGCTGGACTTTTCTAGAGGAGCAAATATATGGAAATTACCCTTGTTTCTTCTCTAAAGTAGTAAAGGTCACAGCAGTAGTTGCAAAACCCGTAGGCTGCCTACCGCCTTCCACACATTCAGCATTACTATTCTTGCCTATTTTACCCTTAGGCATCCTTTATTTCTTGCACAGATGGTCTCACTCAGGCCTAACAAAATGTTTTAAGCTTTGCATAAATTAAAACAAGAGGTCTCTGAGTACAAAAGTGCAACTTGTTTTTTACTTGAAAACAACTATGCTGGCATCTTCTACAAAATTACAGTTTCAAGCCGTGTTTCCATGATCAGTTTTCCTTTAAAAAATTAAGAGAGGGGAAAGAACTTATCTCTGTGTGTGTGTGTGTACACGTGTGTGTAATGTATGTATGTATACCAAACACAACTGGTTCTAATCAGTGTGACTATGGCTTTTATGTTGTTCTGTGTTCCTTTGAAGGCATGAGGGATTCAGTTTGAATAAATAGATTTGGAAATATTATTTTGAGTGTCTAGGATTTCTGAGTTTCTTCATTAATTTAGTACGTGATAAAAACTGTTGAGACATTTCAGCTTACAGGGACTCCCTCCTAGAACTCTTTACTATATACCTTATAACAGGTTTTTACCCAGGCTAACCTTGACTGTGCTTGAAAGAAAGTGATGAGTCAGCCTAAAGAGAAAGAGTCTGTTTCTCCCAATTTTGCCGATAATCTGTCCCTAAGTAGTAACACATGCCATATTCCATTCTTAAGATAACTGGCAGACAATTTGTACAGTACTCTAGACACATTGCTCCCTTTTGATTCAGACATCATCACCAAAAAGGTAATGCTATAAATTTTTTCTCTATTCATGACTATTCTTAACAGGGATGTGGCTTGTAATGAAGCTTATTGATGTGCTTTGCTTGACGTTAGAATCATTAGACTGGGCCTGCCCTCTCATTTTTACCTTGACAGTAAGAGTAAGGGTACCTCCCATAAGAGTAAGAATATGAGTGATATTCTTACTCTTACTGTCAAGGCATAAATTAGAGGATACCATGTGTTTTTTAATACATTATTTATCATCTTTCAATAACCCTATGTGCCCATTGTAGAGAAACTGGAAAATATAGAATAGAAAGAAGAAAAAGTTACCATTCTTTCATTTTCCACAGTTAACATTTTCACATTATTTCATTATTTTTATTTATTTCCTCACACAGTAGTGATCATACTTTAAACAGATCGTACTGTGGATATTACTGTAGATGTTATGTTCATTTGTTCACTTAACCTAATAATTTGAATATACTTCAATATTATTAAGAACTCTTTGTTAAAGATCAAATTGTTTTAAAACTTAGAGAGGTATTGTTCCCATTGGATAATGCCATCCAGGATATATAAACTATCTTTAAAAATGAATCTAACCCTTAAATGAAATCCAGCAGCCAATCTAATGTTCCTTTGTAATAAACAGAATGTTTTCCTGTGTCATTGCGTCTCACAAGAATCCATTCCTGGCCGGGCGCGGTGGCTCAAGCCTGTAATCTCAGCACTTTGGGAGGCCGAGGCGGGTGGATCACGAGGTCAAGAGATCGAGACCATCCTGGTCAACATGGTGAAACCCCGTCTCTACTAAAACTACAAAAAATCAGCTGGGCATGGTGG
>NW_016107468.1:3441237-3454708 GCF_001604975.1 Cebus imitator
TGTGGTGGTGCATGCCTGTAATCGCAGCTACTTGGGAGGCTGAGGCAGGAGAATCACTTGAATCCGGGAGATGAAGTTTGCAGTGAGCCAGGTTGTACTACTGCGCTTTAACCTGGCTGACAGAGAGAGATGCTGTCTTAAATAAAATTAATTAATTAAAAATAAATAAATAATAAAATAAAAAATATAAGTGAAAGACATCTTGGAAATATCGCAGTTTTTTAAAGTTCTTGACAGAGAAACTTTATTCATGCAGGTAAATTCTAGCTCTTTTGAGCAATATGTGAATAAGTCACTGCTAATGGCCTAGTCGTTTTTAACATATGATTAAAGACACATGATGGAAACTGGCAGCAATTTTATAACCCACCAGTCTAATTGTTTCACAGTGAACAATTATTTGCCATGTGAATACGTACAGTAAACATTTCTGTCAAGTTTATCTTTGTTTCCTAAACAGTGGTATTTGCTTCTTACATTATATAGATGGAATAAATTCTGCAGTTTGGTTTTTCTGCTCCTTAGCTTCTGAGAATTGACTCTGTTGTTGCACATAGCTGAAATGCATTCATTTTCACTGCCCTGTAATGTTCCATTGTACGAATATATATGGCTCACATATCCCTTGTGTTGATGGACAGTGGACATATGTATAGGTTGTTTGTTTCCACTTTTGATTTGTTACAAATAATGCTGTATGACTATTCTTTTATGTGTCTCCTGGCACATATCCTTGATATTAACTTAGAATTACTTGGGTTTAGGGTATACACATATTGAATATTACTGGATAATGCCAAGTTGATTTCAAAATTAATTGTACCAATTTCCACCCTCACTAGCAGTATGGAATTGTTGCCATTGTTTCTACATTCTCATCAATACTCTTGTCATACTTAAATTTTTTGCCAGTGGTATGAATATGAAGTATCTCGTATATTTGTATGTGCACATGTGTATATGTGTGTTCGACAGCCTCATTGTGGTTTTAATTTGAATTTTTCTCTACTGATTTCTTCTTCTGAGCATGTTCTTTTGGATTTTTCAATCTGTGTTCTTATTTTAGTGTTGACATTTTCTTATTCAGTTACGAGAGTACTTTATATACTTTGATCACTAATCCTTTGTGAATAATGCGTGTTGCAAAACATTTCCTAAGTTGTGGTTTATCTTTGCATTCTGTTTATGGTGTCTTGTGATAAGTAGAAGTTCTTAATAATAGAATAGTTGAATTTGTCAAACATTTCTTGTATAGCTTGTATTTTTTGAGTCTTCCTGTATAGTTTGTATTATTTATAGTTTGTATTGTTTTGAGAATCCATCCCTACTCTAAGGTCATAGAAGTATTCTTATATATTGTTTTCTAAAAGTGTTCTAGTTTTATCTTTTACATTTAATTCATTACTTTATCTAGAACTAATCTTCATGTATGATGTGAGATAAAGTAAGGGTTCAATTTCATTTTTCTGCATTTGGACAAGTAACTGAATTACCATTACCATAATATATTTTAAAAGTCTCTTATCTCTCATTAATCTGATAACAATTGTCATAAATTATGCCTCCAAATTTGCTTAGTTTTATTTCTGTGTTTTCTCTTTCATTTGTTTGCTAATTCATATAACAATACGACACTGGTGAAGTTATTACAACTTTTATTGCTTGATATTTTAAAATTCAGTCTCCCTCCCCCACCTCTTATTATTTTCAAGGTACACATTGGTGACTCTTACTGCTTTTCCATGTACGTTTTAGAATCAGCTCATCAAATTTCATATTCTCAAAAAAGTGGAATTTTCATTAGAATTGGATTGTAGAAGGAATCAGCAACTTTTTTTTTTTTTTTTTGAGAGGGACTGTTGCTCTTGTTGCCCAGGCTAGAGTGCAATGGCACGATCTCAGCTCACCGCAACCTCTGCCTCCTGGGTTCAAGTGAGTCTCCTGCCTCAGCCTCCCTAGTAGCTGGGATTACAGGCATGCACCACCACGCCTGGCTAATTTTGTATTTTTGGTAGAGATGGGGTTTCTCCATGTTGGTCAGGCTGGTCTCGAATTCCTGACCTCAGGTGATCACCCACCTCAGCCTCCCAACATTCTGGGATTACAGGCATGAGCCACTGCAACCGGCCAGGAATTGGCATCTTTATGATATTGGGTCTTGAAGTCTTTGAATATAATATTTCTGTTCATTTATTTAAATCTTTTTTGTTCATCCGTAAAATTTTAAGGGTTTTCTCTATATGTTTTTTTATTACCTATTAGCACATTTCTATTAGATTTTTTCCTAGGAACTTGATTTTTATAGTGCTACTATATATGGTATCTTTAAAAACCATCTTTACAGCAATTCTCTTTCTCCGTATATACCCAAAATAATTCATAGCAGGTACCCAGATATTTGTTCACCAGTGTTCATAGCAGCACTATTCACAACAGCCAAAAGGTAGAAATAACCCCGTATCCATTGACTAATAAAGGGCTAAACAAAATGTGGTATATTTATACAATGGAATATTATTCAGCCTTAATAAGGAAGGAATTGTTGACCCATGCTACAATATGGATGAACCTTGAAGACGTGATGGGAAGTGACATAAGTCAGTCACTAAAAGAATACTGTAGGATTTCACTTACATGCAGTGCCTACCATAGTCAAAGTCATAGAGACAAAAAGTAGAATGGTGATTGTCAGAGGCTGGTGGGAAGAGGACATGGGCTGTTAGCAGGTATCAGGTTTTAGTTTGAGAAGATGAAAAAAATTCTGGAGCTGGATGGTGGTGATAATCGAATAACATGATACTATAATTAACACTATGAAACTACATACTTTATGGTTAAAATGGTAAATTTCATTTTAATATATATTTTACCACAATAAAAATACCTGTTTTAAAATTTATTCCTGGTATATAGAAATACATTTTATTTTTGTATATTTATTTTGAATCTAGCAACCTTGTCAAACTTATTAGTTATAGTAAGATTTTTGCAGCTCATCTAGATTTCTGTATGTGCAGTCATGTCATCATGAGAGTTTTGTTTCTTCTTTTCCAAACTTTATACTTTTATTTCTTCATATTTTTTTATGACATTCAATAATGCCAAATAGAATAATGACAAATAGAATGATAATAGCAGGATCTCTTGCCTTGATATTAAAAAAAGCACTTAGATTGTTACCATTAAATGTGGTATTTTGTTTTGTTTTTAGGTAGGTTTTATCAGATTAAGGAAGTTTCTTTCTATTTCTAGTTTGGTAAGATTTATTTTTTAGCATGAATGACTGTCAAATGACTTACTGGAATGATTATGTGATTTTCTAATCTGTTAGTGTGATAAACTACAGTAATTGATTTTCCAATGTTAATCTGTAATTCCTGGGTTAAACACAAATCGATTATGACATATTATACTTTTCACAAAATGCTAGATTCAGTTTGCTGTTGTTTTATTTCGGATTTTTTATCTAAGTTCATTATTCTAGTCATCTTGTAGTGTTTTTCTCAAATCATCATTGTGAGGATTGGCCTCAAGATTGTAGTAACCTAACAAAATGAATTGCAGAGTGGAATTATTTTTGCCTTTGGTATTAGGTAGAATTCACCATTTAAACTAAGGATTGTCGAAGTTTTTCTGTACCAGGACTAGGTTGTAAATATTTTAGGCTCTGTGAACAATGTGGTTGCTGTTGCAGCTACTTAATTCTCTCATTGGGGTGTAACAGCAACCATAGACGGTACATAAATGAATGAGTGTGGCTGGGTTCCAGTAAAACTTAATATTGATAAAACTAGCAGCAGGCCAGATTTAATCTGGGGGCAACTCCTGGTTTAAAACTTGAGATTAGAATTTCTTTGTTGGAAGACTTATTTTTAGTTTCTCTCTCCATCTCTTTAAGTGTTGGAATCTCATTCAGATATTTTATTCCTTCTTGTATCAATTTTATTTTTATATTTCTAGGAAGTTTTTCATTTTATTTAAGCTTTCAAATAAATTTGGGGACCCTCTGTTACATTTTTAACATTTGCTTTGTAATTAATTCTCCTCCTTTACTTTCTGCAGTTGGGTATTTATTTTGTGTGTGTGTTGTTTTATTCTTGATCCTTCTTGCTGAGACATATTGGATGTTATTTACCTCTTCAAAGAATCAACTTTTTGCGTTATTTTCTTCCTTGCTTACATGCTTTGTTGTATATTTTTTATTTTAGTTTGTCATGATTTTATTATTTTTTTCTTCCAACTTCTTTAACTGTTCGTCTTTTTAAATTTTGTAAATTGAAGCCGGGCGCGGTGGCTCACACCTGTAATCCCAGCACTTTGGGAGGCCGAGGCGGGTGGATCACGAGGTCAAGAGATCGAGACCATCCTGGTCAACATGTTGAAACCCCGTCTCTACTAAAAATACAAAAAATTAGCTGGGCATGGTGGTGCATGCCTGTAATCCCAGCTACTCAGGAGGCTGAGGCAGGAGAATTGCCTGAACCCAGGAGGCGGAGGTTGCGGTGAGCCGAGATCGCGCCATTGCACTCCAGCCTGGGTAACATGAGTGAAACTCCGTCTCAAAAAAAAAAAAAAATTTGTAAATTGATAGTTCATTACTTTTTTAACCTTATTATTTATAAAATATGTATTTCAAGGCTGTATGTTTTTCTTTAGTAGTTTCATTTCAAAATTTTGATGTCATTTGTTATTATTTAAAACTATTTTATATTTTTCAGTATGTTCACTTCTTTGAGTCACGTTTAGAAATATTATTTTTTTTCTTATTTTGAGATACATGGCTGTTTTCTAGATATTTTTTTCCTTTCTGTCACTAGGAACATGGTCTGTGTGCTATTAATCTTTCTAATTTATTGAGATTTAATTATGGCGCAGCATGTTGTTAGTTTTTCTACATGGTCTTTCAGTTTGAAAAAAAAATAGATATCCTACAATTATTGAATTGGTGTTACTTATATGTGTGGTGAAACAAACACTTTAATTTTGTTGTTGAGATTATATAATTAACAATTATCTTTCTGCTTGATATTTCTAGTACTAAAGGAGGTATGTTAAATTCAGCATGATTCTGGATTGTAGTTCTTTCAGATTTCACCATATATGTATATTTCTTAAGACTAACATCGGATATTTGGATATATTTTTATGATGTATCGAATAATTTATTCTAATGACCTTTTTAATCTGTAGGATTTTTTTTTGCTTTGAAGCTTATTTAGTCAAAATTTATTATAGCTGTAACAGCCTACTTTTAGTTGCTGTTTCCCTGATAATATGGTTTTTTTATATCTGTTTGTTTGTGACTCTTTTGTCTCTGGTTATTTTGTTTGTTTGTTTTGTTATTGTTGTTTTTGAAACAGTCTTGCTCTGTTGCCCAGGCTGGAGTGCAGTGGAGTAATCTTGGCTCACCACAGCCTCTGTCTCCCTGGCTCAAATGATTCTCCCACCTCAGCCTTCCAAGTAGCTGGGATTACAGGCACTCACCAGCACCCACATGCCTGGCTAGTTTTTGTATTTTTAGAAGTGATGGAGTTTTCCTATGTTGGCCAGGTTGGTCTTGAAATTCTGATCATTCAAGTGATCCACCTGCCTTGAATGGCTCTGTGTTTTAGGTATATTTCTTACAAGTACTATATAGATTGATTTTTTTAAAAAAAATTTTTCTCAGATCTCACAGGGATGAGGATTTTTTCAAAAGCTCTTCTAATGAGATAACATTTGTCTGTTAACTGGAGTTTTTAGTCTGTTTATATTATAATTATCAATTAATTAGAACTTATTTTGTGTATTCTGTGTTTGCCCTTTCCACATTGTTTTCTGATTTCTTGCTTTTCTTTGAATTATTTTTTTTTACTTCATTTTTTTCTTCTACTATTTCAGAAATTCTGTAAACTATTTTTATTATTTTGGTTGTTACTCTAGAAATTTAATAAAAACATTTCAAAATCTAAAGTTACTGGGGGGAGGGAAGGAAAGATAGTGATGAATACAGGGACTTTTGAACATTTTAATTCTTATCAGTTTGTTATCATTTATTTTAATTCTATTGTATACACCCAGCAGATATTTCTCAGAATTAACCCACATATTTTTCCATATTTTGCTCTTCATTTTTATTGCTTTCACACCATTCATGTTGGATCGCTTTTATTCTAGATAAATTAGATTTTTAGAGAGTTTTTAATACGGAAAGATACTTTTTACTCTATAATTTTAAGTTGACAAATTTCACTTTGAATATCGAAGATGTCATTCTAGTGTCTTTGAGATTCTGTACCGTTGCTGTTAAAATATAAGGTGTCATATAATTGTTGCTCCCTTTAATGTAATTTGTTCTTTCTCTGGCTTCTTTTAAGTCTTTTGTCTTTGGTGTTCTGCAGTTTAACCTGCATTTAGGTTGAAATTATTTTTTGTGTAATCTGTTTAGGATTTGTTGTCTTCTTTTTTTTATTTTAAATTATGTTTTCTTTAACCCAGTAGGTCCAAAATAACATTTCACTATGTGTCATTAACCACATTTCAAGCCCTCAAAAGCCACATGTGGCCAGTGGCTACCATATTGGAAACCATATGGGACAATTCTATAGAATGGAGTTTGGTGTGCATTCGAATAAATAGGAAATCTTACTTAAATGCAAGCTCCTGGGACATATTCTTAGAGGCTCTAATTTAGCAGGTCAACAAAGAGATCCTAGGATCTTCATTTTTAACAGGTTTCCCCAAGTGACTCCAGTGAGAGTGGTCTGCAGAACACACTTTGAGAAGCACTAATGCGGGAGATTGTTCAGGGCAAAGCAGAAGGTTCACCTGATTCTCAGGGCACCAGAATAACCTGTGTAACCATGGGATCATTGTTACAGGATTCACATCCTGAAGAAGATGCACCACTGCCCTTTTCATTTTTCTCTGACTCACACTCAGTAAGTGTATTTGATACATGCTTGTGATGGTGCAGGTGCCCCTGATAAGACATAAAGACTTCAAGTTGGGTCCATTTGTTCTTGCATCATGACCTGTCTCTTTAAATTATATTTTAGGTAAAATATTAATGATCCTAATAAATGGGGAAGGAGCTCAGACAGAACCCCATTCCCTTCAAAGCAAGACAACTTTGAATGGCTGTGTATCTACATAATGGCTTCTCCTTATGAAACCATTGTTTTATGCAAGGATCTACTAATTGGGGAATACCACCTCCTGTTCCCAAACATGCCCTCAGGCTTGGACTCAGTTACAAATAGGGATAAAGGTAAGAATGATCAGACTATCTGGGTTTTCCTTTTCTTTAGTGTTTCTCAAAGCATGATTTGAAGGCAAGATGGGGCCGTGATGCTAGACCTTCAATAGGCAGACCTGCACATTTGCAGCATTCTCCTTCAGAAACAGATTCGGATGGTCGTGTTCAGACCCAGAATCTGCAAGGTCCAGCACCCACCTCCATTCTCTGCCCCTGGGTAATTCTGATACAGGGGGTCAGAGTGAAACTAGTGGAACCCCATGTACCCCACTGGTCTCATCAGAATGAAACTACAGAATTCAGAAACATCTCTCTTGTTTTTAATTTTAATTATACATGTACTATTCACAATAGCAGAAGTGGAATCTACCCAAATGTCCATCAGTGGTAGACTGGACAAAGAAAATGTGGTACATATACATCATGGAACACCATGCAGCCACAGAAGAATAAGATCATGTCTGTAATCCCAGCTGCTCAGGAGGCTGAGGCAGAGAATAGCTTGAACCCAGGAGGTAGAGGTTGCAGTGATCCGAGATTGTGCCACTGCACTCCACACTCCAGCCTAGGTGACATAGCGAGACTCCATCTCAAAAAAAAATAATAAATTATTAGGTTTCCCCACTTGGAATTAATGAAGCAGTCCCTGGGGAGGTACTTTAAAAGCATACAGGGGCCATGTACAATGGCTCATGTCTGTTATTCCAGACTTTGGGAAGGATCGCTTGAGACCAGCTTACGCAACACAAGACCTCATCTCTACAGAAATAATTTTTAAAAAGTTAGCTAGGTGTGTGCCTGCCTGTGCTGCTAGCTGCTTGACAAGCTGATGTGGGAGGATCACTTGGGCTAGGGAGGTCAATACTGCATTGAGCAAGGATCATACTACTGTGCTTCAGCCTTAGTGAGAGTGAGACCCTGTCTCAAAATAAACAAATAAAAGCATAGAAGTAGCTTGTTTATTATCAGCTTTTCTCCCAGTATTAATCATCTACCGACTATTTTGCCTGATTCAGTCATTACCAGGATAGTTGTTAAAAGGTAATTTTTTTCCCCAACTTTAGTTCTACCTCCACATTTACCAGTTCTTACATTCTACTTTAAGCAAGACCTCTGCCTTTTCTTTTTATAAGAAAAATTTAATTGGCAAACAATTTGTATGTTATAATAATATATATTATTATGGAGTACAATGTGATTTATGTTTACATTGTGGAATAATTAAATCAGGCTAATTAACAAGTATATACCTCATACTCAATTTTTTTTGTGGTAAAATCTTTTAAAATGTATTCTTTTAGCAACTTTGGAATATACAATGCTTTATTATTTATTATAGTCTCCATTCTGTGCAATAAATTGCTAAAGCTTGTTTCTCCCATCTAACTGAAACTCTGTACCCTTTGATAAACATCTTTTCTTTCCCCTTCATTCCCTTTTCTTAGCCACTGGTAACCACCTTTCTACACTCTCCTTCTATCAGTTTAAATTTTTTATATTTCACATATAAGTGAGATCATGCTGCATTTCTTTTTCTGTGCCTGGCTTATTTCACTTAGCAAAATGTCATCCATTTTCATCCATATTGTTCATCCAAATGATGGAACTGTCCCCTTTTTAAAGCTGAATAATACTGCATTATGTATATATACTATATTTTCTTCATCCATTTGCCTGATGGTAGACACCTAGGTTGCCTCCTTATCTTGGCTACTGTTAATATTGCTGTGGTGAACATGAGAGTATAGCTACCTCTTGGCATACTGATTTCAGTTTCTTTGGATATATATCAGAAGTAAGATTATTGGATGATAATGTAATTCTGTTATTAATTTTCTGAGGAACTTCCATACTGTTTTCCTTCACGGCTGTATTAAGTTACATTCTCATGAACAGTGTACAAGGGTTCTCATTTCTCCACACCACTGCCAACACTTACCTTTCATCCTTTTGTTATCTCATTGTGGCTTTAACTTTAATTTCCCTGTTGATCAGTGATGATGAGCATTTTTTCATATGTCTGTTGGCCATTTTTTCATATGCCCCATTTGGAGAAGTATCTATTTAGGCCCTTTGCCCATTTTTTGATTGGGTTATTTGTTTTATAGCTATTGAGTTGAGTTCCTCGTATATTTTGGGTATTAGCTCCATATTAAATGTATGGTTTACAAATATTTTCTCCCAATTTGCAGGCTACTTTTTCACTCTGTTAATCACTTTTTTCACTGTAAAGAAGCATTTTAGTTTGATACAATCACACTGTAGCTTTGTCATAAATCTTGAAGACTAGATAACATGATTTTTCTTTTTTGTTTTTTCTTTATGTAGTCAACATGAATTTATGAATTCCTGTTTTTCTAAGCAGTCTTGAATTCATTACTAAAAAATTTTAGTACTCATATTATTTCATATTTGGCCATTGGTATCCACATTTAAATTGGCTCCTGTGACCTAGTGATGTGCTCCTATCATTGTTTTGAGCAGTTGTTTATGTTATGGCATAACAAGATCTCATTTTTTATCTACTCTGCCTTAGTCCTGGAATGGAAAAAAGAATTTTTTTTTAATTCAAAACTGTTGATTCTTCAATTTATTTAAAATCTTTAATTTTGTGAGTAAATAGTAGGTGGTGGTGATTTTTTTTTTTTTTTAAGATTCTTACTCTCCTTGAGACATTACATATACTTAATGTGTCTGAAATTTCAAAGTCTGAAGCATTTGTAAGGATTCTGTATCTGATTGTTGTGTCTGCTAGCTTTCACTCATCCTTTTCTCTTTCCTTACTTGTTCGATTATTTTTGCTGTGAATTGCTCATTTCCCTGAGAACTTTGTATGAGTACTGCTTGTTTTCCCTGGAACTTTTAGGATTTCTTTGACACCTGGCAGAAAGGTGGTTTTTCCAGACATTTGATTATTTCATGCTTATAGTGAAACTACCTGTGTGACACCTTGTTATAATCTCAGGTTGAAGTTTTTCTTTTCAGACCATTTTGTGTAAATTAAGGCTTTAAAATGCTATGAGAGTCGGCTTGTTATTATGCATTATTAGAGGAGATTTTTTTTTCTCCTAGCAATACTATTTGAGATGAGAAATTTTCATTACAATTTACTTGAGAGAGAGGTAGTTTATTTTTAGTTCACCTAGCATTGAATGTGTAGGCCTTTCATGTATAGCTCAGTTGGGAAGACATCTACTAGATGTCCTACCTTGGTGTGGGGGCCATGTGCTATGCTCTTGATCCCTGGATTTGTTAAGAATTAAAGCCAAAGCTGAAGTTCTAAGTATTTTGGCAAATATTCGTAAGATGAAACAAAAACTAAATTTTTTTTCTCCTGTTTGTTTTAGTTTTGAACTGAGTATTACTTACTTTCTGTCTAGCTCGTGGATATAGATTAGAAAAGTATTTTAAACTTCATTCTAGTTAGTTTTTAAATTGTTTTCAGTCGAAGCATCAGTCTTGATACCTAATCCCCCATGACATAAGGCTGGAAATAGCCATTATCCTGCCAAATACGGACACTCTGCAACCTGGACCAAAATATTCTACTCTAAAAATCTAGTAATTATGTCTTTTTTCAATAAAATGAAAAGGATAATCATTAATGTAATTGACTTCTTTCATTCCAGTCTTCATTTATATGCTTTCAAACATAGATTATATTATTCCCCCTTCTTAAGTGGAATTAGTATTTCATTATTCAATAAGGCTTTACAAATAGCTTCTTGTTTTGCAAAGAGCATCATGAATTCCAGGTGCTCTAAACCTGATCAGGTTGGAGAACTGCTGATGCAACCAAATTTAATCACTTAATGTTCTTCCTAAGCACCCACTTTTTTTCTGCTTCTATGACTTGCTCTGACTGCTCGCCATCCCAAACACTCCGTTTGTACATGTTCCAATGTCACTATTCCTTTTTCTGGCAAGTCCTTCAAAGCTAATGTTTCTATAAAACTTTCCTTTTCTCTTTTGACTTGTTATGAGGTCCTTAGTAGTTTGTAATCTCCATAAAAGCATATTTCACAAATGTTGTATTTGTAATATCTTATGTAGCGGAGTATTCTCACTGTCTAGAACAGATGGTTCTTCTGTATTTGTTGAAAGAAATGGGAAGATAGCAAAGCAACATAATAGGACTATTTTATTTTTGCCTACTAGACTATCTCAAGACGTGTTTTAAATCCTAAAACTGGTTAGTGGTATTTCAGTTGAAAAGATCTTGACCCTTTCCCTTTTAACATAACAATCCACATCATAAGTGAGAGAAAAGATTGGGTGAGTAGGGTTAAGTGGGGGGAGCTAGTCCCTTTCACCCACCTTCAGAAATCCAATTGTGGAATATGGGGTTGTTCTGGACCACAAAATTACCTTTAAAAAGGTGGCCTTTAAAAAGCAGATAGTGAGAGACTAATTACAAAAAAATTAATGACGAAATATATTATCTTTCTTTTATCTACTTTTTCTGTAGCGTTCCTTTTGACATTTGCATTCCAAACCAGAGCCCCACAAGTAACTGGGTCTGCACTCTTTTGGCAAGCAAGGATTGCTCTCAGATGTATTTCATAACTTCAGCTTATATAGGAAGAACTTTTCAGAGATAGTTTCATAGTAATATCCTTCAAAAGCTCACATTGTACAATTTGACTTTTTTTCTTTGTTGTTATGTTGACTTTGTTTTCTTGGGTTTTATTCATGATTTCAGCCAGCTTACAGAAGGACAACTTTTATTGCGTACTAAATCATGTTTATCAAAAGCAGTATTGACCTTGTGTTGTTAAAACTAAAAATGTAAGAATAAACCATTTTGTAAGGTTTTTAATAGTATGCACTAAAACAGAACCAGCCTGTAACTTTCCTCCTTGTTTAAAAACACAGCGATATTGCTGAAAACTTTAATAGACTTAAGTGTACTGGAACTAGGGAGTGAAATCTTATCTTTCCCTGAACACCAGGGCTGCTTTGTTATGGTGTTTCCATTTGTGGCATAATGAATGTGTAGGACGCTAATGATGTGGTCTCTAGGTGTTCTCCTACTACACAGAGCACTGATAATGAGCTGCGAGTAATCGGGTATGAGTCCCTGAAGATGAATCCTGATTACCTTCGTGGGGCATTCCACTCTGCTCCCTTCTTCCTTGATGTTTCTGTAAAGAACATTTGGATTTTGAAGAGAGTATTGTGTATTTGACTTTTAATTAGATTTGCAGTGCGTTGGGTTAATAAAGTAGGGCTCCTTCTTCAGTTTCCTCTGAAGGGATGTCTGTGAATGTTGCACAGTGGGCCAAGAGAACAGAGGGTCATAACAGGCAGCAATGGTGGCATCCCCCCACTTCACGCCCCAGTCCTGAAAGTCAGGTTTATAGTGGCTGAAGGTGGATATCATCCCATGGTCCATAGTTACAAATGGCTTCCAAGATGCCAAGGACCTGCCAAAATATTGCATCTGCTCTATATGAGGAAGCAGCCTCAGAATGAAATATGACAGTTGTCTGACAGGGATGCCCCAGAGTCCTCCAAGTTGGTATTATCTGCTTTCATTCAGAAAACAGATCACCTTGGCTGACCACAGCTTTGAACTTACTGTGATTTTAAAGCTCGCATTTTTAGGGGCAACTTGCCCTTTATGCCTTTCGTCCTTTTTTGCCTTCTGCTTTTGTTTCTCTGCCAGTGGGGTTCATTTATCTTCTTCCTGTGTGTTTTGCCATTCTTTTATTATTATAGCTTTCAGATTCATCATGGGCAGAGGTAGAAAGTACTCTAGTGTCTTTAACACACCTCAGCTCTCATTCTGGCATAGAGCTAAAAAAGGAGAATTGCCTTTACAATCAACCTGTATTGTGGTCCCTGAACTTTTATTTTGTTCAGTGAATCCAGCACATCTCATATTGCATCCCAGCAATTATGGGTGGTCCTTTCCTGACCTTCTAAAAAAACTAGATGCCTGGCTTCTGTCTTGCTATTCATTGTTTCTTAAGCATAGTCCTTACATGATGGTCTAGGCCTTCCTTCCTGGTCTAATTGTGTGGCTGGGCCTTCCTTCTGCATGCCTGTTCTGTTTTTTAGTTTTTGTTTTTCTTTTAAGAGTTGGGGTCTCACTCTGTTACCCAGGCCAGAGTTCAGTGGTGTAATCATATCTCATTGCAACCTCGACCTTCTGGACTCAAGCGTTTCTGCCATTTCAGCCTGTCAAGTAACTGGGGCTATAAGCACATGCCACCACACCCAGCTCATTTT
>NW_016107468.1:3454869-3471263 GCF_001604975.1 Cebus imitator
AGATTACAGGCATATGCCACCATGGCCAGCTACTTTTTGTATTTTTAGGAGAGATGGCGTTTCAGCATGTTGGCCAGGCTGGTCTTGAACTCCTGACCTGAACTGAGCTGCCTACCTTGACCTCCCAAAGTGCTAGAATTACAGGTGTAGGCCACCGTGCCTGGCTTGAATTTTTTTAAATAGAGACAGGGTCTTACTGTATTGCCCAGGCTGGTCTCCTGGGCCTAAGCAATCCTCCCACCTCTCAAAGTGCTGGGATTACAGGAGTGAGCCATCGTGCCCAGCCTGCCTATCCTGTTTTATTTTGAGTCTACTACTATTCCTTTATCTGTAGATCCAGGGATCTGGCATCATTTTCATATATCCTCTTCAGAGTGTGAGTATAGAATTGAGGTAAGCTGACAACACAAAAGGAGGCAGAGGTTTCCCACTCATCCCGACAGGGATTTTCTGTTGGCATAGGTGGGCTCTGGTCCAACTCCTGGCCGACATCAGTATGGACAATGTGGCACAGTTGTTGCTCTGCATCTTGTGTGTGACTGCTGCCCCGTTTTTGTTTAGCAAGCTGCTATGCCAATTTACTATGCATGTTGTTACATATTCTGCTCTAATTTGACTGCCATTTTGCTTCAGCAAGACGATGATTGTTTATGGCAGGGCTGTAATGTGTTGTCAGCACAGGTTACTCGCTACTTGTTGGCAATGGCCTAACATTGCCTGAGACATGGTGTCACTGTGAAATGGTTTGACAATGTTGCGACTGTAGTTATGTTGAGGAGTAACAACTGTAGAGGTCAAGAAAGGGCATCTAAGAGGAACTGTATTCATAGGGGAAAGATGGAGAAGGAATACTAAGTAGGACAGTAGCAAATGTCATCAAAGAGCTTCATGTTCACGCAATTTTCATAATTCGGTCTGTTTTCTGTGAACAGTGTTGATTCAGCTGCTGCTCGGGAGTAGAAGCACATTTCTGAGTCAGAAATGAATTGTGCTGATCATGACCCTGACTATCATTTTCTTCTTTGAACATTTTTAGAAAGTTCTCCAGTCTGCTGAAGAATGCACTAGATCCTTGTCCATGTATGAGGCAGGGGACTCATTGGGCCGCCTTCATAAGGTTTCATTTTTGGAACATTTATCTAAGGACTAATCTTACTGCCCTGCTAGACCAATATGTAGGCTACCTTAAGTTGTATGAGGTTGCTGTGAAATGGCATTTTTTTTTTTTCTCTAAGAAATTTTCAGGAGTCAAGTATGTGACAACAAATATTTAATGATAGTGGACAAGATAAACTTCAGAAGTGACTAGAAACCCCTGTAGAGTCTAACAAGGTTGATGACATTTTGAATACATTTTGTATTGATTACTTATTCTTGTCCCCAGAATCTGTGAAGCTGGCTTTCTGTTTGGCAGGGCAGCCCCAGAAGGAGCCTTCACCACATATTTCCATGCAGGAACAGCACAGAACAGCACCCAGCATTGGGCCCTCCAGAGCCTGGGTGGGTTCAGTTGCTTCATGGATTATGTGGTGGCCTTCAGGAACTTACTGTGACCTCTGATGCCTTTCCTTGCAAGCAAGTGGTGTGGAAAAATATTAAAACTCTCAGTAATGGCAGTTTCTAGATATGCACGTCTTTTGAGTGGACAACAAAGGCAACATTTATATTCTGTCCATGATGCAAGCATGGTATGCATTCTGCAGCTGTCACAGAGCCTTCCTTCTAGTACCAAATACCCGACAGGGAAGACCTCTGGGACCTCCCTAACCCCTTTCTCTCATTTCATATACAAGTCTAGAGCTTGACTTTTTTCCCCCTTCTTTGTAAAAAGAGGTTTTTCCATGTAAAAATGCCTGTTCAGTTCTAAAACTTGATCATTGATATGTTCTACCTCATCAGGAAGAGGAGTGCAGCCGAATTGACAATCAGTTCATGGCATTGACCTCACTCATTATCATGTCAATGACCTGAGGGCCTCTGTTCATTCTGTCCTCACCAAGCCTAATTCCTTCCCCTGTCGATGGTTTTGCCAGATTATTTGCCTGTTGATGCTCATGCCAGGTCCATGGTACTTATGCCAAAGCCTTTGACAGAATAATGAGTCAAATCTGATGCCAGTCACCCTGGCAGATGCCACCTCGTTCTTGACCACTTCCTACCAGGGATGGGCTGAAAAGAATAGTGTCTGCTAAGAGCTTGTAGAGGACTTATCTGTAACTGCTAAGTGTTGATATTACTCCAATTTGAATCAGATCATTTGGAACTCCTGCTTGGATCTCTCAAAGCTGTTGGCCTCACATTAGTGGGGTAGTCAGGAGCCAAAAAGTTTGAGTGAAGTCAGAATAAATATCTTTTAAGTGTGGATCCGTGGCGAAGAAAGGGGTCCCAAGATCATTATGAAAACTGTGGTTAAAACTGTGAATCAAGGGGTTTAATTTGCCATTTTCTTACGAAGTTTTAAAATATTTTCTAATAAAGCTTCGTATTTATTGCCTTAGTATATTTTCTGTTGCTTACAACGGAATACCTAAAATGAGGTACTTTATAAAGAATGGGAATTTATTTCTGCGGTTATGGATGCTGAAAAGTTTAGGGTGGAAGGGCTACATCTGGCGAGAGGCTTCTTCATGGTGTGGACTTTCTGAACATCTCCAAGGCAGCATAGGACATCACATGGTAAGCAGGCTGAGCATACTAACATGCTAGCTCAGGTCTCTTCTTTTTCTTACAAAGCTACCAGTTTCCTGCCCCTGATTACCCATTATCCCATTAATCCAGTAATTTATTATTGGATGAATTAATCCATTCATGAAGGCAAAGCCCTGATGATCCAGTCACCTCTTAAAGGCCCTGTTTGTCAATATTGCTGCATTGGAGATTAAGTTTCAACACAAGTTTTGGAAGGGGCATTCAAACCATAACATACATATAGTACAGGACTTCCACTCCTAGGTATTTACCCAAGAGAAATGGAACCATATGCTTACATTAAGAGCTGTACACTTTATACAATAGCCAAAAACTGGAAAGAAGCAGTATTCATTAGTAGGTGAAAATCATGGTATATAGAGAAAATGATTATTACTAAGCATGAATAAGAATCAAACTAATATTCCTGAAGACATGGATGAATTTCAGAAACATAGTGCTGAGTAAGAGAAGGCACACACAAAAAGGTACATACTTAATAATTCCACTTATGTGATATTCTAGAACCAATGAAAGTTATTTATAGTAACAAAAGTAGTTCCATGTTAACCTGGGCACAGGGTAGGCAGTGGGGGTGGGGGTATTGGCTACAAAGGGGCTTGAGGGAACATTGTGGGTAATGGAAATGTTCTGTTTCCTGATTGTGATGGCAGTTGTATAGATACAGACATATTACTCATCAAACTCTACACCTCAAATGGGTACATTTTTTCTTTTATCCATATTATACCTTCAATATAATGAAGTTGATTTTTTAAATACATTTGTTCTAATCCCACTTTTGCTACACAAACAGGGTCCAGAGAAATGTTAGGTATTCCTTCTCTCTACTCTCATGTATATCCTGATTGAAACATTTACATGAACATATTGAAATCAGATTTAAATATCAGTTTCCTAATGGACCCAGCTGGACTCAAGTTAATGGACTCAATAAAATTCTGAATCTCATTTTTTCTTATTCTGTCCTCCCTACAGTTATCTTTACCATTATTTGAAGGGCTCGAATAAGTGAATTTTTGATTCAGATAATACACTGTGGGGAGCTCAGTAGAGAAGCAGACTCCTGGCCCCAGGAGCACATCTTTGATCATGAATGTGTATGACTGCAATTTTGTTTTCTAGATTTATGTCTTTATGTTGTCTATTTGGCTTATACTTTTTTCTATTACCATTTTTGTTTTCAACTGTTTTTTCAGTAAAAGACAAAATTTGATTTTCATGCTATTAATTTTGTACTAAAAAGAGCACAGCAGGCATAATTAAAACATGTAAGATGTAATTTGATTTAAAATATTTCACTAAGTGATACATTACAAAAAGTTATTTAATAATCTGTAACCTTTAAAAGCAGGTATTAGAGTTCTGTGGCTATTGTCTTTAATAATTACATTTTATTTTGATTTACATTTTCAAAATGTAAGTTTCTTTTTTTCTTTTTTTTTTCTGAGACAGAGTCGAGCTCTGTCACCCAGGCTGGAGTGCAATGGCACGATCTTGGCTCACTGCAACCTCCGCCTCCTGGGTTCAAGCAATTCTCCTGCCTCAGTCTCCTGAGTAGCTGGAATTATAGGCACTTGCCACTGCACCCAGCTAATTTTTGTATTTTAGTAGAGACAGGGTTTGACCACGTTGGACAGACTGGTCTTGAACTCCTGATGTCAAGTGATCCATGCATCTCAGCCTTTTAAAGATCTGACATCTTAGTTGTTTCTGTGAAATTGATTTTCTTGTTTTTTCCTCATCTTAACCTTGTTTCATATATCAAAGTAACGGAAAGGAATGGTTAAAACATATGAAATATGGCTTAATCTTCAAAAAGATATCAAATATTTAGAAACTCATTTTATGATGCATATGTTTTGCGAATGGTAGCAATACAATTTATAACTGTCATTTCTGAAATCTCCCGGTTTAAGTATCCATTGCCAAAAACATGTAAAAGAGAGTTATGATGTGTGATCTCTTGAATTAAAAACAAATGTTTTTACATTACAATACCTGTGATGATGATTCCAAACAGGCTTCTTCTTAATAAGTGGCCACAGTAGAATCATGATGTTTGCCCTTATATTTATAATGAGGACAATTCTGGGTCACCAAGGGCTGGATATGGGACCCTTGGGGCTGACTCTGATATTTATGGACATGAAATACAGTCATAGGCCATTTACCAGATTTATCAAGTTTGGAAACTTCCAAAGGAATTAACTTCACAAATATAAACTTCAGTAAATTTTATTAGTTTTATTTTTTGCCCTGTGTATTTGCATAAATGTTATCTATTAGGAAGTATATTTTAATAAAAGCGGAAGGGATTTTTTTTTTTTTTTTTTTTACGTAATACTCAACTATATTCTTCCAATAGTTGTGGAACAATTTAGTGCCTTTAGCAATGGGAGTCTCCTAAAATGGTTGTCTATCAGTTAAAGGTTAACTAAATATTTTAGACCAATTAGCAAGCTAGACTTCTTTTCATCTAATCTCTGTTTAATATAGTGATATCCATTGTAACATCCTTGGGTCAGTGTAGTACATCTTACGTTAAGTTTTGTCTCTAATGAATATTTATATTACATAAATGGGAAAATTGGTGGGTTCCCTTGGTAGAAACATGATATTGGTATTTTTAAAGTAAACTTAAATAGGTCAGAATTTTTATCCTCTAGAGAAAATTTCACATCTGATTAAATAGTTTACATAAACTTAATCTTTTACTGCTAGATGTATTATAATCTCAGATATTATTCATGTAGCTATTCCTCTGTGAACCATAAAATGTTCATTTCTTCAAAATGAATATGAAGCTCAAAGCATTAGTGGTCTTAAGAGCATAAAAACTTTATTACTTTGCGCTTCACATTTTTCAAGTAACTTTGGAAAGCCGAAACAAATTTTGCATTTAGATTAATGGAAGATGTTTTCCATTTGAAGGAACTGGCAAGGGAGCAACAATAACAAAAATCCCCCAAGGTTAAAAATGTAGTGCTTTTGATTCTTCCCAGAACTATGTTAGCAGAACAATCATTTCTCAGCATGGAAAGGTATCATAATTGGTCTATACAGTGGCAATACTGAAAACGAGTGTGCTTCAGAGAAAGCTAATATGACTCTACTTAATAATTTCCTTCAAGAGCCTGAATTTGAATGTATATTCCACCCAGCTTGAGGCAACAATTTGTTCCTATAAGTTCTAGTGGAAGTTACCAGGGGGTCATGCAATTTATTTTTGTCTTGAAGTTTTCAAAACTGTGTAGAACTAAAGGCATATTCACTTGCATTGTTCCGCTAGTAATTTGATCCAATTGGCAGTGCTCCTTTCTCTTCTTCCCAATTCTATTATGTTGGAAGAGTAGAAACGTTCGTAAAATATTGTGACAAACAGTTCTTCCTAGAGACATTCCTTTTTCTGTTTGAACCTCTGGTTCACTTGTGAATGTTTGCATTCTTTCGCAAGTGGTTTTTTATTGTGGTCCTTCTCTTAGATATGCTGTTATTGTCCTCACTGGGATTATCTAGGTTTTCAATCTGTTTCTTTGTGTTAATTTTTTGGCTATGGGACTAGTTTTAAAGCCCTACCACAGAAGTGGAGGGTCTGTACTCGGAGTATGGTGAGCAGTGTAAGAGAATGTTTTCTTTCTTTCTTTTTGAAAAGAAAAAAAGAAGAATTGACAGTTTTAAGGGAATGTATGCAGATGTCAGAAGTCGCGTACATAGAGATTGAAGCATCAGAAGGTAAATACAGGTCTCTGCATTGCAAATATTAGTAACAGGGACAAAGAAAGAACAGCAAAATATTTAGAAAGAGCGTAAGGGGTGGTTAGACACTTAGACTTTCTTTTATAAGTTTGATTTCATTCTTTTAAGAAGTAGCAATAAGTTGAAGGTCAAGTTATCTGAATGCTCTGATAAGATGTGGTCTCTGAATTCATTCCAAACATTAGAGTTCAAGGCATTCCCCTTCAGTTTATTTTATGTTCCTCAAAAGTATCTAATTCCTTAGGATTAAACAGCGTTTATTGCTTTAATCCGAGAACAGATATAAGTCTTCCAGTGTTTATATCTAAAAACACAAGGATTGAAAAAAATTTTATAATCAGCCTCACTGCTAATTCTTGTAGGTGAAGCAACAACTTAGAAGAATGGGGAGACTGGACTACATGATAGTTTTATGGAAAGCCGCAGTTGGCAAAACGTGGTGAGGCTGTCCCGTTGTAAATCTCTTATCTCCATGAAAGCAAACTGTTGCTGGCTAGTTTCTTGTGAATTAAGTCTGCACTTTGTCGTTTTATTTAATGTGATAAATGAGCATGCTTTCCAAGTGGCTGTGAGAAGCTAAATAGGATGTCATTCTTTGCTTCTTTGTTTGTTTCATTAATTCTTTGCCATCTATAGTAGGACTCTTGAGGAGAATGTATAAAATGCAGGTTACCAGCAGGTTGAAGAAGGGGAATGAAGGCAGGCAGTCCATAAGCAGAAATATTAATCCTTTACTGATTGGGATAGTGAATGTTGACCAAGATTGAGCACATTGCACTATGGTCTTATTTAGGCCTGAAACACTGACAGCCAGTTGACAAGTCTAATTTTTCATAACTTAAATGTGGTTCATTTAGGAAAAACTGCCATCAAGGGCAAATCAATTCTATTATGACAATTAACGCTGACTTCTGAAGTAAGTAGAGTAAATCAATTTATTTCTCAGTAAGGCCCAAATAAACTGAGATTGTTGTGCAAATTATGCAGTTTGCGACTACAGTGTGGATGGTGTGTGCTGGATTGTACAGTGTACAACCTGCAAAGCTACATGAAGCAACCTAGACCTTCTACTCCTAGCTGCATACGCAAAAGAAAAGACATGTTTCTACAAAAACTTATACAGAATGTTTATAGTACCATTATTCATGATAGCCAAAAAGTGAAAACAACCCAAATGTTCATAAACTGATAAGGGGATAAACAAAATGTGGTGTTTCCACAGAGTAGAATATTATGTAACCATAAGAAAGAAAGTACTGACACATCACTACAGCATGGCTAAATCTTGAATACGTTATGCTAAGAGAAAGAAGCCAGACACCAAACAGCACCTATTGATTGTATGATTACATTTAGATAAGAAATATCTAAAATAGGTAAATCCATTGCCAGTGGCTGAAATTGGGAGTGATTACTTTGGGAGTGATGAAATGTTCTGGAATCAGATAGTGGTGGGATTGCACAACCTTGAAAACTACTGAAAATCCTGTGAAATATACAGTTTAAAGTGGTTAAAATGATGCATTTTATGTTGTATAAAAGAAAATTTTAAAAAATTAGTCCAGTGGGGTCTGATGGCAAATGGACATGAGGGAACTTTTTTGGGGTGATGGAAGTGTTATAAATCTAGATTAGAGTAATAGTTGCACAACTTTATAAATTTATGAAAACTCATCAAACTGTACTCTTAAAATGTGGGTATATTTGATAGTATGCAGTTATACCTCAATAAAGCTCTTAAAAAAAAAAAACTGTATGAGGCAGTACTGAAATCAGTGCTGTTTTCTGAATTTCAGAAATATCAAAGAAGAGCTTTCCCAGTGTCAGTTTATCATAAGTAATGTTTGGTGGTTTATTTCTTTTGACTTAACAGGAGCCTGAGATGCAGTAACAAATTTGCACTTCCGTGCTGTGTTACCTACTCTGGCCATGGACCATTTGCCAGTTGCAGGTTGCCTCCTTGTCTGAAAATGGGCATGTTTCTTCAGTGTAACTCTCAATTCTGTTGTTGGTGACAGCACAGTAAAGGAACTTTCTTCTGTGTGGATAAGCCCCTTCAGTGATATTTGCAAATCAAATTGTATCTGATTTTTGTGCTACATTGTCCTCAAAATCTTCAGATTGGTTTGGTTATAGACATCACTATATCAGCTTCTCTGTTCTGTTTTAGTTTACATATCTGTATGCTGTAGCAAATTACATTATGAAATCCTCTCACATTTATTGCTGTTTAGTGCATGGAAATGGCATTTCCTCATTACCAGTCAAAGATACACTCTGAATGTTTCTTTTTTTATCCTGAAGCATCAAATTATGTATTCAAAAATCTTTTCTCTGTAGCATTATTTCTCTGAGCTAGTTCTTTTTTTCCCCCTGAATGCTGACACCAGATGCAGTCTGCATGGACATTAGTCCCAGGGAAATCTTGTCTTCTACCCAGGACGAGGAGATTATAGGAAGCAATGCTGACTCTTGTTGTAGATTCACAATGTGCTGACATGATAATAGGACATGAATGGACTTTTGGAATGCCTTTTCCTTTGAGCTGGGCTGAGAGGGGGACACAGGCAGACAGCTCCATGGCCTGAATTTCGTTAGCTGTGTGACAATGAGAGAGATAAGTAGATGTGACAGTTATGAATGATCCTCTGTCATGCACTTTCACGTTCAGACTCAGATAAACTGGCACTGCTGTCAAACACCAGCTATGGAGAGCTGAGACCTCTGATGAACCTTCTAATATGGTAAATGGGAGTCTTAATTCTTCATTAACTGGAAAAAGGAGATTTGGCCATGTAATTTTCTCCTTGCTGCCTGTTTTAAAGATTCCAATAACCCAGCATTTACAGTTGACTAGGCAGGGATTGCTTTCCCCCCCGTACACTTGCAACATGCAGACTGTGAAATCTGAGGAAACGCCGCTTAAAGCCAGACTTATTGCCTTGGTTATCTTTAATGACTTTGAAATGTATTGGCCTCATTATGGAACAGTGCAGTTATCAATTCCTCTAATTAGGTGATGTGCTCCCATAAGAAATTTAACATTAAAGCACAAAAATGAACTTGTTAGAGGCATCTATTGCTGGGAACTTCAGTATCAATGGTGAATTGAAGATACTGTGTTTCGTTACCCTACTCTTCTGTACCCTACCTCTGACTCCTCCTTGAAGACTAGAGCGTGGGCAATTTTTTTTTCTTTTTCAGTAAGGGTTTAATCCTGATATAGCACCTCTAGTACCTTTGATGACGTTTGAGTGCTTCTGGATAGTAAACTGTGTGCCTTTGACTAAATTAACTAGGAGCCTAGGGAAGGGAGGAGGTGAGTAGTTTACATTTAAATGCTCCACATATCAACCCATCTCTCTTTCTTAGGATTTAACCCATGACTAGTTCCTCTCTCTTATGTAATTCCAATAAACTTCCTTTCTATAAGTAGCTTAGCACAGCCTTTGTTTTTTTCACAGTAGGGACCATTATTTGTTTATTAAATATTGATGCTGTTTCACTCAAAAATATTTCAGCTGCATTTGTAGAGAAGTAAGATGAGGTTTCTAGGTTTAAGCTTCAGTGAAGGGACTTTAGATCTCTTAAACCTTTCTTTACCTCAGTCATCCATTTGAACAAAAAAAATAATTGTAACCTCCCCTTTGGGGAAACTATATAGTTTAATTCGTGTTTTCTAATAACTTGCAAATCCTTAGAGAAAATTTACAGTAGAAGCCTAAGAATTATCTTTGAGGTGAATTTATTATTATTGCTATTATTATCATTTTTATGTGGGACTAGTTGTTTTTTTCAACTGGCTACTTGAAAATGTGTTTCAGAGCTCATGGAGTGAAATTTACCTTTAATTTACCTTAGGGCTCAAATAAGCACATGCTGAATATAAAAATATAGAACACTAATTTCTTTAAAATACCTGACCCTGTTAATGGCCAAGTGTGTTAACTTTCTCAACTGGAAGAAGATCCTGTCCTAACTTGAAAATGTTAGAATGAAAATCTTAATCATCTACTCTTTTTTTTTTAATTGCATTTTAGGTTTTGAGGTACATGTGAAGAACACGCAAAATTGTTGCATAGGTACACACATGGCAGTGTGATTTGCTACCTTACTCTCCATCACCTATATCTGGCATTTCTCCCCATGCTCTCTCTCCCCAACTCCCCACCCCCCACTGTCCCTCCCCTATTTCCCCCCAACAGACCCCAGTGTGTAGTACTCCCCTCCCTGTGTCCATGTGTTCTCATTGTTCAACACCCACCTATGAGTGAGAACCTGCGTTGTTTGATTTTCTGCTCTTGTGTCAGTTTGCTGAGAATGACAGCTTCCAGGTTCATCCATGTCCCTACAAAGACACAAACTCATCGCTTTTGATGGCTGCATAATATTCCATGGTGCATATGTGCCACATTTTCCCTGTCCAGTCTATCATCAGTGGGCATTTCGGTTGGTTCCAGGTCTTTGCTATTGTAAACTGTGCCACAATGAACATTCGTATGCATGTGTCCTTATAGTAGAACGATATATAATCCTTTGGATATATACCCAGTAATGGGATTGCTGGGTCAAATGGATTTTCTATTTCTAGGTCCTTGAGGAATCGCCACACTGTCTTCCACAATGGTTGAACTAATTTACACCCCCACTAGCAGTGTAAAAGTGTTCCTATTTCTCCACCTCCTCTCCAGCATCTGTTGTCTCCAGATTTTTTAATGATCGCCATTCTAACTGGCGTGGGATGGTATCTCAATGTAGTTTTGATTTGTATTTCTCTAATGACCAGTGATGATGAGCATTTTTTCATATGTTTGTTGGCCTCATGTATGTCTTCTAATCATCTACTCTTAAATAGTCATTGAGGAAGCCGGTCTTGAGTCTGTGCAGCTGTTCTTCAATAACATTATATCATTCTGAACCAATTATTATCCTTAACCCAGATTTGCTTTGAATCTCTGTGGCATCTTGACTGCTGTCTATAACAACAGTGATTTCCAGCCCCTCCTCTTTTCCTCACAGGAGGTAGGGGCTTCTTGGTGTTCCGCTTTTTACCCAGGCTTGAGGGATAGTCCTACTTTTTGCCATGATGCCTTGCTGCAGTTCTGGCTCTTCCCTTGTGCTGTTGTTATTTTTGTCATATAGGTTTCCCAGTATCTTAGTATATGCCTTGAACAATTCCCATTACGTTTTCTGACCTTCCCTTCCAAGTAGTAAGGGATGGGGGGTGAGGGTCCTGATCTCACCACAAGTGGGTGCCACATGTGAGGACCCACTGGTTCCTCATGGGATTATTTGAGAGAGTCTGAAGCTCCACTGTCTGGGTTAAAAGTCTGGTGTTGTCACCTGCTTTCTGAATGACTTTAAACAAATTATTTGATTTCTCTTTGCCTCAGTTTCCTGCCTATAAAATCAAGATAATAGTGCCTATCTTATCAAGGTTCTTAGAGAAGATTAGATGCATTAACACATGTAAAGCACTTAGAACACTTCAAGTCAATAGTAAGCATTAATAAATATCGGTCGTTAACAGGTTTTGCTTCTGCTCTGTTACATCTTTCTGCCTCACCTCTCTCATAGCCCACAATAGTAAGCCAGACCCTTTGGCTCTTCATAGATTTATTATTCTTAATGTTTGAGCCCTACTATTTGCTATTGCTTCCTTTTTTACTTCTATACAGTAATATGTGAAATTGAAATAAAAAACAGAATTGAGGCTGGGCACAGCAGCTTGTGCCTGAAATCCCAGTGCTTTGGGAGGGCAAACTGAAAGGATTGCTTAAGCACAGAATTTTGAGGCTGAAGGGGGCTGTGATAGCACCACTGCACTCCAGCTTAGGTGACAGAGCAGGAACTTGTCTCTTAAAAAAACAAAAAAGCCAGAATTGCCACCATGACATTAAAGAGCCGTGAAATATATTAGCATGTCATTTTTCTCTGTTTCGCCTCTATCCTAAACATTCCGTCTAGTCTTGGGAAATAAATTCTTTAAGGTAGGCCTCTTATTATGAATATAACATGAGTGTCTGTTGTGTTATATTCATTGGGTTGATACTAAGGAAAAATGAATATAGCAGGTCCCAGAAAGTAACAACAACAAAAATAAAATTGTCGACTATTTCACAGAGGGTATGGAGTTAGTGTTGGGTTTTGAAGGATGAATAGGAGTTTATCAGATGAGGAGGATTGAGAAGAGAATTCAGGGCAAAGGCATGTGAAAAAATTGACATGGTAGCACATGCCAGTCCTGGGACCTTCAAGTCGAACATTTAGGAGTGCAGAGTTTATGTTTCAGAAGCAGAGGAGGAGTGAAGAGGGCAGCAATAGAATGGCATGATGACTCTTATGTAGTATACTAAGGAGTTTGGACTTAATCCTGTAGGCATGCAGGACCCTTTGAAAGATTTGCAGTAGGAAAATGATCAGATCTGCTTTGCTAACTCATTGCAATGGCTCTGTGGAAAGATATCTTGGAGAGGGGTTCAAGACTTGAGCCAGGGGACTTGTCAAGGAGTGTTTCAAATGCTAACTACCCCCTCCTGCTTCTCACATTGCTAAATAGAGTGCAGCAGAATGAGGTGTGCTTCTGAACACAGGTTTTTGAGTCATCTTTTCAGCAGTCCCTTGAGTACATTAAGAATGTGCGTGGAGGGAAGACATAAAATCTTTACTCTGCCCGCTCCCCATGTTAATCTTTAAGAGATGGGAGCAAAGCTGTTATCACATTGGGCTTGACTGAAGATGGAGTCCTTGAGCATCCTTCCCCTGAGTGCTGGCAAGCCTTGTGCTTGCAGAGGAGAGATTAGAATAACATCCTCACTCTTCAGTGAGAGGGCAGGCAGACCCTACCTGGATGGTTCCACCCCAGAGTTCAGGCATCTCCTGACGAGTGTTGTAAGCAGCTGACATCCTTGGCCCTCTCTTCACACTAGCTTACCTTATAGCAGTTAAGCATCAGACCATTCTGTGTCTTCCTTTCTTTCCCCTCAGTTGCTTAAAGAAGATGAGAATTTGCTTTAACGAAAAATGTTAAGAAAGCTTTATAAAATGGCATTAACTAAGAACATCTCACACTTCTTGCTTCAAAATGCTTTTCTTCAATTGACATTGTAACTTTTTGCCCCTCCCAAAGCCTTACTAATTATTATTTATGTATATTATCATAATTCCTTGTAGAAAAATCTATAGAATTGCTTGTCTTTATCAGCAGTGCTACCTTTCTATCTCTCTCTCCCTTTTCATCCTCTCTTCATCTCTTGCGAATTGTTCTTTCTGGGGCATTATTATTGTAATTAAGGAAATTGATAAAAATACCGTTACAGTTTCATGCCTCAGAATTATTACACAGGGTTTATAAAAAAAAGATTATTATACATAAATGCAGTATTTGTTATTCCTAAATGATTATTCCAGAAATACTAATCAAAAAAATCTTCCTCCAGAATAGCACTGTGGCTTTAATATCAGCTGCTCTTTCTTTGAATGGGGTTGCCCAATCTTTCATCAAAGAAACACATCACCCATATCCCTGTCTTTAAAAACAGCAATTATGTGTAAATTCCTCCTGATTTATTTGAGCTACGGCCACTGGCCAGTATGAGTCACCACAATTTATTGCTAACCGTCACTTTTACATGATAGGTCTGTAACAAATATCTGCCGCATATTGTTAAATTAATCTTCCATTTAAAATTAATGGAGTTAGACTCCCCAGGTTCAATGTAATTTCGTGTTCACGGGCAGGGAGGGATGTGTGCTGCATGCAAAATGAGACAAGGCCCAACACCCTAATCTTTCATCACCTTGAACCTGGAGACTAGGACGCGTCTCAGCACCAACTAATGAGATTGAGCCTGCGTCTCTCCTGAGGATGCCGGCTCAAAGAGGCTTTTCTGCTCAGAAATAGCAGGCTCCGTCTTATTTTAATAATTCCTCAGATATGACAAGTCTGATGTTATGTATGAAAGAGCCAGGCTTGAAAAAGAGATAAAATGAATTTTATATCATTACTTCAAAACCAAACCAAGGGAAGTGTGTTGCAGTTAAATTAAAGAAAGAAGACAGGACACATTTTAGTCATGAAATATACTGACTGTAAACCAGGAGTCATTCCTTTCATTTATTTTAATGCACAATCACCTTAGATTTCTCTTCTGTAATTCTTAAACCTATTCATGCATTAATCAAAATAATGTGATGAAAGCAGGAGCTTGTTCAATAAACATTTAGATGAAAATATCAGAGGGAGCGTGTAATTCCTGATGGGGTATGTCATACTGAACCCCTGAAGTCCCATCACTTCTTTTGGTGGCATCTTTTGAAAATGCATCTTTTTTCTTTGTACCACTAACCTGTTACTATTTAGTCTCTTAAACTTTAAAAATGGGTAAGCCAAATTACACAGAGGTATTGGGTGGGTTATCTAGTTTTTCTTTCTCAGTCTTTTTCACAAACCAGGTAACTGTTTTCCACCTATGAAGAAGGTTTTACAGAACAAGTTTCAGCTGTCATACAGCATCTACAGTACTTCTGGCAAATCGTTGCTATTTTTCTTGAATTCTTAGGGAGGACTAAGTCCCAGGGACAATGGGATCCTTTTCCTACGTAAAGAAAACATCTTTAGAAAGACAGTAAGTTAAGAGCAAGGAAAGGTGGCACACCCCTATAGTCCCAGCTTCTTAGAAGGCTGAACAGAGGGTCCCGTGAGCCCAGGAGTTCAAGACCAGTCTAGATAAACATAGCAAGACCTCCAGATAAGGTAACCTTCCTGTTTTTTAAAAATTCTATGAGTTGAATTCTACTTCCTCAGAGGGGAATTCTAACTATCTGCATTTTGTGTCTGATTATTTTATTTTATTTTTATTTTTTTGAGACAGTGTCTCACTTTGTCTCCCAGGCTGGAGTGTAGTGGCATGATCTTGGCTCCCTGCAACTTCCACCTCCCAGGCTCAAGCAATCCTCCCACCTCAGCCTCCTCAGTAGCTGGGACTACAGGTGCCTACCACCACACCTGGATAATTTTTGTATGTTTTTGTAGAGACAGGATTTCATCATGTTGCCCAGGCTGGCCTTGAATTCCTGGGTTCAAGCAATCTGCTGGCCTCGGCCTACCAAGGTGTTGGGAATACGAGCTTGAGCCATTGTGCCTAGCCTGTGTCTGATTTACAATGCAACATATGATTGATTCTAAAGCTCTTCTTTTTTGTGATTTGTCGTAATTTGGGCCCACAATAATTTTTTTCCAACCTCTTCTTCAGTCGTACATAATGAGATTTCTAAAGAAGCAGTGTTAGTATTATACCTATAGCTTTTATTAGTATTATTGTTATTTCACTGACATTCTGTAGCTTAAAGTTCTATTTTCTCATACACTTTGTATATTTAAATGAACATAAGGATAGAAAAAATATAAACTCCAATACAAGAATCAAATATAGTCACTTATTGACACGTGCAGTTTCCCACTGTTGGTATACTCAGGGAATTGGTGCCAGTACCGCCTCACCCTCTCCCCCATATATACTCAAGTCCTGCAGTGGTCTTGCAGACCCTTGTATATGAAAAGTTGGCCTTCTGTTTGTATGGGTTTTGCATCTTTTGAATGCTGTATTTTTCATCCTTATTTGGTTTAAAAAGTCTGCATATAAGTAGATCAGAATCCATGTGGTTATGGGTAAACTGTGTATCATCTTGATAGGCTATTTTTAAGAGAAGACTTTTAAAATAGTGCTCCATGTCTGTACTTGAATAAGATTTTAGAAAATCCTAGGGGTATTTTAGAACCAGGTAAATGAGTAAAAATGATGATGCCATAAATTGGAAAATAAATGAATAATAGTAGGACATCTTTCTCCATGTTCCTGAATTGCTTTGCTTTCCTCTCCTTTGATGTCTGCAAGCTGTTGCATTTTCTTTTTTTTTTTTTTTTT
>NW_016107468.1:3471338-3506239 GCF_001604975.1 Cebus imitator
GCCTCCTGGGTTCAGGCAATTCTCCTGCCTCAGCCTCCTGAGTAGCTGGGATTACAGGCACGCACCACCATGCCCAACTAATTTTTTGTATTTTTAGTAGAGACGGGATTTCACCATGTGGACCAGGATGGTCTCAATCTCTTGACCTCGTGATCCACCCGCCTCGGCCTCCCAAAGTGCTGGGATTACAGGCGTGAGCCACCACGCCCGGCCAGCTGTTGCATTTTCTACAGTGGGCTTCAGGATGCTTCATGAGTCCCAAATGTCAGATTTCTTTTCCCTCTTCTACTTATAATGTGTTTGCCTTAAGTTCTTGATACTTTCTTTTGCCTTCTTTACTTCTTTTAATATCGTCAGCATTTGCTTTCTTTTTTCACTCTCTCCCTCTTTCCCTCCCTCAAAAGAGCTTCTTATTTCATACTTTAGAAACTTTTTGTTTTGAGACAGGGTCTTGCTTTGTTGCCCAGGCTGGAGTGCAATAGTACGAGTCACGGCTCACTGAAGTCTCAACCTCCCTGACTCAAGCAATCCTCCCAGCTCAGCCTCCCAAGTACCGTGAACCTTAGACATGCACCATGATGCCCAGCTAACTTTTGCATTTTTTTAGAGAAAGGGTTTTACCATGTTCCTCAGGCTGGTCTTGACCTCTTGAGCTCAAGCAATCTGCCTGCCTCGACCTCCCAAAGGGCTGGAGTTACAGGTATAAGCCTTAGTTCCCAGCCTTCAATTTTTTGTTGTTTCGTGAGAGAGAGAGCAGGTTGATATGCTCAAGCTTAAGCTCTGTAATGGGTATAAAGCTCTAAGTTTCATAATCAGAATGGTAGAAATGGAAGGGATTTCTGATCTAATCCATCCATCATTTCATAGTTAATGCCACAGAGGCCTGAATAGGTTAAGGCTCTCAAAGACCAAAACTATGTCCTTCTGGAAAGTATTATGGTGGTTCCTCAAAAAAAATTAAACAGATAATTACGATATATGATTCAGCCGTCACACTTCTGGGTATACAATAAGAATTAAAAACATGGACTTGGACAGATACTTGTATTCCAATGTTCATAGAAGCATTATTCATAATAGCTAAAAAGTAGAAATAGCTCAGATGTGTAACAGTTGATAAATGGATTAAAAAAGTGGTGTATCTATAAAACAGAATATTATTACTTTTGATTTTGAGTTGCATCTTGTTCTGTCACTGGGGCTGAAGTACAGTAGCAAAATGACAGCTCACTACAGCCTTGAACTGTGGGGCTCAAGCAGTCCTCCTGCCTGGGACTACAGGAATGAGCTACATTTATTATCCAGCCTTAAAAAGGATTATAATTCTAACAGTTGCTGAAATATGAATGAATCAATGGACTTTGAAAACATTATGCTTATTGAAATCAACTACACAAAAAAAGGATAAATATTGTGGGATTTCACTTCTATGAGGTAGCTGGAGTAGTCAAACTTAGAGACAAAAAGTCACTGGGGGCTGGGAAGAATGTTGGGATAGGGAGTTACTCATCATGGCTACAAGGTTTCATTTTGGGATCATGAGAAAGTTTTGTAAATGGATGTCAGTTATGATTAACAATGTGAATATACTTAGTGCCACTGACTGTGTACTTAAAAATGGTTAGAATGGTAAAAAAAAAAAATTTCATATATTTGCCACAATAAAATACACAGATGCTGATATGGTTTGGTTGTGTCTCCACCCAAATCTCATCTCGAATTATAATTCCCATAATCCCCATGTGGTGTTGGAGGGACCAGATGGAGAGAATTGAATCATGGGGGCGTTTTCCCCCATCCTGTTCTTGTGATAGTGAGTGAGTACTCACAAGATCTTATGTTTTTATAAGGGCCTTTTTCTTCTTTGGGCACTCATTCTTCTCTCTCCTGCCACCTTGTAAAGAAGGATGTGTTTGCTTCCCCTTCTGCCATGATTATAGGTTTCCTGAGGCCTTCCCAGCCATGAGGAACTGTGAGTCAATTAAGCCTCTTTCCTTTATAAATTACAGGTATTGATCTACTTACCACCTACGCAACTTTTGACCATTCGACTTTATGACCACAGTCTGTAGCCACGACTGCTCCGCGTCTGGCAGCACAAACGTTGCCCAGCTGGGCATACGACAGTGCGGACCAGCTTCCGGCAGCACTACCATCTCCGCGTGCACCATTTCAACTGTACATATAGCCTACTCAACTTACGACCAAATCGTATTACGACCGGTCCGCGGTCCCGACCGTGGTTGTAAGTCGAGCACTAGCTGTACCTAGTCTTGGGCAGTTCTTTACACCAACCTGAGAACATACCAATACAGACATGCGCACATTATTTTATTACCTGAGAAATTTTCTGGCAATTAGTATGTCTGCCCTCCTCTGCCTCCATCTCTGTAGCTAACATTTGGACATTCCTCCGTTTCAGTTTCAGATTTGCTCTCATAATGTTTTTGAATGTTACTTCTTTCCCGTTCTCATTTCACTTTTCTTTTTTCTGACATTGAGTACATGCTTTGTGAAAGTCACTAGAGATACAGATAGCTCAGAATCAAAGGATTGTACATGAAGTATTTTCAAGAACATGCTTATAAAATATTCAAAGATTTCTCAGAAAATGTTAATTGTAAAATAGATAAAACTATTTCTTGTTCACACAAATGCATAAAGTACATGTGGTCTCATTTAAGTACCTTTTTTTTTCTCTAAAATAAATTTTTTGACCTTTTTTTGAGATGGAGTCTTGCTCTGTCGCCCAGGCTAGAGTGCAGTGGCGTACATGATCTCTGCTCATTGCAACCTCCACCTTCTGGGTTCAAATGATTCTCCCACCTCAGCCTCCCGAGTAGCTGGGATTATAGGCACCCACCACCACACCCAGCTGATTTTTGTATTTTTAGTAGAGATGGGGTTTTACCATGTTGGCCAGGCTGATCTCTGACTCCTGAATTCAGGTGATCTGCCTGCCTCAGCCTGCCAAAGTGCTGGGATTACAGGCATGAATCACCACGCCCGGCCCAGTTTTGTGACCATTTCATATAATATTATAAGCATTCCTTTATTAAGGCAAGCTATTAATGTAGGTCTCTCAGTGGCAGGCTCTTCTTATTCTACGGATTGGCTAAGAAGCCCCCCAAAAATCCTTATGAGAAAAGATAGAGTCATATAACATAAGAGAAGGCTAGTAATAGGCTTGAGTTTCAAAGAAAAGAGTTTATCAGACTGAGGAGGAAAGAAGCTTGGTAACTGGCATTCAAAAGTTAGTTAATATTGCATCAGGAAAGATGTGGCGAAGTGGACGCAAAGTGGATTGCAAGGCAACATAGCAACAGGGTGTTCTTGGAATAGACAGCCGTCCGTTTGTTTGCAGTGTGAAATATGTGTGGTTTTGTAATGGGAATTCAGGCAGAAGTGGTATGTCAAGGCCAGTAGTTGAGAGATTTGTAGGCCACATTTAAGGGTTTATATCTGGAGTTTGATGGGCTCCTAGGATGGATCTGTCCAGTGGACAACTGGATTTCAGACCTAGGAGAGCCTTCATAGAAGTATTAATTGAAGCCTTTGGATGATTGGCATTGTGAAGACAGAAGATAAGACAGAGCCCCTTCAGCGTGTCTCCCTAAGTGAGAAGAAGGTGATGATACACAGAAGGAGCCTTCAGAGAGGCAAGAATGATAGATAAAGGATGGACTTTCCCCAAGAGACCTGGCAAGGCAGTGATGAGGAGTGTTACTACTGTTTCCAAGACTTTAAAGAGGATCACAAATGAGGGAAACCTTGGATTTTGATCTTGACTCTTAGTACTCAAGGAAACTGCATTTTAAGATGTGGCAATTAAAGGGTGAAAACATTCTAAAGGTCCCTTGCAGTCTCCCTTTCAATGCCCATTGGGACAGCAGGGTCACTCATTGCTTGAGGCATGCAAGAGCACTTTATTGGAGATAGTATTATGGGGGCGGGGAGATTTTATTTTGATAGAGAGTAACAAACAGACCAGTCTTAAGTATCTTAAAATAAGTAGGCAAGGGAGAAAAAAATAGGTATTTATCAGGAAAGTATCTGCAGGTCAGATTCTAGATTTCTATTTTTTGTTGTGTTGTATGTCAGAGCCTAGACTATGTAAATGATAGGCCAAAAGGTGAGTAGCAACATAATGTTATTAAAAACCAAAATATATTCTAAGAAAGCAAAAAACTGTCAAGTCAGTCCAGGCACAGTGGCTCATGCCTGTAATCCCAACACTTTGGGAGGCCAAGGTGGGCAGATCCTGAGGTCAGGAGATTGAGACCATCCTGGTCAAAATGGTGAAACCCCATCTCTACTAAAAATACAAAAATTACCTGGGCATGGTGGCACTCCCCTGTAGTCCCAGCTACTCAAGTAGCTGAGGCAGGAGAATGACTTGAACCGAGGAGGCGGAGGTTGCAGTGAGCTGAGATCACGCTGCTGTACTCAGCCTGGCAACAGAGCGAGACTCGGTCTCAAAAAAGAAAGCAAAAACAAACAAAAAAAAACTATCAAGTCAAGAATATGTTACCCATTTTAATAAAAAGGTTTAGATTTCATTTGCCGTGTGTGGGTGTGGGTGTGTGTGTGTGTGGGTGTGTGTGTGTGTGTGTGTACAGGGAGAGAGAGAGAGAGAGACAGTATTGCATTAAGAATGCTTAGGAGGCATTTGGAGAAGTTTTGGGTGATTGGTGACATGAACCATTCTTCCCTTTAATCTAGTGCATCTGAATGTACTCCTAGGCAGAAGGTATACCTGTGCACATTACAGACATTTGTGAGTACTTTTATTTCGTTATCCTCAGCCAGGAATACAAGATTTCTCTTAGCAAGCACAGAATAATCTTTCAGTATAAATGTTTATCCATAATAGTAGTAGGATGTCTGATGGTAAATATTTTTTAAATGAGGATTCATTTTAGGCCTGTCACTGTGGCTTACGTCTGTAATCCCAGCACTTTGGGAGGCTGTGGCGGGAGGGTTGCTTGAGCCCAGGAGTTTGAGGCCAGCCTGGGTAATATTGTAAAACCCCTTCTGTACAAAAAATACAGAAATTAGCTGGTAGTGATGGCACATACCTGTGGTCTCAGCTACTTGGGAGGAGGTAGGAGGCTTGAGCCTGGGTTTTGGAGGCTGAGTGAGTGAGAGCATGTCACTGCACTCCAGCCTATGTGACAGAGTAAGACAGTGTCTCGAAAACAGATACTTACTTACATACATACATGCTTACATACATACGTACATAAAAATGAAGATTCACTTTAAAAAGCATTGAAGTTTAAATATCAGCTTTACCTGAATGTTTATAATTTAAAGGAAAGATTGTCATTAAAGAAAACCTCAGGAATCTCTCAGACATACTGAAAATCAGTCTGAAGACAGTTTTTGTTGTTTTGTTGTTGGTGGTGTTTTAGGATTTTATGGAGTACTTTCATTACTTATTAATTAGACAAAAGGAGAATGTCAAACTTGCAACAAAGTTGTCGTTTCTACATTTCTACTAAATACTGTTAAGTAATCAGTTCATCTTTGGAAGGAGGATTCTTAAGTGCTTTGGCCTCCAGCAGTTTCGATGAGACTTCTTAAAGCTCAATAATTTTATTGGAAAATGTTTTATTTTCTGTCTTTGTGAATTATATTTAACACATTTAATTTAGGCCTTGGGATTTTGCACACCTTTGGGTGGGCCTCTTCCTCTTCTCCCTCTGCATCTCGATTAAGCATAGAAGATCAAATTGAAACCATGAGATTCTGAAATCGGAAAGTTTCTGCCTTTTGCAGCTTATTTGATGGGAATAAAAATGACTGATGGCACTCTCTCTTGGACCCTTTTGTTCGATTCAACTATGATTATGGAGCCTATTAGCTGGAGTTACAACCTATTTAAGAGCAGTGCTCACCAGTAATGGGGGCCAAATGATTTTGGAAAGTTCAGATGTACTGGACTCCCTGCAGAAATGAATTCAGCACTGAACATATTGATGCAGAACCTGAACGAGGCTGTTCCAGTGGGACAAAGAGAATTGTGAGCTCTGCAAGAAATGAGCGGGTGGTAGAATTAAAGATCAGATAGATGTTCGGCTCAAGGGCAGTCTCAGCTCTGAAGTTCATCACAGCAATTTAATCAGGCTCAAATGAGCGTTGCCCAGAAAGAAATCAGCCTTCGGTGTGACAGGAAATAGAGTTTATTTAAAAGTTTTTGTTTCTAGTAATGGTGTGTTAAGTCTTCCTAAGTCTACACTAAAATTAGGGAACTACTACATTTGATAGGTGATAGCACTTTGGCTTACCTTGTTTCAGAAGATGTACTGTTGAGAAATACAAGTCATGGTCTCGTCCAGAAGGAGCCTGCCACCTCGAAAGTTCCAACTCTATCATCTTTTGGATTAAGCAGGCCAGAGTACATCTTCGTCTATAGCTATCTGATGCCCCCTTTGATTGTAAACTTATTTTCACAGAAAATTTATGTGTCTACAGTAAGAGTTATATAGTACAGCAGTCAAGAATGTGAACTTTAGAATGAGGCACACCTGGGTTTGAATCCCAGACCGTCCACTTGTTACCTGTATGAGCTTTAGCAAGTTACTTCAGGCTGTAGTTGAACACATAGTTCTTTAATTACGAAATGAGAATAATAATTCCTACCTCACAAGATTATGGGGAGAGGTCAATTAAATGATGTAATATATATCAGTTGCTTCACAGTGTCTGCACATAATAAGTGCTGAATAAATGGTAGTTACAGCTCTAGGACTCACTCATCTTATCCCTTCCTCATTTACCCACTCATCTGCTCTCTTCCTGAGCCAGTGTGTTGACTGCTTTAGGAATAAGTGGGGGAAACTTTTTAGAGAACGTTTGGCTTCATCATGGAGAAAGAGAACAAACTATGAACACCTAGCTCATTGATTGTTAAGAACCCAAACTGAAACACTTCCTCCCCAACCCCAACACAACAACACAGTGGGGTATTTTGGACTGACACATTATTAGCCTAGAAACCTGTTCTGATAGCTAGGTTACGGTTTTACACATGTAATAAGAATAATCTATTAGTTTTTTTCTTTGTTACTTACTGTTTCTTAAGTTTGCTCAGTAATGTATAGGTATTTTTGTCTAACATTGACAAAAATGGAAAGGAAATATAATAAATTTATTAGGATTTTACTTCTTTCCTTCATGGACCTGGTAAAGAGTGTGTCTATGTCTCCATATCCATATTCATGTCCTTATTTTTTATCTGTATCTATTATCTGTCTCCATGTGTGTGGAAAGTGATAATGAATGAATGATAACTGAGATCCAAACTATGAGCTTTATGGATCCTGGGATAAATGCCCGACAATTCCTAAAATTTGGTGCACTCAGGTAAAAGCTGAATTGGAGAGAGTTAACCAGAGCCTCTTAAAGTTAAGCTTTCTATCCTTCTGCTCATAATTTATACCTTGAGATCCTATAGGGCTGTGCCTAGGCCTTTGTGGATGGCAGCCTCATCTATGCTGTACCTGCAGTACAGACCAGCCTCATTTGTGTTTTACCTGAAGTATAAAGCAAATCATATCTAGAGAAAGAGAGTACCTTGCAATTAGGGGGATCCCACCCACTCCACAGCTTGGCCCTGTGGAGGTTCCCTGCTTTTGATCATCTCTTGGTGAAGAGAAAAAGAGACAGTAAGTGCTGTAGAAAGTTTTCTTCTCTGTAGTTCAAGTGAGAGGGTGAAAAAAGGAGCATAGAAAAGACATTCAGAGACTACACAGTGGCTAACCATTTAAAACCCTAAAGGAAGACCTGGGTTCAACCATTTGTTAACATATAGAGAAGAAAAATATGATCTATTTGGGGTAGTATAATCCACTGTGTATTTTTATCATACTTACCAAATGTATTTATTTGTTGTAAACATTTAATATTTGTTTAGTGCTTTGAAGATTCAGAGTAATGTTCTACACATTGTATTAATAAGTAAATAACATATGCTAAGCATTTAAAGGCTACTGTCATTCTTCAGCTAGTACAGAGTAAATGTTAAAGGCTAAAGACTATGTAATTTAAGGTTCAGTTTCAGTGAGGAAGCCAGTGCAGCATTCTATCTGCCGCTTTCTTCCACCCCATTCCCCTGACCCATAACAACAAAAATAAAACCCAGAACAAACCATGTAGATGGATCAAAGAGCATAGCATGCATTGTTAGGATTTCAGATATGTAGATAGAAAGTTAGATTAAGCTTAAATTAAGTTTGAGTTCTTGGAGCAGTGCTCGTTGATTACAATGTGTGTGTTTTGGAGGGCAGTATTTCGGGTACCCATATTTACCCTGGGCATGTTAACCTTGTGGGAGGCTTGCCTTGTTTCAGAACGTGGTTCTTAGTAGAAAAAGATGATTGTAAAATCAAACTTGAAGGCAGCATAGGCCTCTTCTAGCATGTACTTCAAAACTCTTCCAGACTCTACCCAGCACCCAGTTCCAAAGCCGCTTCTGCGTCCACATTTTAGTCATTTATTACAGCAGTACCCTCCCTTCTTGGTACCAGTTTTTGTCTTAGTCCAATCAAGCTACTATAACAAAATACCAAAAACTAGGTAGCTTATAAGCAATAGAAATTTATTTCTGACTGTTGTGGAGGCTGGGAACCCCAAGATCAAGATGCTGGCAGGTGTCTTGTGAGGGCCTACTTTCTGGTCGTAGATGGTACCTTCTAACTGTGTCCTTTATGTAATAGAAGGGGTACACGAGCTCCTAGGGCCTTTTTTCTAAGGGCACTAATTCATTCATGAAGGCTTCACCCTCCTAACCTAACCATCCCCTAAGGCCCCACCTCCTAATACCATCCCCTTCGTAATTAGGATTTCAGCATGTAGAATTTGAGCGAACATAAACATTCAGACCACAGTCCCTATAAAGAAGGTATTTGTTATTCTGGCAATTCAAGAGCAAGCTACCACACTTGCCATATTTAGCTGATAGAAGTAATGTGAAGTGAACCATAAGGAGGAGGGATTTTGTGGAAGCGCAGGAATGGAGGACTGAGCAATATAAAATATGGAGAATTGCTCCCTCTTCAAGAAACGCCTCTATCCTGATGTTTATCAGCTTTCATATCCCCATAGATATTTTATGGGAATTGCTACCTGTTTAAACATTTATGCTATTAAAAAAATCAGACAAATTGTTGACATAAAGCTAACATAGCAGCTGCTATATAGACAGAAAATGAATTTTTTATGCTGTTGATGAGAAGTTTATGTCATTTATATACTATAGTAGGGTAGAAGATGGATTTGGAATCCCGAAAAAGCTACTGTTTGCACCATTCAGAATATTAGCTTGTGCTTTGAATCGAAATATTAAGATGACTGTATTTCAGTGTGTGTGTTTCTGTGCAAACTGGCTTACATATGGTTGGGATGGGAGAAATTTCTCTACTTGGAGAAAATAATAGTTTTCTTTTGTTTATGTTTTCTTTTGTGAAAGGAAGGATTAATAGCATTTAATACCTGATTTATTTGCCCTTCCCTGCACCATCAAAAGAATGAACTGTTGTGGTATTAAAACCATATTTCATCTAATTAAAGTTGCCATCACTTGCAAGATGCAACATTATTTTATGTACCTCTAAAAAACTACACTAACAATTAAACCAATGCCATTGATTTTAAGATGCATTCCAATTTCAGAGATGTAAAAATACTTAAAAATATATATCTTGGAATCAATGAAATATTGCATATAGTTCTCTCGGGATATCTCTATACCTACATAGATACACATATCCCAAGAGAACTATATGCAGTGGGAGAAGTATATGCAACTATATGCAAAGCAGTTTCTCTTGTGGTATGTGTATATATGTAGGTATACATATTGTGGGAGGTGTATGTATGTGTATATATGTAGGCATACATATTAACTTTGTGGGAGGTTAACATGTAGGTATATGTATACCTACATATATACACATTCCACAAGAGAATAAAGTATGCTTTATTTGGTTATAGTCTATAATATTTTGAATTATTTTACTGAGTTAGGTTTTATTTATTTTTTAAAGTTGCTGTTGACATCTGTTTGATACCATTCATTTAACATGAATGGCATGAATTTAGAATCTCTACTTAGACGAGTCCTTTGGAAGCCCTAGTTTGTTGCATTTTCTAAAGAAAAAAAGAGTCAGGTACAAGGAGGCACCTTGACATTAAAGTTAGAGCATTTTTTTAAAAAGGAAGGGAGGGAGGGAAGAAGGACGAGGTTCATGCTGTCAGTTAGGAGCCAGCTATCTTACTTTTCTTTTTTCTCTTTTTTTTGAGACAGAGTCTCACTCTGTAGCCAGGCACCAGTCTGGAGTGCAGTGGCACGATCTCCGCTCACTGCAACCTCCACCTCCCAGTTTCAAGCAATTCTCCTCCCTCAGCCTCCCAAGTAGCTGGAACTACAGGCATGAGCCACCACGCCCAGCTAATTGTTTTTCTACTTTTAGTAGAGACAGGTTTCATCATGTTGGCCAGGAAGGTCTCGATCTCTTGACCTCGTGATCCGCCCGCCTCAGCCTCCCAAAGTGCTGGGATTACAGGCGTGAACCACTGTGCCCGACCTCTTACTTGTCTAAGAGAAAATCAGATAGTACTATTATATCAAAATCCCATAGTTTTTCTAATTATGTATTTATAATTCTTCTTGGATGGTGTCTCTCATCTTGGATTACCTCTCTCACCCAAAATTATATTGTATTTTGTCATTATAAAATTTACTTATATGATCATTGCAAAATAAAACAAAAAATTACCAGTACGTATAACAATACTGGATGTCATATATTAAGCTCTCAATAAATTATGGCAATTTTTTTCATGTCAATACATCGTGTTTATTTTTCCACATCAATACACAATCAATTTTTCGTGACTGCATATTATATCATTGTATGATAAAACGTAATTTTTAACCATTTCCGTATTGATGAACATGTAGATTGGTTGCAGTTTATCACTTTAATGACACGACTGCCATGTACTCCCTTTTTGTCATACCCAGTGATCATTTAAGGATCAATTCCTAGGAATTGCTGGATTGCTGGATCAAAGGCTGTGTCTTTATGTTATTATGTATTGGGAAGAGACCATTTCCTCATCCATTCACCAATACAGGAGATCAGTCATCCCCGACCCTACCCTATCTTTACCTACTTGACTGGTTAAAAAAAAAATGATTTTTGTTTTTATTAGCATTTTAAAAATTATAGTTGAGGTTGAACACCTTTTCATATATGTTTTGGCCTTTTCAGAGTGGTTCTTAATCCTAGAAAGCCCAGCAGTTCAGAAGAGCAAAAGGTCTTAATGAATTTCATTCTGCTTCACTGAAGCCTATGAGGTTTTAAGGAATCTTTCTCAGGTTCCTTCTAAAGCAGATGAAACTGATAGAAAATAACTGTGATGTAGAGATGGGATCTGGCCCACTTTCAGTTGATCTACTCTCCAGCACTGGAAAGGAAGACTCAGTATCAGAAAGCCAGGGGAGATCCATCCAGCAGTCCAGGACTGTTCTGAAAACTTAGAATACTAAAATCAAAAACTCTGGTCTCCAACCGCTTTCTGAGATGCACGAATTTGAAGGCGAGGTCAATAAAGGGCACCTTTCCTCTGCATGTGCTGCTTTAATTACTATTGTTTCATTTCGGTTGTTTTGAAATGTCTTCATTGCTTGCCTTTATGGGTACAAATAAACAGATAGTGTAATTTGAAAGTAGATAACAATAAAATTGCATAATATGAGCCATGCTGATTTTTTTTTTTCTTAATGGGCAAAAGGGGTGACTTCTTTATGAGCCTCTCTGCTGTCGGAAGCTCTTAACATTTGAGACAACATGGGAATATATTTGTAATAAATTAATAAATTCCCATTTAGCCTGCCTATACCATGTAATCTTCAGGAACCATAATGATTGTGTAGTAGGGAGTATATTTCTGACTTTGTAATTATAAAACACATTTGCTCTGAGAAACCCTTCAGCATCTGTTCTTTAAGGCCCAGCCCTAGCGTTGCCTCCTCTGCTGGGTAGTGTTTATTTTGTGATAGATGGGACATTGTTGTACAGTGGAAACCCATTAGTCTTTGGAGTTAGCCCAGACATTAAGTGGACCATTAGGCCTGCTGTTTACTAGTAGTATTCTCATGTTTGGAAATCAGGAGCAATGTAATTGATGAGACAATTTATTTTACTGAGAATAAGCCATGCAGTAAGCATCAATCTTAGCACATACATGTGTTATCTTTTTTTGTCTCCCTGAAATGTTCTTCAACTGCTTCCATGTACTGACATCTTCTTCCAGATTCCTTAAGAGCCTTCATCTGGGTCATGCATTGACATTTATTTGATACTTAACACTGATAGTTATCTCTTGATGTTTGTGTATTTCTTTGTATCCATAGTATCCTCCATTAGCACATATATTCATTGATGAAATATTTATCGAGCCATTTCTGTGTATTAGGCCCAGAGTAAGATGCTGGAATATGTTAATGAACAGGAGATGTGGTCACTGTGCCCTAATAAAGCTTACATCCCAACAAGCAAGACCTATATGAAACAAATGTTGAATTACTAAAGTTATGGCATTTGCTATTAGCAATGTCGTAAAGGGCTATGAATGTAGAATAGCTTATAGATGGCATTTGAGCTGATATCTATTGCGTGAGTAGGAGTTAGCCAGGTAAAAGTGGGGGTGCTAAGTCTTTAGGCAGAGAGTGCAGCATGTTCAAAGGCTCTGAAACAGGAAAGGACTTGTTTTAGTAGTGCAATAGAGGATAAGCAAAATGTTCTCACAGAATGGGATATGACTGGCAACTTTGTGCAGGGCGTTGAAGACCAGGTGTAGGTCCCAGTCTTTCACCTGAAAGCAACGGGAATATATTGAAGGGTTGAAGGTTTACCTGTAGAAGATTATCAGTAAAACATAAATGGAATAATTCAAAGTGAGTCTACTTTAAGCTGGAGTTTCCAGTCATAGGATCCTGTGTGTATACCACCACAACCTCTTCACTTTTTTTTTTAATTGTACTTTAGGTTCTGGGGTACATGTGAAGATCATGCAGGATTTTTGCATAGGTATACACATTGCAATGTGGTTTGCTGCCTCCATCCCTCTGTCACCTACATCTGGCATTTCTCCCCATGTTATCCCTCCCCACCCCCACCCCACTGTCCCTCCCTTGGCCTCCCCACAACAGACCCCAGTATGTGTTGCTCCCCTCCCTGTGTCCTTGTGTTCTCATTCTTCAACACCCACCTATGAGTGAGAACATGCAGTGTTTGAATTTCTGTTCTTGTGTCAGTTTGCTGAGAATGATGGTTTCCAGATTCATCCATGTCCCTACAAAGGACACAAACTCATCATTTTTATGGCTGCATAGCATTCCATGGTGTATATGTGCCACATTTTCCTTGTCCAGTCTATTGTCGATGGGCATTTTAATTGGTTCCAGTTCTTTGCTATTGTAAACAGTGCCGCTATGAACATACGTATGCATGTGTGTTTATAATAGAATGATTTATAAACCTTTGGGTATATACCCAGTAATGGGATTCCTGGGTCAAATGGAATTTCTATTTCTAGGTCCTTGAGGAATAGCCACACTGTCTTCCACAACGGTTGAACTAGTTTACACTCCCACTAGCAGTGTAAAAGTGTTCCTATTTCTCCACATCCTTTCCAGCATCTGTTGTCTCCAGATTTTTTAATGATCGCCATTCTAACTGGCGTGAGGTGGTATCTCAATGTGGTTTTGATTTGCATTTCTCTAATAATCAATGATGATGATCATTTTTTCATATGGTTGTTGGTCTCATATATGTATTCTTTTGAAAAGTGTCTGTTCATATCCTTTGCCCACTTTTAGATGGGTTTGTTTTTTTTCTTGTAAATCTGTTATAATTCTTTGTAGATTCTGGATATTAGCCCTTTGCAAAAATTTTTTCCCATTCTGTTGGTTGCCACTTCACTCTAATGATTGTTTCTTTTGCTATACAGAAGCTCTGGAGTTTAATTAGGTCCCATTTGTCTATTTTGGCTTTTGTTGCCAGTGCTTTTGGTGTTTTAGTCATGAAGTCCTTGCTTATGCCTATGTCCTGAATGGTTTTGCCTAGGTTTTCTTCTAGGATTTTTATGGTGTTAGGTCTTATGTTTAAGTCTTTAATCCATCTGGAGTTAATTTTAGTGTAAGGTGTCAGAAAGGGGTCCAGTTTCTGCTTTCTGCACACTGCTAACCAGTTTTCCCAACACCATTTATCTAATAGGGAATCCTTTCCCCATTGCTTGTTTTTGTCAGGTTTGTCAAAGATCAGATAGTTGTAGATGTGTGGCGTTGCCTCCAGGGCCTCTGTTCTGTTCCATTGGTCTATATCTCAGTTTTGGTACCAGTACCATACTGTTTTGATTACTGTACCCCTGTAGTATAGTTTGAAATCAGGTAGCATAAAGCCTCCGGCTTTGTTCTTTTTGCTTAGGATTGTCTTGGCTATGTGGGCTCTCTTTTGGTTCCATATGAAATTTAAGGTGGTTTTTTTCAGTTCTGTGAAGAAGGTCATTGGTAGCTTGAAGAGGTAGTGTTGAATCTGTAAATTACTTTGGGCAGTATGGCCATTTTCACAATATTGATTTTTCCTAACCATGAGCATGGAATGTTTCTCCATCTGTTTGTGGCCTCTCTTAGTTCATGGAGCAGTGGTTTATAGTTCTCCTTGAAGAGGTCCTTTACATCCTTTGTTAGTTGTATTCCTAGATATTTCATTCTCTTTGTAGCAATTTTGAATGAGAGTTCACTCATGATTTGGCTCTCTGTTAGTCTGTTATTGGTGTATAGAAATACTTGTGATTTCTGCACATTCATTCTGTATCCTCAGAGTTTTCTGAAGTTGCTTATCAGTGTAAGGAGATTTTGGGCTGAGATGATAGGGTCTACTAGATATACAATCATGCCGTCTGCAAATAGAGGCAATTTGACTTTCTCTTTTCCTAATTGAATACCCTTTATTTTTTTGTCTTGCCTAATTGCTCTGGCTAGAACTTCCAATACTATATTGAATAGGAGTGGTGAGAGAGGGCATCCTTGTTCAATGCCAGATTTCAAAGGGAATGCTTCCAGTTTTTGTCCTTTCAGTATGATATTGGCTGTAGGTTTGTGGTAAATAGCTTTTATTGTTTTGAGATATGTTCCTTCAATACCTAGTTTACTGAGGGTTTTTAGCATAAAGGGCTGTTGAATTTTGTTGAAGGCTTTCTCTGCATCTATTGAGATAATCATGTGGTTTTTTTGTCTTTGATTCTGTTTATGTGGTGGATTATGTTTATAGACTTGCGTATGTTGAACCAGCCTTGCACCCCTGGGATGAAGCCTACTTGATTGTGATGAATAGGCTTTTTGATGTGCTGTTGCAATCAGTTTGCCAGTATTTTATTGAAGATTTTTGCATCGATGATCATCATGGATTTTGGCCTGAAGTTTTCTTTTTTTGTTAAATCTCTGCTGGGTTTCGGTATAAGGATGATGTTGGTCCCATGAAATGATTTGGGAAGGATTCCCTCTTTTTGTATTGTTTGGAATGCTGTCAGAAGGAATGATACCAGCTCCTCTTTGTATGTCTGGTAGAATTCAGCTGTGAACCTGTCTGTACCCAGACTTTTTTTAGTTGGTAGGCTATTAATTGCCGCCTCAACTTCAGACCTTGTTACTGGTCTGTTCAAGGTTTAAACTTCTTCCTGGTTTAGGCTTGGGAGGGTACAAGTGTCTAGGAATTTATCCATTTCTTCCAGGTTTACTGGTTTATGTGCATAGAGTTGCTTGTAGTAATCTCTGATTGTAGTCTGTATTTCTGTGGAACCAGTGGTGATATTCCCTTATCGATTTTTATTGCGTCTAGTTGATTCTTCTCCCTTTTCTTTTTTATTAATCTGGCTAGCAGTCTGTCTATTTTGTTGATCTTTTCAAAAAAACAGCTCTTGGATTTATTGATTTTTTTTTTGAAGGATTTTTTTGCGTCTCTGCCTCCTTCGGTTCTGCTCTGATCTTAGTTATTTCTTGTCTTCTGCTAGGTTTTGAGTTTTTTAAATCTTGCTCCTCTAGTTCTTTCAATTTTTACAAAATGGTGTCAATTTTAGATATTTCCTTGCTTCTCGTGTGGGCATTTATTGGTATAAATTTTCCTCTAGACACTGCTTTAAATATGTCCCAGAGATTCCGGTGTTTTGCGTCTTCATTCTCATTGGTTCCAAAGAACATCTTTATTTCTGCCTTCATTTCAGTGTTTATCCAGTCGACATTCAGGAGCCAGTTGTTCAGTTTCCATGAAGCTGTGTGGTTCTGAGCTAGTTTCTCAATTCTGAGTTCTAATTTGATTGCCCTGTGGTCTGAGAGACTGTTTGTTATGATTTCCATTCTTTTACATTTGCTGAGGAGTGATTTATTTCCAATTATGTGGTCAATTTTAGAGTCGGTGCAATGCAGTGCTAAGAAGAATGAATATTCTGTGGATTTGGGGTGTAGATTTCTATAGATGTCTATTAGGTCTGCTTGGTCGAGATTTGAGTTCAAGTCCTGGATATCCTTGTTAATTTTCTGTCTCATTGATTTGTCTAATATTGACAGTGGAGTGTTAAAGTCTCCCATTATTATTGTGTGGGAGTCTAAGTCTCTTTGTAGGTCATTAAGAACTTGCTTTATGTACCAGGGTGCCCTTGTATTAGGTGTGTATATATTTAGGATCATTAGCTCTTCTTGATGCATTGATCCTTTTATCATTGTATAGTACCCTTCTTTGACTCTTTGACCTTTGTTAGTTTAAAATCCATTTTATCAGAGACTAGGATTGCAACTCTTACTTTTTTTTGCTCTCCATTTGCTTGGTCAATCTTCCTCCATCCCTTTATTTTGAGCCTTTGTGTGTCCTTGCATGTGAGATGGGTTTCCTGAATACAGCACACTGATGGTTCTTGACTTTTTATCCAATTTGCCAGTCTGTGTCTTTTGATTGGGGCATTTAGCCCACTTACATTTAATGTTATTATTGTTATGTGTGAATTTGATCCTGCCATTTTGATGCTAGTTGGATGTTTTGCTCATTAGTTGACACATTTTTTTCATTGTGTCGACGCTCTTTACCATTTGATATGTTTTTGGAGTGGCTGGTACTGGTTTTTACTTTCCTTATTTAGTGATTCTTTCAGGAGCTCTTGTAAGGCAGGCCTGGTGGTGATGAAATCTCTCAGCAATTGCTTGTCCGTAAAGGATTTTCTTTCTCTTTCACTTACGAAGCTTAGTTTGGCTGGATATGAAATTCTAGGTTGAAAGTTATTTTCCTTAAGGATGTTGAATATTGGCCCCCACTCTCTTCTGGCCTGTAGGATTTCTGCAGAGAGATCCGCTGTGAGTCCAACAAGCTTCCCTTTGTGGGTAACCTGACCTTTCTCTCTGGCTCCCCGTAGCATTTTTTTCTTCATTTCAGCCCTGGTGAATCTGACGATTACGTGTCTTGGGGTTGGTCTTCTTGAGGAATGTCTTTATGGTGTTCTCTGTGTTTCCTGGCCTTGAATGGTGGCCTGCCTTGCTAGGTTTGGGAAGTTCTTCTGGATAATATCCTGAAGAGTGTTTTCCAGCTTGGATTCATTCTCTCTGTCACATTCAGCTACACCTATCAGACGTAGATTAGATCTTTTCACATAATCCTCTATTTCTTGGAGGCTTTGTTCATTTCTTTTCACTCTTTTTTCTCTCTTCTTGCCTTCTCCTTTTATTCCATTGAGTTGATCTTCCATCTCTGATATCCTTTCTACTGCTTGTTTGATTCGACTATTGAAACTTGTGTATGCTTTGCAAACTTCTCATGCTGTGTTTTTCAGCTCCATCAAGTCATTTACATTCTTCTCTAAGCTGTTTATTCTAATTAGCATCTCATCTAACCTTTTTTCTAGGTTGTTAGTTTCTTTGCATTGGGTTAGCACATGTTCTTTTAGCTCTGAGAAGTTTGTTATTACCCACCTTCTGAAGCTTGTTTCTGTTAATTCATCAGATTCATTCTCCATCAATCTTTGATCCCTCGCTGGTGAGGAGTGTTGTGGTCCTTTGAAGGAGGAGAGGCATTCTGGTTTCTGGTTTTTTGTGTTTTCATCTTTTTTTGCGCTGGTTTCTTCTCATCTTAGTGGCTTTGTCTACCTCTGGCCTTTGTAGTTGGTGACTTTCAGATGGGGTCTCTGAGTGGGTGTCGTTTTTGTTGATGATGAAGTTTTTTCTTTCTATTTCTTAGTTTTCCTTCCGCTGCAGGACTGCTGGATGTCCACTCCAGACCCTGCTTTCCTGGGGATCACCTGTGGGGGCTGCAGAACAGCAAGGGTTGCTGCCGGTTTCTTCTTCTGTTATCTTTGTCCCAGAAGGGTACCTGCCAGATGTCAGCCTGAGCTCTCCTTTATGAGGCGTCTCTTTGGGTATACCGGGGTCAGGGAGCTGCTTGAGGAGACAGTCTGTCCCTTAAAGGAGCTCAAGTGCTGCGCTGGGAGCTCCGTTGTTTCGTGCAGAGCTGCTGGGCAGGTACTTTTAAATCTGCTGCAGCAGAACTCATAACCGCCTCCTTTCCCAGGTGCTCTGTCTTAGAAAGGTCAGCTTTATTTATAAGGTCCTGTTGTGCTGCTGCCTTTTTTCGTAGATGACTTGCCCTGCACAGAGTAGTCTAGTCACAGTGTGGCAGCAGAGGCGTTGCTTAGCTGCCACAGGCTCTGCCCAGCTGCTGTGTGAACTGCCTCGGTAGTGGTGGTTACCCTTCCCCCAACTAAGCTGGACTGTCCTGGGTCCAGCTGCACTTGCTGCGAAACTCTCAGTCCAGAGTGTTTCAGATTACCTGTTTTGTGGGGCTGGTACCTGCCAAGCCAGATCGCCTGGCTCTCTGTCTCTGCCCCCTCCCCTTTAAGTTGAATGGGTGACTCTGTCTCCCAGGCCTTCCCGGCGCCAGTTGAAATGGCCGCCCATATTTGTGTGAGTTTCTGTGTGCCAACCCAGCATGGGCCGAAATCACCGTGCTGAAAACTCGTGGCGCTTTTCCACCTGGGAATCTTCTAGTCTATGGGCCGTGAAAATTTGTTTGGAAATGCAGTGGGCACTCACCAGCTGTGTTGTTTTTGGTGGGAACTGCACCCCGGAGCTGTTCCTATTCAGCCACCTTGGATCCTCACTGCCCTCTACACTTGTAAATATAAAACAGAAAGTCTTCTAAAAAGTGAAACAAAACTGGATTATATTTGCAACTGTTCCTTCAACCGTAAAATACTATGCTTGTGCTACAGTATGAGACATTTTGTTTTCCAAACAAATATAAAGATGTATTTCTGATTGAAAACATTTTCAACCTAAGCTAAAAGAAAATTTAATGAAACTTTAAGGATCGTTTAAAATACCAATATTATGTTTATAGAAAAAATGATACTTGTCTTTAAAATGTTTAAAATATGCTACTGAATATAAGTGAAGAGTGGTAGATCCAAAAGTAATATTTCTTAGGAGAGTAGAGTAGGTTATTTTCAAAATCCTTTTTGTGAAATTTAGTCAAAGGTACCATAGGGATCATGTCCAGCCTCTGTTTCCTTATAAAAACATCAGTATCTTTATAAATCAAGAAAGTAAGTCCCAAAATTGGACATATGAGCTACCCATTTTCTAAGATTTTTCTGAACAGAACTTTTATCATAGGGGTCTCTTTCTAAGGTAGTGTGTTAGAAACTCCCAACATCGGCCGGGCGCGGTGGCTCAAGCCTGTAATCCCAGCACTTTGGGAGGCCGAGGCGGGTGGATCACGAGGTCAAGAGATCGAGACCATCCTGGTCAACATGGTGAAACACTGTCTCTACTAAAAATACGAAAAATTAGCTGGGCATGGTGGTGTGTGCCTGTAATCCCAGCTACTCAGGAGGCTGAGGCAGGAGAATTGCCTGAACCCAGGAGGCGGAGGTTGCGGTGAGCCGAGATTGCGCCATTGCACTCCAGCCTGGGTAACATGAGTGAAACTCCGTCTCAAAAAAAAAAAAAAAAAAAAAAAAAAAAACACCTCCCAACATCACTGTATTCCTTATAAGAATCATATTTTTTCATTAATCTCCAGAATCAAACTACAAGACAATTAATTTGTTGCTTTTACCAGGTGGAAACTTCCCTTGATGTACTATGAATGTTGTTGCTTTGATTTCTTCTCCTTTTTGTCTCAATTCTGTATGTTGCTATTTTTCCGGTTTTGCTCCTTAGGAGATTTGCTGGAGCTCTCTATCTCCAACTGTGAAGAGTTTTGTGGACAGGGTCAGAACTTAGGGAAATGTTGAGAATAGGGTGTAGTCCTATGATGGGTCCTCCTCTTGTTATACCTTCGAATGTTGTACCAGGCTTTGGTGTTACAAAGATGAATGACTTGTGGTCCTTGGCTCAGAGTTTCATAGTCTGGATAAATTATTATTTATTTTCAGTATACTTCCATATTTTTGCATGTTTTCAGAATATTAGAAGTAGAGTGTTCCCTATCAGAAATGCCAGCTCAGCAAAAGCCAGTAAGTCAGATGTTACTGAACGGATTAGCCAATTATAGGGATTAATGAAATTAAATAAAGATTATAAAACTAAACTAGTGGCTCCCCCCAGTAGTTTAGTGTTTTGCTGTCCACCTTCCTTTTGTTCCCTCACATATTAGATTTAAAAATGTCAAAGTAAAGTTAAAATAACATTCTCACCTACAAGAGATAGGGAGAAGGAAAGTAATATTTATATTTCATGTTACTTTCAATTGTGCATTTATTATGTATGTTTTTGCATAAAATAACTTATAGTTTTTGTTTGGACAAGCCAATCAAATGAGTCTTCAAAATGAAGAAGGATAGCGAACCCATAAGAGATGAGTTTGGTATGTCATCTCAAAAAAAAAAAAAAAGAAGATTTTTTGGTCTGACCAAAAAATGTTAAATGAAATGAGAATTTAAAAATCTTACCTGTGGAAATCACAGTGGTAATACGTATATTTCATCCCATAGATATTCCCAGAGGTGTTTTGATCTTAGATGTTCCCCCAAAGGTGCTGATTAGATTCTGGCTACAGCTGAAGGAGGAGAGTTTTTGCTTTTTAGCTGAATACTAAAACAAGCCTCTAAAGATAGGAGGCATGGGGGGGGAAATCTAAAGGCTTCTTCAAGGTGGCATAAGGGCACAGTTTTTGTCATCTTTAAGAGTTTTAACAAAGGTATCCCCTTAGTAAAGAATATAATACTTGAAGTCATCAGATCAGATTTCAGACTTCATTTACCTGTTCTATGCATTTTTTTTCATCTTCCTGACTTTGGACTGCCTGTGTTTCTTAGTCTTTAGATTTCTTTTCTCTGTACTGCTAACCTCTAATTGGAGATTTATTAGGTGCTCTTAAGAGAGGAGGAAGGCCAAAGAAGAAAGAAAATGGAGAAGTAAGAAGAAACTGAAAGAAGGCTGGAGAGGGAGGAACTGGGGAGGGCAGAGATAAAAGATGGATAAATGAAGACAAATGGAAGAGCAATGAGATAGGGAGGCCTGAACGGCAGAAAAATTCTGAAACTGAGTTTGTGAGAATGCATATAAAATAGAGGTCTCATAGAAGAACTTCAGCAAAAGTGGTGTAAATCAATGATGAGTAAATTAATAGGGCAATTGTGCAAATGGGACTCACTCATTTATACTAAGCGTAATACATCATGAATGATTTAGAGATAATGCAACCCGTAGGGCATACCTTTTAATCTACCCAGGACCCAGTAGAGAATGCTGTCACTTCAAGGGTAAAAAGGCAGAGGATCAGAACATTGGGTGTGTCTTTTCATTGTAACGATGTTAATAAGATGGATTCTGAGCAACATGAAAATTAACCAGACTCATAAGCTTAGTTTGTGATTTATAGATTGAAAAGAAGCTTAATGTATTCCAAACACCTTCCTACAAACCCTAAATATTTAAGATGTGTTTTGAAAGTATTCATTTGAATAGGTTAACATGTGCAATTGCCATGGATGGAAATGAAAGTAAAATGAGTCACTGCACATATGATTCAAGGAACATCTAAGTGTTAAGTGGGTTGTAACTGCATAAGAATCCAGTGCTGTTGGAAGATGCATCAGAGTATTCTGAGACCAAAAAGAAAATTCTCATTCATGTGCTCTGTTTTCTTTTGTTTGTACACCTATTCACTCACCATTCGATAGGTGTTTATTGACAACCTTCTCTGTGGAAGGTACTGAGGAATGTCCTATTGGCTGTTGCTTCTACCTGAAACAAAAACATAGGAATCACATCCCTCAGGCCCTCTTACCAGTATTCTTTTGGGAGGATATAGAGAAATAGAAGGGAGAAAGTGAATACCAGGAGTGGAGAGAAGTCTTGCTTTATAGAGCAGTTAGGGCTCCACGTCTGCTGTTCTTTCTTGATTCGGAAACGGAAGCTCAGAAAGGTGGTGCCTGGACCAAAGACCAGAGATAGTCGGAGTGTTGAGGATTAGGTGATTATGGACTTCCCTTCTAGTTCATTCTTATAATTTATTCCCAGTTTTTTTGTGCTTATGAAAGTTAGAGATATAGTCTTTAACCATTAGGAGTTAGAGGTAAGAATAATAGTAATTGGATCCAAGTATGTAAACACTTATACGGAAGAAAAACACATAAATAACCTAAATTCTCTGTTAAATTCTGGTTCAGAAAACTAGAAAGCAGACCTAATTTAGTAAGAGGGGCTGCATTTTTGTATGTGATTCCGCAGAATGCTTCTAGACTTCTGTCACTGTTGGAGAAAAATCACATTATTCTAACTCTTACACCATATAACAAAAGAGCTAAACTAAGCCAAGATTTCAGGGAGTATAGAAACCAGGAGTTTGTGAAAACCCTTATATATGAAGAGTCATGATGTAAAACATTCAAACAAATTGATCACAAGAGATTTCTCAAAGTATGTCTTACAGGTGAGCAGGCATCAATTTTGAAATTCTCTGTTATAAATGATCATAAGCTTGTATTTTTCTCTGTAAGGAGAAATTTTCAATTTTATAATAAATTACCAATGATGTAAAAAAAATTAGCACAGTATAATATCAGAGGGCATTTAATATTCTTTTGAATCATTTGAGATTTTCATGTTCCCATTTCAGAGATCAGGTAAGATGTGCCCTGGAGAGGAAGCATGTCTCAATTCTGGAAATGATATTAAGAGGGATATCAGCAAAACTTAATCCTGTGCCAGTAATAGGGAGAGTTGCTTTTCTGCTTTCAGATTACTTGATGGATTCCAGTTCCGTTTGGTTTGGTCACTTAAATTTGAATTCTAATACTCTGTATGATATAGACTCCATTGACTACTGTTAGCATAACTCCAATGAGACATTAAACACTTCCCTCCTTTTCATTTGCAGTATGTTTTAGTTTAACCTTCATTTGTCCCCCTTTTCTCTATCCCTCATCCCAATTCAGGTATCAGATCCTTTGACAATTGTTAACCTGCCCATCCGGGATTGTTTGGCATTAAGCTATGACTGTAACATTTCTTTTATTAAATTAGATTTTTTTAAAGAGTGCTGCTTGCCAAGAAGCAGAGTCATTACATAGTATGTATATGTTCAATGTATGGCTATAAAAATCTCCTTAGCCAAATATAATAAGCAGTTAAAAGAAATTCAAAATAACCATGCTACCTCTAGATTTTAAAATTATTAAGCTGAAGATAGGTGGTCTACTTTTACTCCATTTCCATTTTTATTATTCACATGGTATGATATTTGTTTATAAAACCACATATATATCATGTCTGTAGCTGATGTATTTATTTATCTGCCTAAATATGCATTTCTGCAATGGAATATTCTATAGAATTAAGCGTTTCTTTTTTAGATGGAAATTAATTTTATAACAGTTGAACATCATCTTTGTCAATCAGCAGTTTTATCTGCCATAAAGAACAAACTGTACTTGGCATAGCCTGCTTTAAGTTTTGTGATTCCTACGTTTTAACTGAACAGAGGAATATTATGTGAACAAACTGGAGAATTATATAAAGAAATAAAAATCTTTTTACTATTATAGTTATTTTTACCCCATAGCTTTCAAAAAGGCATTTGAAGCAATTTAATAAAATAGGAATAACAGTAAGTGCTAGATGTGAGAGGTGAGACAAAAAACTTTGTAAATCATCCATCTTCATGTAGTTGCTGAGATCATTTATAAAACTAGCACAGAGGTTCCTGTTAGCCTAGACAATAAAATAATGTGATAATGATAATTCCTATTTTCAGCTAGCTCCTTATTTTGGTTTTCGGTATAGAATGGGGAAAGTGGTATATTTTTGCTAAACTCTAAACTCTTAGGAAAATGTTCACATGTGTTTAGGGAGTCACTGATGGATATAACTGACAATGTCCTCAGTTACAGATATCCAGAAAATTCAAACGTGGAATTCATGTTACTCCTTATAGTTCTAAACTTTGATGAAAGATTAGGGCATTAGATTGAAACTTAAGTAAGCAAAGGCATTTTTCACGTGATGTGGTTAACTCTAAATCAGTAATCTTATAGTCATGTTCATATTCCATTCCAATGGTCAAATGGACTAGTAAGCTTGAGAAATAAGATAAACTGGAGAGAGAGATTCTTTTATAAATATGAAGAAGATTCGTGAAATTTTGGTCCAGATGGAAAGCCACCCACTCTCCCAGGTCAGGACTACGTACGTGAAGAGGTATAAACAAAACCATCATTCACACATTGAAGGTGCTGCTTTACAGTGATGTCATTATATGTAGAGTCAGATTTTTCACCCTGTTCAGTACCAGGAACTGATTTTTAAAACCACATATCTATATTTTTAAAATTTCATCTGACTCATTGAATTGATTTTGTGTACCTAATGGTAGTCTTTGGATATCTCCCAATTAATCTTGCTTCCATAATGAACATTTATCAAGTCCTGTTCTTATGCCAAGCACTGTACTAGAATTTGGGAGTACAGTAGTCACATTTTTCTTGCCTTCTTGGAGTCTTAGGTCAAATGCATTGGTTTTTATATAGCTATTCATGTTCTGACACATGGTTACCTACAAGGCTTTAGTTAACATCTTCATCACCTGCTGCACATTCTCATCTAAAATGCTCATGTGAAGGTACATTTGTAGCCACTCCATGTCACTCACCAGTGAGGTTTTAGGTCTTGGACTTTCTGATAGCCTTTAATTATGTAAAACCATGCCTGTATTCAGGAGTCAGAAGTGATCAAAATGTTTTAGGAAGCACACCATCAACCCCACTGTCACAGCTGTGTCAACTCAGTAGCAAGATTTTTCATCCTTTTCAAGTTACACATTTCATAAAGAAGGATATCAGTGTAAACTTCCAATTGCAGGACAAAATGCATGATTATGGATGGAGATTGGAGTGGTCTTATTGATAGAACAGCAACAAATGAGACATTAAAGGAATACATAGGAAGCCACTTCCAGGTACTTCCACTTTTCTTTAGTTGTGATTGTGAGATGGTTCCCTACTAGTTAAGGAAAGAAAATTTTAAAATGCTTTGCTAAGCAGACGATCCTTAAATTGGTCACTGTATATCACGATGCAGCCGAAATCAAATGGTATTCCTTTGAGTGAGCCACAGAGACTCTCGCCAACCCCTTGTGCAGCTTTCTATTAACAGTATAAATATACCATTGTTGTAAAGCACTTTATGGTTAACAGAGCACTGTCACAGACACGTTATCTTCATTTTGCAGATTGCATTTGTACATGTTATTCTCATTTCCAAACGTGCCCTCTATCCCTGCTTTGCCTGCTTAGTGAGCTCCTTCTTATCCTTCAGGACATAACACCAACTCTGCAAAGTCCTCTTGAGACCCTTCTGAACAGGTAGATCGTCCCTTCCCTGTACTTACCCAAGCTTTTGTGCTTACCTCCATGATAGCCCTGGTCTCATCTCTGTTGTCATTTGTTCACATCACTGTTTCCTCCTGCAGACTGAGTCTCTAAGGGTAAGGACACTGTGGGCTCTTCATTTTTGTTCCCAGTGTTCCTGGGGGATACTCTGTCAGTAAAGGTGAATACTGTACAGTGTGCGGGTTAGGAGGGCTTAAGCCACTCCCTAAGTTAAGGTAGTAAGTAGTAGCTAAGAGTCAAACTTGTCTCTTCTCTCCTGTTTTTATCAGTTTATCTGGCTTATCAGTTTGTTGCGCATCTGAAGGCAAGGTGTCCATGTCGTATGCATGCTGTTCTACCTATCAGAGATATTACGTGGTAAATGTGAGCAATAAAGGAGGATAAGTCCTTCGTCAGAATGAAGACATTTCCATTCCATCATCCTGCCTGAAATGGGTGATTTCACATGATTTCTATGTGAAAGGAAACATTGGTATAAAAGGGGTATAGACACATCTGTGGGTGTTAGAGCCACACCTTTTGCCCTGAATTTATTTTCTCCTCACTCCTACTTGGCGTATTCCCTGTCGTTGTTTGAGAGTGTGTGCCAATATCCCCATCTCAGGGACACCATATCTTTCCTGCTATTAGAGTGCCTAGATGATGTTCTGCCCTTAGTGCACCGTCCTGTTGAAAATGTGGTACTTTAAAAACATTGCTGCCTACATAACGTTTCACCTCTTTGGAACATTTGTATTGGAGTGACCAGTGGCTTGAAGCTCTGTATGGTGGAGTGACTGATGGTAGATGAAGACTGCAAAAGCAGGCATCTGAGGGCTGGAAGGCATTCCTGGCACCTCTAAAACTACCCGCGGGGGACCATCCAAGCCTGTGATTAACAGTCCTTAGTTATTTGCTAGGTAGTTTCCACATGGCATGGTAGGATATATATATGAGGCACAATACAGTGTTTATGTGAGAATAATGTAGATTATTTGAATCTAGGCTGCAGAACCTACCTGAAAATGGGTTTTACAGTTTTGTGTAATTGCCTTTTCTTTGTGTTTGCATAGAAGGCTTTGCATAGCTGGAAGATGATGGCAATTATAATTTATTATGCTGTAATTGTTACCTAAATGTTTTTGAATAAGCAAAAATCACATCTGTTTAGGAATAAGTTTCACAGCAAGAGAATTCCCTTTGAAATGGATGCCGTGTTCTCATATTCTGTAACTGTACACATAAAACAACATATTTATTTCCCCACTGAGTCCATTACATTCCCAAGTCAAACTGCATCCTCTCTTCCCTTCCCATATTAAACCCTTTGATTTAATGGAGGTTTTAACTACTGGTTCTTTAGGGAATTTTCATTAGGCTTTGCGCAGATTAGGTTATTGGAAAGTATAGTTATTTGCTTGTAAAGTGGCAGTTCTGTGTCAAAATTGATTTTCTCTGGAGCTGCAACAGTAAAAAAGATAAGCTTCTGCTTTGCATCCAAAATGCCCTGATGTTCCTAGCGTGATGCTTTTCCTTTGCTTCTTGCTCAGCACCATTTGGTCACAGGCTGGTTTGGACAGGCGAATATGAGCACATGTAGCCCTGAGGACTTTGATATCCAGTGGTGATAATAGACAAGTCCTCTCTTCCATTCTGGTTGCCACTGGTCTGTGACAACCAGTGTTCCGGGCATGGTGAGCATAGTGCTGCTTCCCTTCTCCATTAAATAGGAAATGCATAAGCCTGGAATCGTTTTGTTTGTTCCACAGAAATGTAGCAGTTGAAATAATTACCTTGCCATGCCCAGGCTAACAGGATTTATCTTCCATTATAGATCTTGAAGACATATGCAAGAATAGTTTACTCTTCTAAATTTACTAGGCTACTTAATTCTAAATGATTTCACTGTGTAAAAGAGAGCAGTCCTAGCTGGTGGCTTAGCCTAGAAAGGCTTTGATAGCTAGAAAGATGATGGGCAGAAGTGTATTCTCTATTTTTCTGCTCCCTGCTCATAAAATAGAATTGGAGTTTATGTAAATAACATATAGCTTCAGTTTATTTTTTATGCCCCAGTTTCAAGGTAGGGGCTGTTTGAGAGAGGCCTTAATCACTGACCTTGTGAGCTTTAATTCAGCACATAACTGTTTATTAAGTGGCATTCCAGTGGCCTCCAAGAGGTGAGTACTTTATTCTGATCAGAATCAGCCTGGGTGACCAAGATGGGCTGTTATACAGCAGACCCACTGGAGCCACAGTCTTTGAGTATCCCCTGGAGGATACTGCCCTGTGTTGTTCTAGAATGTTGACTCCTACTGCTCACTTTTTAAACCTCAGTTCTATTTTTGTCTGAGGACAGATGCCCTTTATAGATTTTGATTTTTTGTTTTGGGGGGTTGGTATCTCTTAGTTTTCATCCTGACTACTGTTTCACACTGCATATTTAATTGGTTAAATCTTGGTCTCCGGGCTTTCATCATCAAATGTTACTATATTGCCTTGGTGTCCAACTCATCTGCTCCCACCTCAGGGTCTTTCACGAACAGCTCATAGGCAGTACCCCTTTGTTTCTCTTCTTTATGAAACCTGAGTTTTCCTTAATATGCTTGTCTCAGGCATTAATGGATCTCTGAAGAAGAAGTTCAGCTTAGACGGATCAAAAACTGTGCTTCCCTATGTATATTTCAAGTTTCGTTTGTGTGACCAGAGAGTTCATAGTATAGATTTGAAGAGTTAAACCAAGAAGTTAGGATGTTAATTCATCTTAGTAATAGCCTTTCATCTACTTCATCCATCTGCCTCTGTGTCAATCTTACACATTATTGATAACTTCCAATGTTATAAACACTGGGAATACAAAAAAAGAATAGGCCATGCACTTTTCCTTTGTAATGACTGCATTAAAGGTCTGAGACATGAAGCTGCTTGCTGAACCATGCAGCTGTCCTGTTGCAGAGTGGAGAATAGAACCCATTTCTGGAGGGATCTTCCTCATACTTCCCAAGGTCAGTTCTCTTATAGGCCTCTTGGGGATTCCTGTCTTAGTTGTAAGAGTAGATTTCGACTCATCAAATATTTGTGATTTGGAAGTATTGCATAGTTGAAGAATTGAAGAAAGCTGATGGGAACAAAGTCATTTTCAAGTTTACTTTAGCACATAGATGGCAGGTTGGCTACTTTGCTGAATATTCAGAATTATTTATATTTAGTATAGGAAAAGTGAAAAGTATCTGGTTTTAAAATTTGGAAAACATGCAAAGTACAATGAAGAAAACTAAAGTAAAAACCATTTTACTACCCTTTTTATAAATTTCCTTTGAGTAGATATAAAATATATCAGCATTTTCAGCATATATGTACACTTTTGTGTCCTGCCTTTTTTCTTAAATTATATAATCAGCATCTTCCCACATCATTAGATGTGAATTTTTGAAAACATGATAATTATGCAATATGTTATTTCAAAGTAAAAACTTTTTATTTAACCATTGTTGTGCATGTAACTTTATTTTCTATGTTTAGGTTGTTTCTGATTTTTCACCCTTGTCAACCATGTTGAGATGAACTTCCTATTAATAAATCATTGTATACATCTGTCATTATTTCCTTAGGATAAATTTCATTTAGTTCTATTACTGCATCTGAGGAAATAACATATTAAAGCTATTGGTGTGTATTTCTCTGGGTTTACTTTTTTTTTTTTTTTTTTNTTTTTTGAGACAGTGTCTTGTTCTGTCACCCAGGCTGGAGTTCAGTGGCATGATCATAGCTCACTGCATTCTTGACTAGGCCCAAACAATTCTGCCACCTTAACCTCCTGAGTAGCTGGGACCACAGGTATGCACCAACATGCTTGGCTTTTTTATTTTTAATTTGTAGAGACAGGGTCTTACTATGTTGCCCAGGATAGTTTCAAACTCCTGGGCTCAAGCCATCCTCCCACCTTGACCTCCCAAAGTGCTGGGATTACGCCACCCAAAATTCAAAGCATGGAATCCTTGACCCAGTAGCCAGAGTATTTCTTATCTTTAAGTTTAGGAAAGACTTCTCTGTGGTCAAATGTAGCCACAGAATTTCTTTCCAACAAAGCTGTCTACACAGTTAACTGAGAACCATCTCCAAAGTGTTCTTCCTCTTGAGGGGAGATTTCAGAGAAGAGATGGCATTGATGTACGTCTTGAAGAAGTTAGAGCTCAAAAAGTTATGGAGAGGAAGATACATTTTTCTACCAGGACAAACAGGATGTTCAGAAGGAAGACATTGTTAGAACTGTACAGAATCTTAGAGATCACCTATTCCTGTGGTTTATCAAATATTTTAACAGACAAAATATTTTTTCAAGCCAAATCTTGTCTAGAGTACTGTAAATTGATTGAAGTGGAGTGTCTCCAGTTAAATCACAAGGGATAGGAGAGCTTGGAATTGAGGGTAGAATCTCCTTTGCTCAGCTTTCTTAGAGCTTCCTATGCTGGTCTTGAGATACACCTGAAAAGCCCAAAGCCTCTTTAAAAAACAAATTTAAAACCAGTTACTACAGTTTGAAATTGAGGACACAGAGACAATTTGTGACTTCCTTCAAGGTCAGTCAGAAGTGATTCCAAAACTGCCTTTCAGTGCTTTAAATCTGTCCAAAAGCAACCATTTCAGTGCTTTTATCACTCGACGTTCCTATGCAGGTTGAGAGAGATTATTTCTATTCTGTTAGGTTATGCATTGTTGCAGTGTCCCAAGAGATAAAGTCCCAAGAGATTACTGTAAATATTAGCTTCTGTAAGATGTTACCCCAATCCATATTAACCATGCCTGGCTGAGGCTTGAAGGATCCATTAAATTATATCCGGGTTCCTATTAAATCACTACACTGGCAGTAATACCTGGGCTCACCTTCTCCTTAACCCAAATTAACACATGCTCTTAGTGGTCTCAAGTCTTAGGCAAGTTCCTGAGATGAACAAGTGACTGGGAAAACAGGAGAGGAGAAAATTAAAATAAATGATAGGGTGACCTTCTCACACCACTTGTGGTTTCTCAATTAACCAAAAGCCAGACAGCTCCACATTGCTGTTCTCTCAGTAATAGGTTTCACCCTCCCGTTTAGTGCCAGCCCACACGGGTGCACACACAGACACACACTTTGCTAATCAGATTGGCAGCAAATAGAATTAAACCATTAAGGCAATTAAGCAATTCTTAGATAACGTTTGATCAGTTCAATGAAAATGCAAATTCATTCTTCTTTTGGAGAAATAAGTTGATGGAAAGTCATTTCGTGTACTATAATCTTCATTAACTCTTTTCCAAATAAAGATTGCAATGTTTTGGGCTTGGAGCGACACAGATGGAAATGATTTTTTTCATTTTTTGCTTCACTCTGTTCATCCTTTCGTAATGCACCATGTTTTTCTGCCTCCAGATCTTCAGGACATGTAGGTCATCTTACCTAAAACCTCTTCCTTGTGCCTCAAGGCCAACTGTGTCATTTACTCTGACACATGATGATTCATGCATTAAATACCTCCTTAGACCCTGAGTTCAGAATATGCCCTACAGCATTCTGGAATGATTTTGGTCGGATATTCGTGTGTTGTAGATGCATTACTTGGCTGCTTCTCATTTCTCTCTATTCCCCACACTTAAGGTTTCTCCTCTCTCACAAGCTGGTGGGGAAAAGAATGTTGCACCCAAAAATAGGTTCTTGAAAATGAGCGTGTGGTGTCTGCATTTTCATTTCTGGACTGGTATCATTGAAGCCTACGTTCCACTCTGCCACCACAGCCTGAGCTTTCAACAAGAAGATGAGCACGTTGCAGCCTGTGCTTCCATCACCAGCCAAGGTGCCTTTGTGCTGTAGCTCAGGGTTTCGTCTGGTGCGTCGTCAGCTGGGGACATTTGGAAATATTTATAGTCCACAGGGTTTTAATCCAGGCCTACAGAATCGGTATATCCAACGTTTGGCTTAGGGATTTTCTTTTGCTTTTGTTCTTTTCGTTTTCCAAAAAATCGTCCTATTCGATGATAGGGAGGAAGGAAGGAAGCACTGGAAGATAGAGATGATATCATGGGAAGGAAGGAAGGAAGCACTGGATGATAGGGATGATAGCAATTATAGGGATCAGCCAGTCTTTCGGAATTAAGTCTGTATCCCATTTTCTTTTCTAAGTTGGAGACCATAACATGTATGTAGTCTGATCTGTCAATAATACAGAAACCACTTGGATCCAAAGAGTGTTATGATAGCCTTGCTAATAAAGAAAAATAACACCTTACGTGCCAGGTCATTTTATAGATACACACACTTGAGTAGTCCACTGCATCACGTGTGTGTATTTGTGTATATCAAGTGTCTTTAGAGGTAGGTAAAACATAAGAGGCAACTGTTGTAGCCTAGGGCAGGGGTGTCCAATCTTTTGGCTTCCTTGGGCTACATTGAAAGAAGAATTGTCCTGGGTCATACATAAAATACAGTAACACTAACGATAGCTGATGAGGTAAAAATAATAATTATAATGCAAAAACATCTCATATGTTTTAAGAAATTTTTCAAATTTGTTGGGCCTCATTCAAACCTGTCCTGGACCACATGCGGGCTGTGGGTTAGACAAGCTTAGCCTAGCACATTATATTTCATGTATCTCCTTTTCAATGTTAATAAAGTATTGCAGTAAACTCCCATCCAGCAGGACACATGGGCTTGGTGTGCCTACCTGCAGGTTTTTCAGAGCATTAAAGTAAACATTAATAGAAAAATTGTGAATGCTTCTCAGGAGTGTCACCAGTGCTTTTCCCCCCCAAAGAAGCCTTTAATTTTACTAATCCATTCACTCGTACATGTTTGTAGAACACATCTTTTTGAGAATTTTTAGGGGATACCGATCAGCTACTATCAAAGCCATCAAGCTGGCAGTGCCACCAGTGTCACAAGGAAGAACGATGTTTTGGGAAGCGATTGAGCTCAGCGTTCCAGGAAATATTTCTCACCTGGTTGTTACTGCATACATAGGCTTACATTTTCTCAAGTTGAAAATTCTTCTAAAGGGTGGGCTTTTGGGATGTAGACACATAATGTTCTCAGCAATACTGTAAAGACCCGTTAATTTACTAAACAAATAACTGAGGTGGTAAAGGACATTGCATAGATTGTAAGGGCATGTTTAATCATCTTAGGTTTAACCGGCTCTAATGGCAACATCTTTTCAAGCTCTTAAGAGCCTATATTTACATGGATAGTTCGTCTTCTTCCTTCATTATACTTGCCCTCTAAGACCTTTCAGCTGTTGATTCGAATTACATTTTGAACTTCATGATAATTCTGTATTTCTTTCTTAAAATAAAATCTTTATATGAGCATTTAGACCATAATTCAAACTGAGGTTTCCCATAAGTTCTGTATTATATTTTATTTGTGTGCATAGTGATATTCATACCACATCTATTAAAGTATGAAGGGAAGAAAATGTCAGCAAGTATATTGTGTTTCTGCTCACAATCATTTCCCAATGAAAGTTCACTTAAATGAGTGATTCATGTATATTAAAGAGTATTGTTGGTGATTAGTACCTAAAAATTTGGGGTTTTCTCATAAGTGATTTTTAAACTTCAGACTGAGTACCTCTTTTGTTTAATTTTTACACTTCTGGGAGGCATAAGGTATTTTAGTATGTGTGGATCTTTTTTATTGAGTTTGCATAGTTTAGGAATTTTTCAGCTTAAAATAAAATAGGGGAAAAAAGCTCTCTTAAAGTAGTATCCTTTCGTGAACCCATAAAGTAGGGCTTTGAGAATGTGCAACATTTGTGAGGTTCTAAAGAGGGGATTTTGTGGTGTTCTCTCCAGTACTTCCTTCCCTCACCACCCTGCTTGCTGTAACCTGATAACAAATAACTTTTCACTCAGTCAATTTAAGTTATATGTAGGCTGTAATTTTTAAAAATTTCATAGTGGATGCTGTTTAAGCACAAACATACATTTAAAAAAAAAAAAAAAACTGCCATGCTAAATTCCAAAAAGAATGGTGACAGACATTTTATTTATTTAGAAATGGTCTCGCTCTGTCACTCAGGTTGGAGTACAGTGGTGTGATCTTGGCCCACTGCAACTTCTACCTCCCCGGCTCAAGCAGTTCTCCCACCTCAGCCTCCCAAGTATCTGGGACCACAGGTGTGTACCACCATACCTGGCCTTTTTTTTTTTTGGTATTTTTTTGTAGAGACAGGTTCTTACTATATTGCCCAGGCTGGTCTAGAACTCCTGAGCTTAAGCGATCTGCCCACTGCACCCAGATAACATTTTAAATATTTATTTATAGAGCTTCATTATTTGTACAATGCCCTTAAAACCAAAGGCATTGATTAGGTTTATAGCAGTTGCAATTAGGACATGCCCAGTGGCTCATATTCATAATCCCAGCACTGTGGGAGGATCACTTGAGCTCACGAGTTAAAGACTAGTCTGGATAACATAGCAAAACATTGTCTCTAGTAAAAATTAAATTTAAAAAAATGGGCATGGTGGTGCATGCTTGTAGTCCCAGCCACTCAGGAGGCTAAGGCGAGAGGATTGCTTAAGCTAGGGAGATTAAGGCTGCAGTGAGCTATGATTGTGCTACTCCACTTCTGCCTAGGTGACAGCAAGACTTTGTCTCAAACAAAGGAAAATGTAGTGAGTCACAGTTACACTAAATGGGCTTGAATACTGTACCTTGTTTTAGTGTTGCAGTCATTAAAAACCACCATAATTCCAAATGGATTTGCCAATTACTGCCTGCTGATCTTCATAGGCATCCGTTTCCTCTCCTCTCTATCCCCCAAAATCACTCTTGAAATCTTCGTTCCTTTTGCTTACCTCCTACTTGGCCATCTGTCAGTGTAATTAATGTCCGTAATGAAACCACCGGCTTGCATCAGTGTGTTTGTTACTTCAAGGCGGCTAAACTAGAGACTTCGGTTAAGGATACCAAATTCTTTTTTTTTTTCCTTTTTTTT
>NW_016107468.1:3506469-3519549 GCF_001604975.1 Cebus imitator
AGACGGGGTTTCACCATGTTGGCCAGGATGGTCTCGATCTCTTGACCTCGTGATCCACCCGCCTCAGCCTCCCAAAGTGCTGGGATTACAGGCTTGAGCCACCGCGCCCGGCAGGATACCAAATTCTTAACAGTTTGATGGTATTGAGGGGCAGGCTCTCCGAGGCATCTCTTTTTTTTTTTTAATCTTCTGCCCAACTTTTACTGCCTGCCCCACTAAGCTCCTCTCATCATATCCAAGGAGAGAGTAAGTGGATGCATGGCATTTTTTTTTTTTTGGCCATCATTTCCATTCTGTCCTGATACGTCCTTTCTCTTTAAACACCAGCATCTAGCCAACGCCTGGATGAAAAGTTTTCTTTGAGCTCCCCTGTGGCTATGCAGAAGAGTTTATCCCTGAGGTTGCTCTCATTTAGGGATGAAATCTTTGAAGATAAAATACTTCTTCCTACAGTCTGACTTGAGATCAAGGAAACCTACATAAGACTCCCAGAGGAAAAGGACCCTGTAACACTTACTTGTGCCCTGGCATTGCCATATGCTCTGTTGTGCAGGGATGGGGAGGAAAGGCCATTCACATGCCAACCTGACCTCCACTTTGAAAGAGTAGGGGGTGACAGATGGCTGCTGCTTTTTATTCTGTTTTTTCCAGGCTCAGTTTCTTTCCTGCCCTCAAGAGGTTTCTGACTTATCTGTTGATGCCCTTTGCAGCCCTCTGCCCTCCTTCCCTTACCAGAGGCCCCAGGGATCTGTAATGGGCTCCTGTCTATTGTCTGTTGAAGGACAGTAGCAGTTCCTGATTGCTGCTGCTGATTTGGTGATCCCCAAGTGAGTACCAGTGGGTAGCAGGGAGCTGAGGTTGATCTAGCAACTGGGAGGATTGTACCTGGATATGCAGAAATATACATGCACATGTGAGCACTTACACACACACACACACAAACACACACACACAAGCAACTGGGAGGATTGCACCTGGATATGCAGAAATACACATGCATATGTGAGCACTTACACACACACACGCACACAAGCAACTGGGAGGACTGCACCTGGATATGCAGAAATACACATGCCTATGTGAGCACTTACACACACACACACAAGCACCTGGGAGGATTGCACCTGGATATGCAGAAATACACATGCATATGTGAGCACTTACACACACACACACACACAAGCAACTGGGAGGGTTGCACCTGGATATGCAGAAATACACATGCCTATGTGAGCACTTACACACACACACACAAGCAACTGGGAGAATTGCACTTGGATATGCAGAAATACACATGCACATGTGAGCACTTACACACACACAAGCAACTGGGAGGACTGCACTTGGATATGCAGAAATACACATGCACATGTGAGCACTTACACACACACACACACACAAGCAACTGGAAGGATTGCACTTGGATATGCAGAAATACACATGCATATGTGAGCACTTACACACACAAGCAACTGGGAGGACTGCACTTGTGATATGCAGAAATACACATGCACATGTGAGCACTTACACACAAGCAACTGGGAGGATTGCACTTGGATATGCAGAAATACGCACATGTGAGCACTTGTGCATGCGTGTGAACACACACAAACTCACTCTCTCTCTCTCTCTCTCTTTCTGCTGCTGCAACTCCCAGAGTATCACATAATCAGTGTTCCTTAGTGGTTTTCCTTTGGCCACAGTGTGCTCTTGTTTGGTTTGCTAGCACAGTAATTCAGAGGAAAGACAGAGACTCTATGCACTCTAACCCCCTTGTGGGTTACAGTACTTTTAGATAGAAGACACTCCAGAGAGTGCTATACAATTTGGAGATTTATAAAGGTAATCTTCTGGCCCCCATTTCCCTTTAAGAAATGCACCTCTCAATCTACATTACACATGTTCCCTTATTGCTAGAAGGGTTTTACTGGTGCCCTTACCCTCTTCTCTTCTTTACCCCTCCAGAGCAAGAACTACAAAACCGTAGTTTTTTTTTCCCTCCTTTTCTTTTAGATGTATCTGCTGCCATTTATTTACTCTGTAGTGACTGTGTGTGATATAGGAAGGGGAAGCATCAATGGCTTCTTTATATCGTAACCATATTCTTTGGGCCCTGTTTCGCATCTCTGACTCCTCTAGAAATTAGTCAGCCACCATGCTGCTCCTCCTCACCACATCACCTTCTTGGATCTCAGGACTTGGCATTTTGATTCAGCCTTGCATTTCCATGCTCATCACCAGCACTGCAGATAATCTGCTGTCACTTCCCTGCCTAAGGCAAGGGAATTCCTGTGATTCACACTGTGAGCAGAAGCAAAGGGTCCTCTTATCACTCAGCATTATCCCAGTTTGTCTCAGTCCTTTAGCCAATGTCATGAAACCCTGAAATTTTATAGCGGATCAAAATTTATGCCTGTAGTGCAAAGACCCATAATTATTAGTGAGGAAACTGAGGCCAGAAGAGCCATGAATGATAGTATTTACTTGACTGTTGTTTCAGATTTCACCAGCTTTGACTGATACTTCAGCATTTTACTCAATGGATATATCTCTTCATGTGACTTAGTGTCTCAGTGGATCAGTTAGCTGCCCTGGATCCGAATTGCTACGGAAGGCCATGGCAGTGTTGGCATCAATAGAGATCACCCATGACTTTTTATTTGGGGTATAGTATGGGGTCTGAAGTTGGGAAAGTCTGAGATAGTGCTCAGTTCTGGGTTGAATGTCTTGTGAACACCCTCTGAAGACATCTTGCAGAGAAACACAGAGGGGGAAAAAGAGCAGGACTGGTTCCCTTTTAAAAAGGTATAGGATTAATCTTCCATATTTAAAATACTTGGGACCAGAAGTGTTTTGGGTTTTTAATTTTTTTTGGGAAATGATCTGGTGAACATTTATTTAGAATGTCATGCGGCACTAGAATAGTTTCAGATTTTGGAGCATTTCGGATTTGGGATGCTCAACCTATGGTACCCAAAGGCTCTATTTCAGTGGAATTTATTGGTTTGCTGATTATAGCAGTGATGTAGTTTCATTCTAGAGAACTTAGAAAATGCAGAAGATTTCAAGAAAAACATTTCAATTGTGCTCATAATGAAATTGAGAAGTGACTGCCCACTCTTCATATTTTGTGGTATAAAGCATTCTAGTCTTTTATCTCTCTCAGTGTTTCACATAAACTTTCTCAAAGGCCATTGAATACTTTTCCATAGCCTGATTTTTTGTGACCAAATAGTATCCTATTATATTGATAATGCCATAATTTACCTACTCTATTTTTATATATTTGGATTTTTTCCAACTCATCATTATTATGAATAATGTTGTATCTTAGTGGTTATGACTTTGGACTGTATTTCTTATGAAAGTATTGAGTAAAGGGAAATAAAACCTTTTTAGAGTGTGCTGTAGGCTGTCACATTTCACTTCATAATGTCCTAGTGTATGTTGCCACCAGTGATATATGAAGGTGCCCACTGAAAAGTCACAACCTTTTGGTTTTCCTTTTTAAAACAAAAAAGACATTTAACCATATAATATCATTCTTACATGTGATTTATTATCATGTAGATTCACATCTTTGAGTTTATTGAATTTGGATTCTCTCCAGTTCTCTCCCTTTTAGTAAAAAGGCCAAAGTTCAGTAAGAAATTCTACTTGGAATTTTATTTAATAGAGAAACATACTTTGATTTCTGTAACTCATGACAAGTAACAAATAAACAATTACCCAATTAATTTAAACATCTGTTAAAACCTTGAGTAATGAAGAGATTTAGTTAGGCAGCGGAGTTTAAAAAATCAAACAAACCAGACCTATGCTGATCTCCTTGGAGATGACCGTCAACAGGAAAGCTGGACTTTAAACAATATACATTGACATAGAGCAAGTTTCTAATTTTCCATCATTTCAAGCCACTGGCAATTACAGGGACATAAATGCCTTTATAATATGTGTACATCTAGTGAATATAAATTCTCAGATTTGAGGACATTTCCAATAAAAGACTCACGTATAAAGTATAAAACCAAAGCAATGGAATGCTAATCAAGTAATAAAGGATTCAAGAAAGAAGAGAAAAGTATACCAAAACATGTAGGCCAAGAAATGCAAGTGCGAAAAAAACTTAAGTTGATGTCAAAGCCAAGATGTAATATAGAGACAAATCTCTAAATTTAATGTTTTATTTGGGAATCATAGAATTACATTTTGGGGCATACACATAGAATTGATGGTCTTCGATATGTCCAAAGAATAAAGGAAAGATTAGGGGTTTTATTAGAAAGAGAAATACGACTTATTGTTTTGAAAGAAAGCGCATTGGCACAAGAGAAGCTTGTAGGAGCTGCCTGGGTCTGATTGGTAAGTGATGGTAGTAGATAAAACTAGTCTTAGAGTCATACAGCTGCTAGGTAAAACTGGTCTTATGGCGACAGCAGGCTGTTTCAACAGCTGGGCTTGCAGAAAATTCAATTCTTGGAGCATGTGCTGTGTCTTGAGTACTTTTTCCCGCTGGCCTCTCTACTCTTTTTTAGTTGGGTATGACAAAAATGATGTAATTTGCATAATCTGCTTTCACACTGGGTTTCCTGCAGCCTATACAAAACATAAATATTAGTGTTTTTTTCCTTTTTACGATTTGTAACGTATTATCTATTGAAGTGAAACATTAAAGCTCATCAGAACAGAGAAATGTTTGACTATCACTGAGCATTGAGAAGATATTGTAAAGAGACTTGAAGAAACACTGGGCAGTATGATGTGTAGAACTTTCAGTCGAGTTTATACAAGAAAAAGGACTGTGCTAACGATTTTGTTCATCAATATAAACTCAAGACATGAGGTTAAATTGTACTTCTTTGCAGAGTGCCTGGCTACCAGGTCCATAATCGCTGGAGGTTTGACTAGATATTGAGAAAGAAATCTGCAAATCTTGGCAAAATCTGCTGCATAATCCCAAGACAGCTGGTTCTCAAACTTATCTCCATCAAAATACAGAAGTCCTGTGAGTTGGACTAAGCCGTCTCACTGTCTACAATCAAATGATTGCTTTCTATTTTTTTCCCCACTGAAAGATCGAAGAAAAAAGTGGATAAACATTTTTAGATAACTGTTTCTGTAATGCATATTTTTGTTGAACCTTGCCTTATTGAATAATCAAGTAACAAATATGAATAGAAAATACTTTTGGTTATGGATGGCTCTTAGCTCAACAGCTTATTTTGGAGAGGAAACCATTTGTTTGTTTTTAAATATGTAACACAATAATGTATTTTATGAGTAAAATTGTTCCTGTTTCAGCTGGGCGTGGTGGCTCATGCCTGTAATCCCAGCACTTTGTGAGGCCAAGGCGGGCGGATCATGAGGTCAAGAGATAAAGACCATCCTAGCCAACATGGTGAAACCCTGTCTCTACTTAAAAAAAAAAAAAAAAAAAAATTAGCTGGGCATGGTGGCACACACCTGTAGACCCAGCTACTCGGGAGGCAGAGGCAGGATAACCGCTTGAACCTGGGAGGCAGAGGTTGCAGTGAGCCTAGATCACGCCACTGCACTCCAACCTGGCGACAGAGTAAGAACCCATCTCAAAAAAAAAAAAAATTGTTCCTATTTCTTATAACAAAATTAAATATTTCAGCACATAGCACATAGTAGTTCATAATTTCCTGGTGTTTGACCACATCAGTCAGTTTGAAAATCATACCTGAGCATCACTGTTGAACACCTGAAGTACAAGCATCCATGATGGAGATTCGAGCTGTCCATTGGCTCCTGTCTTTCAGACTAGGGGTGGCAAACCTGACCCTTCGTTTTGAAAATGAAAGCCCTCAAATGTGTTCTTGTCCTCATGAAGATTTTTGTCTCTACTGCAATGCCTGTAGGCAGTTTTTACAAATTATAACTGGTGTGCTCACTAAAGTCTTTCTTATGTGCCAGACACATGCTCCAGTTTTACATACAATAGCTGTAAACCTCACACAACCTTGCAAGGTAGAGAGCATTATTATCTGTATTTTATGGGTGGGGAAACTAAGAGGCCAAGTGCCTTGGCCAAGACCACTGAGTTACGAACTTACATGAAAGGTGAGCTTAGGTTCCTCTACCAGCAATAATTCCTTCACATGCACTGCCTTACAGTAATCAAGACTTCACTAAAAGCAATTTCAGATCTGTGCAAATGTTCGAACAAGTGCTCTGTTGAAATACCATAAAATATAGGATATAACCTTAGCTTTGAAAAATTTTGTGGGGAGTTACCAACTTAAAAAAAAAGATGTTTACCTTTGAGCATAACTATATCCGAAAGAGTCACTGAGCTAGTCACAGAATGCACCCCTGGGTAAATAAGCAATATAACCTGTTGAATAAGTAAGTAGTTTAGTCTTCTCTGCCTGCATGTTGCTAAAACTAACTATTTTGCTTTAGTATAGAAGTTTTGAAATGGTATCTGCCCTTGATGATTTGCTAACTGGTTAAATAGCTGATTGAAATGTGGTAGTGATGAAAACAAATTCAATATTTATTGACAGTGATTAAACTTACATTAAGCTTCTCTCATGCTAATCTTGCAAAGATTTGGTTATCTTTAAGGCTTTGAAACAAGAAAGGGCCAGACCAGAGCCCTTGTTTTCAGATACGGGACATCAACTAGGCTTTCTCCATTTGAAGCAAGAGGAAAAATATTTTTATTTTTTATTTAAAACTTAAAAATGTTTTCTAGGTCATATCCCATTTCACTTTTCATAATTTTCTGCCATCAGCATTTCTAGGGATGTACTAGGAAAATGGAAAGAATGTACCTAGGTTCCAAGATTTCAATAGAAAAGTATAGACTATTTAAGAAGAAACTGATTAAATCACTTCTACTCCTATGGTGCTATGGTGTCCATTTCTCATACAGAGATAAGCTGAGATACTGCCATTATGGCTCTTATGTAGTGAAGAGAAGAATTTAGCCTTAAACTATTTAAAATGTACAAACTGTTTAGAACAATGCTTAACATATACTAAGTGCTCCATAGGTATTACCTATGTTTTCGAACAGTAGTTCTCAACTGGCGTACTGTGGCACAAGTATATCTTTATCATTTCTCAGACATGTGCATGTTCAAAAAGACTAACCAGGTGAGCAACATGTTAATTACCACTGCTTTTATGAACACTGTGAAGGCACATGGTTACATGGTAGTTCTAATTACATTGTAATTACTGTGACATAGTTAGAAGTTTTGGAACCCCTTTTGTGTTTGAAATTGCCCCATGCATACAAAGTGAGTCACAACCATCACTTAAGAATTAGTGGGGTAAGTTCCTGTCTGTAGCTGTAAAAGTGATTTATTTGTTGTCTTACAACATTATACTATATTAATTTACACAGAGCCTTTGTAAAGCCCTTTCTCAGACTTTCAGGCCACAGTGTAAATACATTTATGAAACTTCCTAGGACCAGGTTTTGGTAGTGTGGAGATACGGGAGAGACTAAAATCATAAGACTTCTCTAATAGAGTTAGGTCATGAAAGAATACAAAAATATGAAGAGTAGGGCATTAGAGACAAAATTATATACCTAACATTTTGGCCCAAATTCTATAAATGTTTCTCACATAGAAAGCTGCCTTTTTGCATGTGCTACAGCTTGTGTCTCTAATATCCTTTTTGTACCAGTACAGATCACATGTCTGATTATTGTTCACTTACTCTTCTTAACTTACCAATGAAAGCTTCAGATTAGAAATTGCAGATACTATAGTGAATGCAGTAGAAAATCATTATTCTATTGTATAGTAAAACCCATGAATTACATCTAAAATGTTACTACTGTTTTTATGTACTCTTTTAAAAAAGAGATTATGAAGGTTTACAATTACAGTAAAACTTATTTAGTAGGTGCATCAATGGGAAAAGAAACCATTTTGCTTTCACCCAGCCCTGTTTCATAAATAGCACATCAGCTCTTCCATGATTAAGAATCATGGCTCATCTTTGCAGCATCTTCTTTCTATTACTTTTTGCCCACAGACCTAAGAGAGGAGAGGTAAAGTGATAGAAGAATTAAAGCTCCAAGGCAAATCAAGTTCACATATTTTTATTTAAGGATTCTAGGAACTCTAAGACGGAATCAAAGTTGTTACTGAGTTTTTTAGCTGAATAATGGCTCTATTTCTATAGTAGAGTGAGTAGAAGGTTAATGGTATCTGCCCTTGATGATTTACTAACTGGTTAAATAGCCGATTGAAATGTGGTAAAGGGCGATGAAAACAAACTAAATCTTTTTTTCTTTTAACGACCCAGATTTTGACATTTAGATGTCATAAAGCTTTTGATTGTGGGTCTAAAGACAAACTGTGACAGTGATTGGAGGCTTCTTTTGGGGGTTGGGAGGTATATGGAAGGACAGGGAGGACAGAAGAATCTAATCTTCTATGCAGTCTCTGCACCTGTTCACTAAGAAATAAGTCAGCTCAGTCCAGGCAGTAGACTAGGGGGTGGGCCCTGGTGGACCATAAGACCTTTGCTGCCCTGTGACTTCTGCCTTAGTTCTCAGTCTGTTCAGAAAACAATTTGCATGAACCTCAGAGAGAAACAGAATGCAAAACACAGCTCCCTTTCGATGTATTGGCTCCTGGCTCAGCCTGCAGAAGATAACTTTGTTTTTTCTCTTAGAGCACTTGTCATGCCAAAATGATGGTATTGTAACACAAGTTTTTAAATGTCAATACAAGCAAAATAAGACACATTTTTTTTAAAAAAGACAAGGTTTTCTTAGTTCGGCTCTCATGGCTTTTGTATAAAACTGAGGATCACTAAGCCTAGCTTTTTATGTCTCTAGTTTTAAAAAAAAAGTAAATTTCAAAAGCAGTTCGTAGAACTCTCCCCTCTCCATAGGCCTGTTGTGAGATACCTTTGTAGCTGTAAGTTGTGCTTCAGCCTACTAGCTTTTGTAAAACTAGGTTGACGGTTTCGTGGATAAAGATGGGACTTAAAGAGACTATTGATTATCTTACTGTATTCATCTGTAGAATGGGAATAGCAATGGTACACGCTAATCTTACAGGTTGTGAGGATGTAATGAAATAATGCGTTGAAAATGTTGAGGCTACTGCCTGCGTCATAGCAAGCAGTTTTGCCATTATATTTTCATGACAATTTTGCCATTATTATTAACTCAATAACAATGTATCCCTTTCTCCAGTCTTGTCTCCCAAAGATGTCACACTCATTATTGCAAAAAAAAACATTTTTAAAGCTTTCTGTTTTTCTGGTACTTGTGGTGTGGCTGACCCCAGTATGATATGTCTGTTGAGAATGGGTGCTGAATTCTGTTCCTAAGGCCTATGGGGAAATCTTTTTTATTTTATTTATTTATTTATTTATATTTGATACAGAGTCTTGCTCTGTCCCCCAGGGTGGAGTGCAGTGACACAGTCTTGGCTTGCTGCAAGCTCTGCCTCCCAGATTCAAGTGATTCTTGTGCCTCAGCCTCCCTAGTAGTGGAGATTACAGGCGCCCACCTCCACAGTTGGCTAATTTTTGTATTTTTAGTAGAGATGGGGTTTCACCACGTTGGCCAGGCTGGATCTCAAACTCCTGACCTCAGATGATTCACCCACCTCAGCCTCCCACAGTGCTAGGATTACAAGCATGAGCCACCTCACCCAGGCTGGAAATATCTTAAAAGAGTCAAAATAAGAAAGCCCTTTCTCTGTGTGTGATTTATGGTAATCTTACCATGGGGTCTCTGATGACTTTAGAAGGTTCATTTAGCTGATTGTTTTTCTTCTTTGTGTTATTTTTTTTCTTCCTTCCCTTTGCACAGCCTCCCCAGAAATAAAAAATAAAGATATAAAGTCTATCTTCTCCCTCTTGTCAGTTTAAGTAAAAAGAACTTTTACTTCCATTTTAATAATAGAATTTGTGTGTATTTAATATAGGCAGTGATTTGGCCTCAAGCTGAGTTTAGATTTGAAAAGATGAGAATATTAAAGCTTGTCAGCCAGCCCACAAACCAATTAAGTATTTCTGATCTGACAGAATGTGGGGTGGAGTTCTTTTTCTTTTCTCCACCAACACCCCTCACAATTAAAATAAATCAGATAAAATAGACACTGTGAAGGTGGGACTGAAAGTAAGTGATAGGAAAGGATGGCCCTACACCAGGACCAGTACATACGCAGAAATTCCATCCAAAGCACTTCAAGGGTCCAGAACAGTGCTGTCCAGCAGAACTTTCTGTCACATTGGAAATGTTCTGCATGGCCCAACAGAGTAGCCACAAGTCACATGGGGCTGAAGCCAGATAGTGTAACTAGGATTTGAATTTTTAATTTTATGTCACTCATTTTAATTTAAATAGTCACATGTAGCTAATGTCTTGAACAGTGTAGGACTAGAAAAAATAGATTTCGACACAAGATTCTCATGTATGAAAAGCTGCCAGAGAGCATCAGATTGCTGTAGTTGGGGAAGATTGATTTGGGACTAAAAGAATGTCTAAACTGCTGTCCTGTGGAAGGGAAATAGATTTCTACTTTGATGTTCCATAGGGAAGAAACAGGACTACTTGGGAGAAATTGCAGAGCAACACATTTAGGCTCAGGCTAAAAAAACTTGCTTAAATCAGTCATCTAAAATTCCATTCAGATGTCTTAGAATGTAAGGACGGCCCTCAATTCTGAGAGTACTCAGGGTTAGGCTTAATGGCAATTTGACAAGGCCCTGCAGTTCCACATCTGTAATACTTGACCCGCACAGGGTCACTAGTTGCACTAAGGATTAGATGAAACATGGTTTTCATAAGTGCTCTGAAGCTACCAAGACCATTGGTACCCTTTTATTAGATATGACTATTATTTAGCTAAAGACAATGTACTTTGAGTCACTGTAAGGCTGTTTGTACTAAAAGAAGCCAAAAGATTCTCCTTGGGATCCCAAAGCTGAACCCTGTTGTTCTAACGGTAAACATGCTCCCCATGGCTATGGTAGGTGGCACTGGTCATTCGGTCGTTAATGTTAAACTTTTCAGTGATTATTTCACCTAGAGGGGATGCTGACATTGGCACAATAGCCTTTCCAAATACCCAGAAAATTTCTGATAATAAGCAAATGGATGAAATCACAGTAGTTCAGCTGTAGTAGATGCTCTCATTGCTGGTTAGTACTTGTAGCATTCATCAGCCACGGACCTGCCGGTTCCTACTGTTGGATGTAACAGATTCATGGATAAGAAGCCTTGTAGGTAATGTCACAGCAGTAGTTTTAAATTGCAAAGAATTTCTACCAGCCTCATGAACCAGGGCATGGCTAGGAATTCATTGGCCCTGCTTATCCCCCCCTCCGTGGAGACATGGGAATGGCAGGGCTGTGAATGTGGAGCTCAGCTACCCAGCAGAGGGGCTAACGCTCTCATAAAGAACTCCCACAGAATTCATTAGCTGCATTTTAGCACTGGAGCCTGCACCTCTTACATAGTAGGAACAATGGTTCAGAAAGATAATGACAGCCCTTAGGTTATCACTGATAGACCCTGCCTTCTTTTTAAGCAGGAGGACATTTCCTCGTGCTTTCTCTTGTTAAAACGGTAAGTGCAGACCACTCTCATTAGGATGTAGCCCCTTGGCTCCCAAGGACACGGTGAGATGTCCTTCCCTTCCATGCATGCTGCCTCTCCCTTTCCATGCCATCTCATTCCTACTTTTCAAGTAGACAGGCACACATTTACCTGTTGGTAGGCGATTACGTACTAATAAAAACGACAAGTGAGGAACACTGGCAGCCCCCATTTTGCAAATTAGCATTTAGCCCTTCTACAAACTCTTCTCTGGATAGGAGTAATATCCACCTGGACGCAAGGCTGGTGGAATTATAATGCAGCCCTGTTACACAGATGGCTGTCTTCGTCTGTGGTGTGTGTGCACACGTAGACATTCTTGCACATGTTTTTTCTGTCAGCCCAGATTGATGTGTGTGTAAGTTAAATTGCTGGAGAAATCAGCCTTCTACACCAGTTGCGTTTGATACCAATTTCTACCTCTGGCTGGGCCCTGGTGCCAAGTTTTGTTCATTTTGACAGTCCTCATATTTGTTGCTTTAGACTTTTTTTCTCTTATCTTAAACCCTCCAGTTCAGACTTTCCTATTAGACTTTATTATGTGTAGACAGCTCTACCAAGAATATCAAGGGTTCCAGTGAGATCACCCACAACTTCCATCTCCTCCATTTAACATGAAAACATTGTTATTCAGGTTTAAACCACTACCTCTGGTGTCAGAGCAAGAAATGTTCTTCATTCCCAAGGTCAAAGCCATGTTCTTAAACAAACTTTATCGTCTCCTCCTTGATTTTGTCACATCAATCATTCCTTTCCCTTTTTCTTATACCTGCTGTCTATTACACCACTTCCCTCTCAGCCCATGAACTCTGGGGAGTTTCCTCCAATCTTTAACCGTCTAAAAGAGAAACTACCTCCATCTTGTATCTCTCCATCCCCTTAAAGTCACAGAACTTTTCTGCTTGCTGTCACCCTTCATAACCCCTGGATGAATAGTTACTATATCCTATTGTGCTAATAAAATAGTTTCTTAATGCCCACCTTGACTTTCTGATCACAAAGTCTTTGACCACATTCCACCTGTTCCACTTTGGAGCTGTCTCATCCCGTGGACTGCCTGACTTTGCCACTCCTTCTTCCCATTCTTTTCTGTATCTTTGTCAGGCTCTCTTGTCTTTCTCCTTAAATATTCCTGACTAGCCCAATGTTAATAGAGAGTATTACTTAACAGCATGGTTGTGAGGAACAGGTAGACCTGAATTCAAATCCTTGCTCCACTACTTGTGTGGCTGTGGAAGCTTAAGTAAATTAGTTTTTCTGAGTACAGTTTTAAGGATGAAATTAGCAAATACATGCCATGTGCTGGGCACAGTGCCTAGTTCACTGCCCCTGGGTTAGCTTTCCCCTCTTCCCACTGTTCATGCTCTTACCTGCCATTATTATCCTTTCTGTTCCTGGCCACCTTTGGGAACCCCAAAGCCAGATTGTCAACCACCTGCTGGACACCCTTCTCTCTTTTTTTTTTTTTTTTT
>NW_016107468.1:3521780-3601843 GCF_001604975.1 Cebus imitator
TGATATCCTTTCTTCTGCTTGATCAATTCGGCTGTTAAAACTTGTGCATACTTCACGAAGTTCTTGTGTTGTGTTTTTCAGCTCCATTAATTCACTTATATTCCTATCTAAATTGTGTATTCTTGTTAACATTTCTTCAAACCTTTTTTCAAAGTTCTTGGTTTCTTTGCATTGGGTTAGAACAAGTTCTTTTAATTCACAGAAGTTTCTTATCATCCACCTTTTGAAGCCTGCTTCTGTTAATGGAGCACTTGTTCTCCATCAGGCCTTGTTGCGTTGCTGATGAGGAGCTGTGATCCCTGTAGAGGGAGAGACATTCTGATTTTGGGTATTTTCAGCCTTTTTAGGCTGGTTTCTTCCCTTTGTTATAGATTTATCCATCTGTGGTCTTTATAATTACCGTCTTTATAATTGGGTTTCTGAGTGGACATCCAGCTTGTTGATTACCAGCGCTAAAATCTGAGCAACCCACTGCACCGGCCAAAACAGCGGCTTTAAGATTGATGGTGCTTTTCTGACTGTGCACCGAGAACCGCCGCACCAAGGCAGCGGCAAAACGGCCTTGCTGGCCAGAAGAGTCACGCTGGTGACCCATGGGGCTCCTCTGCTGGGAATCTCCTGGTGCGTGAGCAACAAAAATTCGTCTGAAAGTGTGACGTCCTCTCGTTCTCTGAGCTTTCAGTGGGAGCTACAATCCCGAGCTGCTAGTGATCAGCCATCTTGGATCTCTTTCCCTTTCTTTGATTCTTAATACCATTGTCTTGGCTAAGGCTTCTCTTACCTCCAGCTTAGATTACTGTTCTGGCATCCCAAGTTGTTCCCCCTCTCTATTCTATTGTAAGCATTCTCCCAGAAACTGTACATACGTTATCATTTAGTTGCCTTCTCAGGTTGTTCTCCTTTGTACTTACCTATCCCTTATGAAACCTTCCTATGGCTGAAGGTTTCATAGCCAATCTGTAGCTCAGGGGTAGAAAGGGAAAAATGGCTGATGCCCTACATAGAGTTAGAACTCATTAAATGCTGAATTAAGGCAGTATAAAGTAAAGTAAAATAGGAAATGTAGCAAGTTGTAATGTAATGAGAAGTGATAAGTGGTTGATTAACCAAAAGTTAGCTTTCCATTGATACATACTACAGAAAGAGTTGTAGAAAAAAGGATTTAGGCCAGGCGCAGTGGCTCACGCCTGTAATCCCAGTGCTTTGGGAGGTCAAGGCAGGCAGATCATGAGGTCAGGAGTTTGAGATCAGCCTGGTAAACATGGTGAAATGCTGTCTGCACTAAAAATACAAAATATTAGCCTGGGCAACAGGGCAAGAAAAAAAAATTAAAAAAAGAGATTTATAGCTTGATCTTCATTTTTCACCTGGGCCTATGACAAGAGGGTAATGGATTGGACAAACAGTGGAAGATCTCAGCTGGCATCAATAGGCTGTCTTCTGCTCCCACCCAGTGGGTGTGAAGTCACTCTCTGACTCTTTGTATACATCTCCTTCCAGACATTGCTGATGAGATGAAGTCTCTATTCTTTTGCTTTTGTTTTTTGAGATGGAGTCATTCTGTTACCCAGGCTGGAGTGCAATGTGCAATCTCAGCTCACTGCAACCTGTGCCTCCCAGATTCCAGCGATTCTCCTGCCTTAGCCACCTGAGAAGCTGGGATTACAGGCATCTGCCACCATGTCTGGTTAATGTTTTTTTTTGTGTTTGGTTTTTTTTTTTGTTGTTTTTATTTTTAGTAGAGCTTTATTTTGTGTGTTGGCCAGGCTGGTCTCAAACTCCTGGGCTCAAGTGACTCACTTGCCTCGGCCTTCCAAAGTGCTGGGGTTACAGGTGTGAGCCGCCGCACCCAGCCTGGGTCTCCATTCTTGATACGGGTGTTTTGATCCTAAGGAGACAACCATTGGTGAATTTGAAACAGGTTCTTCAAGAAATTTAGTGCAAGACCAAAATTGGGTCCCAGGAAAAACCATGTGTCACTTTGTAATGCAGGTCTCTTGCAAACACAAGAAGGCACACTTGCTAGTTACCTGGGTTTGGTTTTTGTTTTGTTTTTTCCCCCTATGTCTCACACACTCTCCCGCAACCTCGACCTCACTACTGCAGGCAAGAAAACATTGATGTTTCTGCACCTGGCAGCACGTCTATGGGAGAAGAGGCCAGCCGAAGGGAGTTTGATGTGTGAGTGACAGATCCTAGGGAACACCGCTGGGGAACACTTGATCTGACCTGTTTGAAGCTGAAAACTCACCAGGTCACACTGGAAACAGTTGCTGCTGGGCATGGCTTTCATCCTTGTTTATCTTTTTCTTTTTTTTTTAACCTTCGTGAAAAAAAATGATTGGTACAAATGGATACTTTTTCCTGTGTATGTTGTGTCTGCAAGAACGTTTGTGTATTTCTTTTGTGCATTCCTTGTCATCACAGGGCAGGGTTTTGTAACCTTTTAATGCAGATTGTGAATCTTAATGAATTTGTCATTTGCCATGGAAAGATGTTTGTTCAAATAGTGGAGAGATGTTTTTGTCTAACAATATTACATGAATATTGTGTAGAAAATAATGACTAATACTTTGAGCATTCCATGTTGGCTCCCATTTTAAACACTTCATGTATTAACTCGTTTAATCTTCAGAAGAATTCATTTTTGGTGGTTTTCCTATTGACATTCAATGAAATTAAAGCAGAGGGAAGTTAAGTAGTTTGCCCGAGGTCACACATGTAGTAAGTGAGAGACCCAGGGCTCAAACTCAGGCAGGGGTTCTAGTGCCAGCAGTGTTTATCCAACTGCTTTCTTACCCTGACAAGCATGCGGGGCACAAGCATGGAGCACTAGGGCTTACAAAATGCTCCCTTGGGCTGGCACATTGCCTGACTTAAAGGAACCCAAGACATGGCCTTCCTTCAAGGTCATTATTGTCTGCTGGTAAGAGAAGAAGTCTGTCTCTGTTGTTTGCTGATGTGTCTCCGTTGCTAAGCACAGTGTCAGGCAGGTAGGAGCTACTTTATACGATTTTTTTGGATTGTATCAATGCAGGTTTTGAAAGGTTAATAGAGCTTGTGAATCATCAAGGCTGAACCATAATCAGTTAACAATAAAGGGGAATTTGGGACTTCTAAAATATAATGGTCATGACTTGCTACCTTTAGAAACACCAGCATAAAAAAACCTTTGGTGTTGATTGGATCATAGTTCTTATTCACTGCGGCATTTTTAAAGCTTTTTCAAAGATTATGTGGGGCTCCCAGGCTCCTTTATGATTTATAAATCTATTATGCATGTCACATAGAGATTTTCATGACAGAGTCATCAGATAAACTCATTCAGGGTATAAAGTTGTGGGAGAAGGTTTGGCAAGGTTGAGGGGGATGCAAAAAGAAAATGCCTAATTTATAGGTAGAGTATAGGATAGAAATGGATGGGGACTGCAGGCCGGTTAGAAGGACACTGCGTAGAGGCCAGTGTGAGGAGCAAGGACGTGGACAAGCATGGGGAAGAGGGTCCAGGGAGATTTAACAGGACCTACCGACTAGACAAGAGGATCCAGGGAAAGAAGATGAAGCATTGTTCGAAAAGTTTCACAATATAGTCCACTGATAACCTTGAAAACATACACACCTGACAGTTTTAAAACGATGAGCTTGAGGCTCAGAGGGAAAGGCCTGTTAAGCTATGATATCAGGCTCATTGAACAGATTGGGAAAGTCTTTCAGACATCCTACCGCCACTCTCTGCCCCATGCTGTTAATTCTTAAAGCGTTGGGACCTGAGTTCTATCTAGCAGTGTGGGTGTTGAGACCACATGAATCAAGGAAGAGGGCTTCAAGAGGCCCGAGGGCTGCTTGCTGTAGAGGAGGCAGAGGCGGGTTCCAAGAATTTCAGAAGGCACTGTTTAGCTCTGCCAGGAAGTGTTCAGAGAAGTGAGATGCAGCCCCCGCTTCTCATTACAACATTTTACTACCATCAGCCTCTCAGCAGAACTGCTGCATTAAGTACCTAGTGCTTGATTTGAACTTTGTGTTTATTCTGCATGAAAATGCACCATGCCCACTGATGCCACTTTGGTGCTGCTGGGACAGAAAGTGGGTATTTTATGTGCTATCTCTTTTCAAGCAAAATAGAAGGGTCTTGTAAAAGTGGTTTCTAAGGAGTAACCTAACATTTTAAAGATTTATAGAACAAGCATCCACCTACCAGTTCATTTAAGTTCTACAAAACATTTCTGCTTCTGCCTTGCCATGTCAGCAAACGATTCTGACATTTAAATAAATAAAATCTGGTGAGATATAATAAAGTGAAAAAAAAAAAAAAGATGCATCAAGTTACTACTGAAAGGAATATTGAGGCCTGAGTGATCTCCCTACTGCTGTCTCCCAAACAGAAGGTAGCTTTAATCTTTAGGCTCTGTGTTATTTAAATAAGCTGAGGGATTTGTGAGTTGGGGGATGCTGCCAAATGTATCCACTGAAGATAATGATCCCATTTCAGATCTGCACGTCTGTTTTAATGAAAGGAGACAGGTGAGGGTGCAGAACAGAAATATTCATAGCACCTGACCCTCCTTCTTTCCTTAGGAGTTTCTCAACCCAGCGAAATTGGTGAGATTTTTAAAAATAAATACTTCGGAGTATATCATGATGTAGGATTACTGTGGTGAGACTGAGAGTAGTAATGGAAGCCAGGAAAGCCTGTGGATATTAAAAGTGTTTTCTGAATCTCTCCTGTGTGTTTTCTGTTATGGGGGTTTTAGTCAAAACAACATAGGGTCTCTGCTAAGCTCAGAGGGTGTATTTTCTCAGTCTTTATTGATTCCTCTCAGTTTCCTCAGAGCTCAGAACATCCAACACCTTAGGAGTAAATGTCCTTTGAATGAATAGTTTTGGAAAGAAGTTCTGGAAGACGCTACACAAACAACCTTGATAAATTACATGGTAGTACCTTCATCACATTCTTCCATCTGGTCTGAATAGCTGGCCCTTGAAAATTACCCTTGTGAAGCTTACATTTTACTGAGGATGCCAGATAAGAAAAATAAATAAATGAATGAATGAACGAACAAAAGAAAATTATCTCTCGTTCATAGACCGAAATGTCCTAAACCTGCTCATTAAGACTCAGCTATGCATTTTATGCCACTGTCCCTGAATACTTCAATCATTTATTAATTATTCGACCGCCACGTTGCTTTAGGTGAACGGGACGCAAAAGACAAGTTTGGGATGCAGACTGTTTCTTTTTATTGTCCTAGAGATCTGTAATATATGAAATTAGAAACCCTGTCCTATTGGTACTTTTGTTTCAGTGAACCTGAGTTTGAACTTTAAGGCACAGAGGTCATTACAGTATCATCTTCAGGAAGCTGCTGGTACAGAAAACAGCAGTCTTCATGCAGCCCAGTATCATCCTGGTACTCTCACATTTGTGTAGAGAAGGGACACATGTCATTTGTAAAATCTGGGTATGACTATGCAAGCCACCTTCACATTTGGGATAGAAGACTCTACAAAAGTAAAATTCACAAACTTTGTACATATACAGAAGCCAGAATTGCCAGCATGTATTAAATCTGTCTTTATTTCGGATCGTGGCATTTATGGAGATCACTAAGGGCAGCTCATTTGAAGTGAGATCCAGAACACTTAGTTATTTAATTCATTTAGCAAACATTTACTAAATTCCTACTGTGTATACTACACCACTGTGGAAGAAAATTAGGACACAGTCCCTGTCTTCAAGGAATAAGTAGTCTAGTCCAACATGAAACAGCTAATGAAGCTGAGCAGGGACAGGCAAGGCAGAGATAGTATGCCTTGGAAGAAAAGGCAAAGAAGAAATGGTGGATATTGACCTAGGCTGGCACTAGGTAGGCTCCAGACTTCCCTGAGAATGCTAGTTTTAGAGGTGGAAGGGCAGTTTTGAAATCTCATTTCAGGAGCAGGGAGAAGCTGTGTATTGATGGTTCCAGTAGGATGGGGAAAGGAGGAGGGATGAATGCGGTGAGCCAGGCTCTTGTCTGTCCGTCTCATCTTTTCCCAGGGATAGGATGACAAGGACCCCAGAAATCAACAGTGACACCAGCTGAGTGAACACAGGCAGTAAACACCTTCCAATAGCTGCCTTAATTTGTATCCTTGCTAGTGTATCTTATCAACACGATGACATTTACCAAATTAATGACTAGATACCAAGCACCAGTCTATCTAAGTGCTTTACCCATGTTATCGTGTTTAATCTTCCCATCTTGTGAGATAGGTGGTATTATTCCCATTTGCAAGGTTGAGAATCTGAGGAATGAAGAGGACACCCAGCTAGTAAAATGTAGAGATGATGCAGCAGAGATACATGTCCATGGTTGTTTGATTGTAACACATTTGCTCTTAACCTCTAGGCAACGGTGCTAACTTTAATATAGAGTGTCCTTCGAAACATCGCAACACCAGTATTCAGCATATTTTCATATGAGAAGAGCTTTGTATCGGGTCTCTTTTTCCCTGAACACTTATTTTTTCTATTTGGCAGAATCTTGTTGGCCTCCTTTAAACATCATTATAAATGATGGCAGTGTTGTTTTAAATAATTGTGAATAGAGAGTAAAGAAGCATATGCACTCTGATCTTTTAAAATTTATTTCATTATTTTAAGAAATTCTGGTTACAATTCACTAAATTGATTTGGTAGTTTGGAGCACCTTTGGATGTACTCTCAGATACTCTGTACTCCCCTCTCATCCCTCCCACAAAAACAAAAACAAAAACAAAACACAGCATTTCTAACCACAGTGACTAAATGATGCACTTCTAAGTTAAAAAATGTATAGGGTGGGGGAAAGATGTAGTTGACCAGATAAATATGCAGGCAATTGGGACCTGTCTAAAGTGAAACACTGATTTCCTGACATGTATTCATTAAACATACAATCATGTCACAAAAAGAGATTATGGTCAGGTGACTTTATTATTATATGTCCCGCCTGCCCCCAGAATAGTACTCTATGGTTTATGAAGCATGTTCATAATGAAGCTATCTGTTTCATATACTCTTTGTGAAAATAAAATTTTCCCAAGAACCCTGGAAAACTTATTTGGTCAGTCCAAGTGAGAAAACATTGAATTATTTTGTATTTAGCATTTTAACCCCAAATTAGAAGGGGGCATTTAACAACTGTACTAAATTCAAAAGGTTACTTAGAGACAGAATTCCTCTTTAGATCTAATGTGATTGTCTGGTTTTAACATTTAGGCTTTACAGGAAGACTTAAGAGACCAGCAAAACTGCCCTTTATTTGTGTAAACGCTACTTGCCTTTGTGACTTTTTTTTTAAGGGTAAAAATAAAATCTTTATAGGAATAATTTTTATAAATTAAAATACATTATAATGTATGTAGGAAAGGCTTAGGAAATTTTTTATAAAATGAACTGTATTTTGAATTGGTCAACTGCTACATTATCTAAAAATGGGAATGGCGGTTCTGTGGATACACAAGGCTATTCTTTACTGTCAAAAAGGGCCTTTATGCTGCGTTTAAGATCTTTCTGCAAAGCCTTGGATGTCATTCCACACATCCTGTAGCTCATGCATGCCAAACTCCCAGTTTTTTTTAATGTGAAGCCCAAGGAAAAGGTGATCACTTACCTGTTAGCCTTATGCCTGGTGGTATGGCTTTGGTTATAATAACTGAATGCCTACTGGAAGTCAAATGTGGTGTTGTTTCAATTTTATGGCCTCTCTACTGGTGAGTATTTAAAATGAGAATCAAGCAAGTAACAGTGTGTCTTTGTTTTTGTTTTTAATTAAGAGGACCAAACCAAAGAAATAGGCTCATTTTGTTGAGAGAGGTGGTCCAATGCAGTGGCTCAAGGTTCCAGAGCTTGCCTGCAAGCTCAGGCAGATGCTGGTACCAGGATGCCCTGTAGGGATACCAAGACATTCGTGGGAGATAGTACAGGGGCAGGTAATGCTGAATCCTGGCCCCACTTACGTCCAGAACACAAGTGATGGCACACAGCCGTAGTTTTCTTCCTCCTTCCGCTCTCAGCACTTTACATGTGTTGCCTTCCACTGATTTGATTCCAAGCTCAGGTCCCAGATGGGGGCCTCCCAACAACATTTCCCTCTCCCTTTCCTGGCTTAAACCAATTAGAGTCCATTCTGAAACTCGAGTTGGAGTTAATCCCACAGAAATTGAAAGTAGGAGCAGGAATATTTCCCAAAGGAAAGTTAGGATACTATTTTACTAAGAAGATTGAAAGGATGAGGTGACAAAAACAACAGATGTCTGTACATATGTGAGAGGGGAGCTGAAATTGCTTGGTTTCTACAGTTAGCATTGGCTCCAAACAGACAGACTTAGGTTTGCAGGTGAGGTCAGTCCACAACCCAGCCCAGGGGCTGAGACAGGCAAAGTAAGTGGGAAGGAGATAGATAGAGAGAAATCATATCCATTGGGTGTCTATTCTGTGCCAGGGTCTTTATGTTTGTGCTCCGACGTAACCCTTGTCACCTCCATGAAGTGGTATTGGAACGTTTAAAGAGTTTGGAGATATGGATAAATGTAGAGTCAGAGTCAGCTACTGCAGCCAAGAGCTTTGGGTAATTGCAGGGCCAACTGAGGAAGCAGACCTCTTAGAGAGGAAAAAGGACTGTGATTTTCTAAGGAGGAAATTCTCTTGTTTGACCTAGATGTGAACTGAATAATCACTTCTGTTGTTTGGAAAGCCGTAAAGCCAGCCAACCATGCCACAATCCTGATCTCTCAACTCACATATCTTATTTTTCAACAAGGAAAATCCTTTTAAAGAGATAAATGTGAATTCTGTATGCCATGTATATATTTGTAGCACATTTAATTTCATTAGCTATAATATCACGTAGCTGTGCTTATTCAACTGGTTAGACCAGATGGCAATGCCTTCTGAAGAAAAGTGGGTACACAATGTAATTGAACATGTCCCATGGACAGAGTTACAACAACGCATTTTCCCAATTAAATATAGGTGATTCAATAAAATGAGCACAGAGTCTATTACTCTGCCACCATTTGTAGCTGAAAATGCAAGGAAGAAATGTTCTACAAGGTGAGGAAACGGCACGGCTACGCTGCATGCATGGGAGGATAGGTGTGAAGGCAGGCCTCCTCCTCCCGCTCTGGACAAAAGAGTTCACGCTCAGATTTGGTTGGGAACCAAGGGGAGAACCTTGGCATCATCAGCTAAGACCTGTCTGAAAGTGATGACAAGAGCAGATGTGAACATTATGAAAACCAGGCAGTACATTTTGGAAAATTGTGTGAAAGGACTTGCCTTCTGAATGGAATCAAGTTGTGGTAGAAGCAGTTGGGTTGGTTCTCAGTAGATGAGGGTCTTGGGTCTTATGAATGTTGTCAATCACTAGTATAAAAATATTCTGGCCAAATTAGCATATAAGAACAACCATCTGATGAAGCTATCACTGCAAATATCTTGGTATTGAAAAAAAAGTGCCAAGGCAGGAGGATTGCTTGGGCCCAGAAGTCCAAAACCAGCCTGGGCAACATAGCGAGACCCTCTCTCTACATAAAATTTTAAAATTGGCTGGGCAGGGTGGTGGTGTGCACCTGTGGTCCCAACCACTCGGGAGGCTGAGATGGGAGGATCGCTTGCACCTAGGGGTTCAAGGCTGCAGTGAGCTATGACTGTACCACTGCACTCCAGCCTGGGCAACAGAGCAAGACCCTATCTCAAAAAATAATAATAATAATAATTACAGGGATGGCCTCCCAGATCCTGTCAATTTCATAGACAGGTTTGATGTGGTCTAAGAAAGTAAGTCATACTCTACACTGGAACTTTTCCAGGAAGAGCGCTAGAGATGACGTGAGGACATACTATTGAGGAAAAGTTTAGGAATGGCACCTTGCCGTGTGGCGGGACTTAATGCAGTTGCCCTGTGTAGGCGTTTTCTTAGTTTTCTTCATGTTTTATAAGACGTACACTCATTCTCTTTGCATATGGGGAAGTTGAGAATTTTGGAGTCGAAACGCCCCAAAAGCTCACTCTGGCTTAGCCTCTCATTTTTCAGAAGAGGAAAGTAAGGCCCAGTGAAAACCCACACAGCTCAGGAGAGATGAGCCCAGGATCTAGCTGCCCCTTCTCTCATTACTGCATTTTGCCCTTACTCCAGTGCTAAGGGAATTTTGGGGATTTGCTAAGGAGACAAGTGGGAGGCTGGGAGGAGTGAGATTTCTTGTTCTCACCGCTAATCACCCAGAGCAGTTTTTACTTTTTTTTTTTTTTTTTTTCGAGACGGAGTTTCGCTCTTGTTACCCAGGCTGGAGTGCAATGGCGCGATCTTGGCTCACCGCAACCTCCATCTCCTGGGTTCAAGCAATCCTCCTGCCTCAGCCTTCCAAGTAGCTGGGACTACAAGCGTGTGCCACCATGCCCAGCTAATTTTTGTATTTTTAGTAGAGACAGGGTTTCACCATGTTGACCAGGATGGTCTCGTTCTCTTGACCTCGTGATCCACCCGCCTCAGCCTCCCAAAGTGCTGGGATTACAGGTGTGAGCCACTGCACGCAGCCTAGCTTTTACTTTTGTCTGTTCTATGTGTTAGGGTCTTACATAAGAATTATTACAGGCATTGTGGCTCATGCCTGTAATCCCAGCTCTTTGAGAGGCTGAGGCAGGAGGATCACTTGAGAACAGGAGTTTGAGGCTGCAGGGAGCTGTGATGTCACCACTTCATTCCAGCTGGAGTGACAAAGCAAGCCCCTGTCTCTCAAAGAAAATATAAAAATAAAACTGAAAAAAAGAAATTACTTCAAATATTTTTCTTGTGTAAAAAAATACAAAGTTTGAAACCCACTCTCCTAAACGATGAGCATTCTTAGGAAGAGTGGTGGGTGTATATTATGCCTCCCCCTTCTTCACTCCTGTTCAGTATGTCCTGGATGTCAGCTTCACAATGGCTACTATTTACCTAAGTGAAATGACAAAAAGTGAAGCTGAACCATGTCTTGTTACAGAGAATATATTCAGAATGTAGAGTAAGAAGACACTTTAGGGTGTTTGAGTTTGGACAAGTAGAAACAGGTTACTCCAACTCCACCCCCAATCAGATTCTGAAAAATTAAACTTAGAAATCAGAGTCCTGGATGTTAGTCTTCCCCTCTGCAAGGGAATTGCTATTTGACCTTGCATATTACATGTGGGCAACTTCAGAGCCATCAGACTCACCTGAGAAAGGAGGGAAGAAATGAGGACAGGCCTTGTCAAGCTGCTGGGTGGATGAAGCCAGTCGGGTGGAGGAAAGTATCCCACCTCTGAGCCTCGCCAGCTCCAGCCGTCTGCCTGCATCTACCTGCACCATGGGCCTCAGCTCTGAAGCCTCTCCCTTGGTGACTCAGCAATCAGACTTCATTTTGCACATGTTTTGTGCTGGATTCATTTAGTCACTGAGTCTTCCGTTTCTCTCTCTGCTGTTTGCCCTGCTGATGGGGGCCAGCCTCTAGGTCAGCCCAGCACGTCGAGCCTAAAGAGGCAATCACAGTCCCAGGATGAACTTTTTTATTTTTGTCCCTGAAAGAGTCCTTTCCAGGAGGCTCCCCAGGGGCTGCTGATGTACTGTCCCAGGGCTTTCCTGATTGCTTCTCCACCCATCCGCAGGGGTATCCGATGCTGCAGTCCTCTCCCATAGGCCTTTGCTAGGCTCTTTACTCACTTCCAGCCTGCTCCTACGGGCCTGATTGGCTCTCTCCACGTCTCAAGGCAACCTATCTTCACTCACCTCAGCCACCTAATCTCTGTCCCATCAGTTTTCAGGTTTTCCTTACTCCATGAGTTTACCTTTCTACCTTGCCCACCACACAGCACCACATGAAAACTCCTAGGAATCTCTCCTTCAGCACTGCTTAAGACTCCTTCTTACCTAATTTCCCGACCTCTCACAGTAACACAAAGGAAATGGACGTACACCTGGAGACCAGCTGACTTAGGCCAGCGTTGCTCATGGCTCTACATTTGGTTTATCTTAAGCTGGCTAGAAGACAGTAGAGGCCCAGGCATTGTGTGCTTTATGGATCATCTTTCTAACGTACTTGAACATGGGACCCACGTTCCCTTCTAAGAGATCAAGCCTATTTTACTCTAAGTATTTTCTTTGAGTAAAGTTGGATATTTATTTCCCTTGACATGAGGTCAATGAGTGTGCCTATGAGTATGGCAGCAATGAGGGGACACTGAGTCCTCAAGTCACATTGGCATGCTTATTGAGGCTTTTAAACAATCTCAGTATCACAGTTCTTGGTAATAACTGTAAAAACATAATCACAGGTGGCACTTGGCATGAAAGGCATTGCTCCATGCTCAGTTCTTACCTAATGGGGAGATCCATGGATTTCTAAATGGAAGGCTTTGTGTTTCCAGTTCCGTGTCTTCCCACCTTCGGAAAGCACTACTTTGCTGAATTTGTCTAAAGGACACTAGCTTCTAGAAAAACCCCAGGAGCTGCCCTTCTCAAAGTGCCTATTTATCAGCCTTTGGCATGAGTTTTGGGGAAGCTGGATAGGATGGAAAAGGAAATGAGGAACATTCTTCATATATGACATTGTAGAGATCTACCAAAGAAATTTGCCTTGAGAATAGTACCCCAGACATGAAGGGGCTCTAGGTATTTAGGGTGTGGCAGAAGGTAATTTGTAATATTTCAGAATTTTTCACAACCTCTCATTCTTTATTTGACAATTTTCTTTCTTAATAAGATGCACAGCTAGTACAGCCATATCCTATAATCCATGGATTTGGATGTTCTGGGCATAATCATCCCTCAAAATGCAATACAGGTGTGGTTAATCTAAGTCATCTTCCTGCAAAAATTTTTTCTATTCCTCATCGCCTCTTTAGACTCCCTGTTTTTGTAATATGTTGTCAATGGAACCACATTTGTCATGAGATTTATAGGAACAAAAAGTTATTCAAGTGATTCTTACATAAGGTTGCAGTGTGATCTTAAAAAAAGCAACTTACTCTGCTGGGCATGGCGGCTCACACCTAATACTCCCAGCATTTTGGGAGACAAAGGTGGGAAGATCATTTGAGGTCAGGAGTTCAAGACCAGCCTGGGCAACAAAGCAAGACCTTGTCTCTTTTTTTTAAAAAAATAATAAACCAGGTGTGGTGTTGCACATCTATAGTCCCAACTACTAAGGAGGCTGAGGTGGGAAGATTGCTTGAGCCCAAGAGTTCAAGGCTGCAGTGAGCTATGGTTGTACCGCCATCCTCCAGCCTGGGAGACAAAGCTAGACTTGGTCTCAGAACAAACAAACAGAACCACAAGCAAATAAAACACCACTGTATTTTAGTTTCCCAAGCTGAAAGGCATTTGGTTCTCTGGAGTAGAAAGTATATACCTATTTTATTAAAGCTAATATATTAGATTTGAGACCGAGTCTATCTTTGTCTCCCAGGGTTAAGCTGGTGAGCTAGATGCTTGGAAGTCATAGACTTTACCCTCAGGAAGTTTCTTTGCAAAAGAGCCAATAAGCTGTAAGTAAAATTAACCACATTCAGCAGTAAATAATGATTTTAAACCAACAGTTTATGATGCAAGATTTTAGAGAATGGAAAAGAAGTTATTTCTTTAAAAAAATAATTTATTGAGACAAAATTAACATAATACAAAATTAGCAATTTTAAAGTGAACAGTTAAGTGGGATTTAGTATATCCACAGTGTTATGCAACCACTGCCTCTATCACATTCCCAAATATTTTCGTGACTCCAGAGTAAAACCCCTTACCCATCTAGTAGTCTGTACCTATCCCTTCCTCCGCGTTGCCCTTAGTCCCAGATAATCTCCAATCCGTGTTCTGTCTTTTCAGATTTATATATTTTGGAGTTATATAATATGTGACCTTTTTTGTTTGGCTTCTTTCACTTAGTGTAATGCTTTGGAGGTTCAGTCATATATGTGTGCATAATTACTCCATTCCTTTTTACGGCTGAATAATATTCCAGTATTTGTATATAACATGATTTGTTTATGCATACATGCAATGATGGATGTTTGGGCTGTTTATATCTTTTGGCTATTATGAACAGTACTGCTGTGAACATGTGTCACATACACTTGTTTGAATACCTGGTTTTGGTTCTTTTGCATATATACCTAGCAGTGGCATTGCAGGCGATATGGTAATTCTACATTTAAAATTTCAAGATTGCCAAACTATTTTCTAGAGTGGCTGAACCATTTCAAATTCCTACAAGCAATATATAATGGTTCCAATGACTCCACATCGCTTCCAACACTTAATTTCCTTTTTCTTAAAATAGCCATTCTTGTGGGTGTGAAGTGGTAGGTACCTCATTGTGATTTTGATTTGCATTTTCCTGACCGATGATGTTGAGCATCTTTTCACGTTTTTTGGCCATTTTTATACCTTCTTTACAGAAATGTCTGCTGAATTTTTTTGCTCATTTTTTAATTTGGTTGTTGAATTGCAGGTATTCTTTATGTGTTCTGGGTATTAGACATATGACTTGCAAATATTTTCACTCTCTAGGTTGTCTTTTCACTTTCCTGACAATTAGTGCTGTTTGATACACAAGGTTTCTAATTGAATGACGTCTTAGTCTCTTTATTCTGCTGTAACAAAATACTTGACACTAGATAATTTATGAAAGAAATAAATTTATTTCTCACAGATACGGAGGCTGGGAAGTTCAAGACTCAGATGCTAATAGATTTGCTGTTGGGTGTGAGGTGCTCTCTCTGTTTCAAGATTGCACCTTGTTGCTGCGTCCAAGTGGTAGAAAAGCAAAAATGCTGAACTCTATGTGAAGCCACTTCTGTAAAGGCCTTAGTCCCATTCAAGAGGGAGGAACCCTCATGACCCAATCACCTCCTAAAGGCCCAACCTCTTCGTTTGTTTGTTTGTTTGTTTTAGATGGAGTCTCACTCTGTTGCCCAGGCTGGAGTGCAATGGTGCGATCTCGGCTCACTGCAGCCTCCGCCTCCCGGGTTCAAGCAATTCTCCTGGCTCAGCTTCCCGGGTAGCTGGGATTAGAGGCACCCGCCACTATGCCCAGCTGATTTTTGTATTTTTAGTAGAGATGGGGTTTCACCATGTTTAGTCAGACTGGTCTTGAACTCCTGACCTCAGGTGATCCACCCACTGCAGCCTCCCAAAGTGCTGGGATTGAGCCACCTCACCCAGCTGACCCCACCTTTTTTTTTTAATGTAATTTAATTTTTAAAAATCTTTTTGACCCCACCTCTTAAAACTATTGCATTGGAAATTAAATTTCAGCATGAATTTTGAGAAACATATTGAGACCATAGCAAAGTCTAGTTTATCTATTTTTTCTTTTGTTGTTAATGCATTTGCTATCACATCTAAGAATTTGTTGCCAAATCCAAGATATTTTCTTCTAAGGGTTTTACAGTTTTAGTTTTTATATTTAGGCTGTTGATCCATGTTGAGTTAATCTTTGTACATGGAATGAGGTAGGGGTCCAAATTCATTCTTTTGTGTGTGGATATCCAGTTGTCTCATCATCATCTGTTGAAGAGATTTATTCTTTTCCTGTTAAATAGTTTAGGCATTCTGTTGAAAATAAGTTGGCCATAGACGTGTGGGCTTATTTCTCAACTCTCAATTCTATTTCATTGGTCTGTGTGTCTATCCTTATGTCAGTATTACAGTATTTTGATTACTATAGTTTTGTAGTTAAGTTTTAAAATCAAGAAGTGTAAGTCCTCCAGCTTTATTCTACTTTTTACAGATTGTTTTGGCTATTCAGGGTCCATTGCAATTCCATACAACTCTATGGATCAGCTTTTCCATTTCTACGAAAAGGTCATTAGAATTTTGATAGAGATTACATTGGATCTATACATTACCATCGGTAGAATTGACATCTTAACAGTACTAAGTCTTCCAACGCGTGAACACCGGGTGTCCTTCTATTTATTCAGGTCTTTTAAAATTTCTTTTAGTAATGTTTATTTTATAATTTTCAGCATACAAGTCTTTCGCATTCTTGGTGAAATTTTTTCCTAGATATTTCATTCTTTTTGGATACTAGTGTAATTGAATTATTTTCTTAATTTCCTTTTTAGATTCTTCATTGCTGATGTGTAGAAATACAGCTGATTATTGTGTGCTGATCTTGCAGTTTTGCTGAATTCATTTTATTAACTTTGGATTTTCTGTATGTAGAATAATGTCTGCAAATACAGAGGCCATTTCTTTCTTTTTCCTGTCTAATTGCTCTGGGTGGAACTTCCAGTGCAGTGTTGGATAGCTGTAGTTAAAAGCAGGTGTCTTGGTCTTGTTCACGACCTTGGGAAGAAAAGCTTTGTCTTTTTCCATTGAATACAACGTTAGCTGCAGGTTTTTCATGAATGTTCTTTATTATGTTGAGGCATTTTCCTTCTATTTCTAGTTTTGTAGTTCCAGCATGAATGGGTGTTGAATTTTGTCAAAGGCTTTTCTTGCATCACTTGAGATGGTCTTGTGGTAAGTAAAATCTTAAAGAAAGAGTAGGATTGATGCAGATACAGAGAAATGTGGATTCTGGAGAAGTATGTAATTTATGGTGGTGGGAGCATGACTAGTGTCTGCAGAGATTAGTGCACAGTCTAAGTCACTGTGCAGAGTATTAGGAGCAGAGGACTGAACGCACCAAAGGCAAGGGCAGATTCTGAGTACATCAGGGAGGACTTGATTGCCAGATTGCATTCATCTTCTCTCCATTCTGGAGATCCTTACGGTTTCTGAGCCCAGTCAAACTAGGAATTGTACCCCTTGCTCATTGTTCTTTCCTTCTGTGTCTTCACTTCTCTTCCTTCTATTGACTTTCATATCCCTCTAACAATCCCTCCTTTTTAATTTTGGTAGGAAAGTGTCATGTAAAACAAAGAAAAATGGAATTGTGGTACTGTGTGATAAATCTGATTTTTTGAAATTTAGGAGTACACATAAAATTGAGAAGTGAGCCAACTTTTTTGTTGGTTTATTTCTAGCTATGTGTGGAGACAGACCTGGTAACCAGCCAACAGCTTGTGTCAGGGCTGTAAATTAGACGGGAGGGAAGAATGAACTGCACATTTCTAGCTCCTGGGCCAAGGTTCCTGAGATTTTTGCCAGCCCTCTTCTAGACACCAGCTTGGTACCTCAGCTGTCCTTCTCATCAGGGAGACAGATGGAACCTTTGAGGTTTCCTGTTGAGGCGTCTCAGAATTCAAAGTTGTTATGATGTGTGGGCTTTGAAAATGCCACACTTCGGGGAAGCTGAGTTTTTGTTTCTCAGGCTTTCTTGTTTTGAGCATGTGTTCCTTTCTGTCTTTGTGGCATTAAGTTTTGTTATGTGTGTCCCCAAGCCTTTTCCTGGAATCTCAACAGAGGATGGATCTTGGCTCTCTTGGAAGCTACACTCCGTTGAGTGTACTCAGAGATCGGCTTTACTGCACACCCTCTCCTGCTCAGTTCTCAAGCCAGACCCCTTTCCCTCTCTATTCTTGTTCTAGTTAGTCCTCTCCTTCAACAGGCAGCCCTTTCACAGGATTCCACACCCCTGAGTAGTGGGCCCTGACTTAAGGGCCAGCCCATCTTTGTCCATGGCCAGGCTTATCAGGGACGTGACTATTTAGCTCTTTAACCAAGAGGCTCTGTCCTTTCTAGAGACCGTCCAGGACACTATTAACCTAAGTGCATAGGCAGAGGAGAACGGGAGCACTCGGTACAAATGTTAATGGCTTTTTCATTAACGTACTTCATCACAGAATTCCAGCTGTTGGTGTCAGGAGGTGGCAGTGAGGCGTCTCTTGGATAAAAAAGGACGTTGAGATCTATGGAGATCAGAATTGAAAAGATGAATATGATTAGTCATCAGAAAGATGTTTGACTTCTAAGTTTTTCCAACAGCAGGCAAGGCTGCGTGGAAAATCCACACATCCATTGTGGCAAGGCCATTATTTCCTTATCACCATCATCAAGCAGTATTAATGAAGAAGCCAATTATGCGCGACATAGTGCAGGTCTCTGTATGTAGTTATGCAAAATGCTTCCATAGTTAAATTGAGTATGGATACGTAAAGTGATTAACCAAGACTTGACAGCTCACACAGTTCTTTAATTGCAGCAAGCATCTCAAGTAAATATGTAACTTTTAAGAAAATCCAGAACTAAAAAGTCTTAATTTTTGAAATAAATAGTAATCTTTCTCATTACAGACAGATCTTTCTTTTAAAAAGATGATTCACAATATTTTATGCTAGAACATCAAACACAGATTTTGCTTTACTTCTTTTTAAAATAATTGGTTTGTTAACAGTTCGGAAAGTCGTATGTGTCATGTGTTAAAAAAAATAAATAAAATGGAACAATAAGGAAAATGTATCCAAACTAAAAAGCAAAAGTCAGCAACTTGTCCCAACCATGCCCCCCTTGCCCCTTCCCCAAAGTTTCTATTCCCACAGGACAACTATTGCTAACATTTATCTGTGTAGCCTTCTCATCTCTTTTGAAAGTACATATGTAGGTGTGTGTTAAATGATTATTTCAGAATTTCTATTGATAAATGCCTATGTTTTCTATTATTTCTATTTACCCATGTGTAGGGTAATTGCTGTTCAGTGTGCTCCCTTAGCTTCTGGAGTACAAAAGCTGATGCCTCCACACCTTGACTTTGCTGACTCCAGTGGTAGTGAGTTTAGTGCTTACATCTTTTAGCTTTACATTTTGCACTATTTTTGAATTGGTTCTTCTGTGATATCAATTAGCTATGATATATACAGATTCAGGATTCTTTAATTTTGGGTAAAAATAATTCTTCACTGAGTGCCTACTTAGCTAAAATTATTTTTAGCAAAGGCAGATCTGTGAAACCACGAAGCACCAACACGACCTCTCTGGCTTTTGCAGGGATACTTGGGTATCAGCCTGTAACTCTTAGTTACATTAGACTCTGATAACTTTTTTGTTAATTGATAGGTATGTGTATGACTCATCAAGATGCTGGTTGCTCAGTAAGGCACAACTATATTCTCTAACACAACTTTTCCTTTAGAAGCTTAGTTACCTGCTTTGGTGTCTTTTGTCTCAGTCTTAATTTGTTTTTTAGTTTGTGGTTTGTTCTTCAACTTACTAAACCCCTTTCATTGACTGTGATGTTGGCTACCGATTTAAAAATCCAGTCCTTGAAGACTTAAAACTCAGCAGACATGCACAGGGTGGACCCCTGCTTTTTCTCAAGTCTCCCTTCATCTCCAGGAACTGAATTTTTCATGCAGTAATTAAAATTTGTAGGTCAAGCCTCCCATGGCACCGTTTCCTGCTAATATGGGAAAGCAGTGATCAGATTCGCTTATGCTGCTCTTCACTGAGCTGAGACTTAAAGGATGAAGGGTGACATTTTCCCCCATTTTGTAAATTAATGCCATTGATCTGCCTAACAAGAACAAAGTTAGGCTTCAAAATACCAACTGATAAAGAGATTAAGACTTTAAATGGCTTTCCAAAAGGCAACCTCTATTGTAAGGCTCTGAGCTGACTATTGAACTTTCAATTAGAATTTCTAATAGGCTATTGACTTAAATGGATAAAATGTTGCAAGTGATAACTTTCAAGATGACAAAGATTGTTTCTTACATTCTGGAATATTATTTTATGTAGCCTATACTGTTCTGGAGGGTGAATAATAATAAACTGCCCTCCCTCTGTAGAGTGTCTTCTGCATCTGTGCTATGGTTTTCTCAAAGGTGAATAAATGCATTTTTAAAGGCATTCTTGAAATGCTTGCTTTTTCGTGTGTTTGCTGAACACAGGCTTTATGAAACCTTTCATGGCAGGGAAGTCCATTTAGTCTTTGGCATTGTGTCCGTATTCTTCTTTTATGAAAAACAGCCCGTGTGGTGTGTTTCTCTGCACACATGTATGTGTTCATACATGTTAGCACGTGTGTTCACAATTGGGACACTGGCAGATCTGTTGTCTATCATTGCCATGGGGATCAGTCCCTGAGGCCTTGCGCTCTGCCTCAGTTTACTGTTGTTGGAAGCTGTGATTCTTTTCCACAATGGGCTTGCAGTGTAATATGAGTCAATGTAGGCCTTGTTATGAAACACTAGCTCTAATACATTTTTAAATACTAATCTTACAAAGACCAGCTACCTCTTCTAGGATAAAGGGTTAATATTATGCTTATGTTACAGTGCATTAAAAACTCTAATTAAAACAGCATTACATTCCCATCTGCCAATCTCCAGTAATCTTCTTTAATTGCAGTAATTAAACTATATTTACATGTTCAGAATACTTGTAATTTAGCAAATTGCACTCTCTGCTCTACATTTAATCAAACAACCAGTTCCAGTATATTTAGTGTGGAAAGAAGTAATTTCAATGTTTTGATTACTATAGCAGATTTGACAGAGTAAGTGCCCCTCTAGTAGAGGGCTTGAAAGGGAAGGCAAACATGAAATATAGTCATGGTTTTGATTGTCATGTGAATGCCTAATTACATGTTGGAAGATTAACTATTAAAGGGTATCGTGGTTGTAGCTGATGTTTAGAAACAGCCGGTATTACAGATAGCATAGACCGTCTTTTAGGAAAATTTCACAAAAGAAGCAAAGTTTTCTCTTTAAGGGTTGTGAGATCATAGGAAAATTAGGCGAAAAGATTGCCTAAATTGTATAATTATTATTATGTCTTCTACCTGTGATCTCAAAGCCGGCCATGCAAGATGGTCATTTCAGTCTTCCCAGTTAAAGTCCAGAAGAAATTGAATGATAAACAGCAGAGAGAAATTGTAATGATGATATCAATTCAGGAACGAGTAGTTCCTCATTTCAGTATCTCTTGTTGTGTCTAGTTGACTCTGGACAGGACATGGTTTCCTTGAAAGGATCCATCAGTAGAAATCAGGCTTTTTTTTTGGGTTTTTTTTTTTTTTTTGGCCTTTTTTTTTTTTTTTTGGCCTATTGTTTTTTTAAACCATGACTCTTTACCAGGCCCTAACCCATCTCCGGCCTCATCTCTTTTTTCTAGGTTTTCTCATTGTAAAAATAAATAACAATGTTGTGAATATTGATTAGATTCAAAGGGACAATGTCTTAATCATCTGAAAGTGATTTTTAAAATACTTGTTGTTGTTATCTCTTTGCACCAGTATGAAAGTTTCTGTTTCTTTATCTATATAAATTTGACCAGGATTTTGGGTATTGCCATTAAATCTCTGTTCCAAAACAACATGCTAATTTATTCAACATAGAAATTTAAGTAATATTCTGTTTTTTAGTAGCTTCTTTTTAATTATTTGATGTTAACAGTATTTCTGAGAATTTTTCTCTCTCTCCACTTCTGGGTCATCTATTGTATTAATAAGGATTATGCATTAATGAAAACAAAAAGATAGTCTAGCATATCTATTTAAACCAGTATTAAACCTTGCTTCTTGACCATGTGAAAGACCAAAGCTACTAAATTGTTAAAATGATACGCAGGAGTGAGGATCCAAGATTTTCTTCACGGTTCAGTTAGTAACTTACCGTGACTTTGAGAGCAACATGTTTGACTGATTTAAGTCTCATATTGTTTAAGGTCGGGTAGAGAATAGGGCCTGGATCTTTTTGGTTCATGAAGAGTCTTGACATAAAGTAAATATTAGACTTTAGCCTCTCACAGGAAGAACCATTCAGTTCAAATCCACACTCATTTCTGTGTTAGATTAGTGAGAATTTAACTTCTGAAAAAAGTTCAAGCCAAGTACCGCTGATGTTCTGCACTGGCAAGAACTGAGAGTGCCAGAGATACTTTGAAAGGAAAAGAGATGCAGTTTGAAGTTGGGACAGGGCTAGCCAGGGTTGAAATTCCAGCTTTTTTACTTACCTGTTTAATCCCAAGCAAAGTACCTGAGCCTCTGAGGCCTTGTCTGTAAAAATGGGGACAATAATACATACGAAGTACTACACTTTCAGTTTTTCTCTCCCATGACCTGTAATCTTTGTCCATGTATGGAAAGAAACACACACACCCACACCCCTTAAGAGCCTTTGGAATGATAAATGATTTGAACATAAATACTAGCACGATTTTTTTAAACAATGCAGCATAAATGTCAAGAGATATATGCATAAGGGATGAGGTATACCTAGAAGCTGTAATATCCAGAATTTTCCCAAACCTTATTTATAACCATTTGTTTCTGAACCCTAACAATTCTTTTCTGAAACTGTTAACAAAGGACATAATTGAAAGATCTGAATCTCACTTCTTATTTCACATTTTGTGCTTAGAGATGCTAATGAGCAGCAGAATAACCCCAAAAATGGTCTTTAATCCAAACACCAACAAGTCAAGTTATGGGTAATTAAGAATACAATGGATGAAATTTGCCTACATGGCAGCTAGCATCTGTGTTTTTAAGAGGTTGCTGGGGAAGGTTGGTTCAGTTCTTATTTTGATCCTCATTGGAAACTCTGAGGTTAAGGTCGGCATCCTCAGTACAAAGATAACTTGAACATGTACGAATCTTTGTCTTCTTGAATACTTTTTATCTGGGGAATAAGGAACCTGAATCTCTAGCATTTCATTCCAACGAGAGAAGTTCTGACATTTACAATTCTTCTAATTTCACACATCATTTCACAGCATGCAGGGTCTTGGCGCCTGCCAAGAGGACTGCAAATTCTTTTGGAAAAAGTACTTTTTTGGGTGTTGGAAGAGTTTTGAGTTGCAGACACACTTCTTTAATAGTGTTCTTGAGATGTCCAAGTGGTCTTAATATGTAAATCATATGAAACTTAAAACCCTTCCCTGAACTTACTCTTCCAAGACAGCTTTATAACAGCCCTCATTCTAATAAGGTTGACTTCCTTTTTTCCAATGTTTATGTATACTGTATAATGTTTACTGTATAATGAGTTTATTGTATAATAAGGGACTCTGATTTATTAGCTCTTCATTATTCTCATTCTGTCAGCTTCCCAATAAATGCTACAACCCTTGGCAGAGACATGAGTCTCAATCAGGTGATATCATTGCTTTTTAATAAACTCTTCTTACCGGAGTAACAGCGTTATATGTGAAATACCTTATCCTGCGTTATTAACGGGCCCCAGCATAAAAGGCACAAAGGCACTGAGAAGGTTGCTCTGAAAAATGGGGCAGTATTCATTACCAATTTGATATACTGTTAGCTAACAGTCTTTGATCTATCATATTTACCCTTCTGAAACAATGAGAAATCATGGGTGGAGCTGGTGAACCAATAGCATGTGTAGGCATTTTATAAATGTTGCCTTAGTTATTTAATGCCCAGGTTGACTGCTGGAATTTAACACAGTGACAACTTTCTCAGATGGGGCATGAAAAAAACTGTGATATTTTACTGCCTGAGAAGTTAAGCGCTGAGATAGTTAGGGCCCAGCTCTCATTAGCTGAATGGTAGATTTTTCTAATTAGTTCTTTCTAGTGCAATTAGCACGAAAAGAGTCTAATCACCTCATGTGAAACCAAGCTAATGCTTGGAAAAGAATGCCCTTGGCTTCTCTTTCAGATTGGATCGTAGGATTTTCAGTCTGCCTCCTTAAAGAATGGAATCTGTTAGTGACTGATTATTTAAACCATGAGGACAGATCTGTAGAAAAGGCAAGAAATGGACAACTTGTTGACTTGCAGTGCGAGTTTGGCTGGAGGAAGTGCTTAGAAATATTCATTAATTGGCAGTTATCACTTCAACTAAAGCGTCTTTTTTCTTGATTTCTTTCATTTTGAAATAGGAGACTTGGGCCTGGGACAGCCACAGTTCAGCATGGCTGCCTCTCTGGAGGGCATGAAACGTAGTGCACTTTAGAATCAAATGTACTCAGGGCCTGGGGCTACTGGGCTTGGTTTCTCAGCCTCTGAAGCGCCCGGATTCCCCATCAGTTTTTGCTAATCTGTGCATTCAGTGCTTTGTCTCTCCTCTCTCCCTCTCTGCCTTGGAGTCATCCATACGTGCCACATTCACTTTTGAACTGTTCTCTAATTTCTTGTGCCCATCCATCACTTCACATTTCTTAAGTGAGCCAACTCTGGGCATCTCAGTTGATAATGTTCATTTTTAACTGGAAAGGAAACTATAATGACAGCATCTGGCACATAAAATGTTTCTTCATTTTGGGAACTCATTTGCTTGCCAGAAGATCGATGAGAAAATGCTGAGTGTGTTGTATTTATTATCAACTGTGTGGAAAATGGGCATCCTTGCTCACTAGGCACAGAGGGTAAGAATATTGAGTTTCCGTTATTCTTCCCATCACTGCCCAGTAGAACTTCCTGTGATGATGGATGTGTTCTATACCTGCACTGTCCAATACAGTAGGCACTAGCAACAACGTAGCTGTTGAGCTTTTGAAAAATGGCTAGCGAGACTGAGGAGCTAAATTTTATTTAATGAGTTTAAATTTAAATAGACCCATGTGACTAATGACTACCATACTGCACAGGGCAGAGGCAGACCTCTTCCACTTCCCAACCACCGTACCCCACCTTACACACAGCTGCGTCCTTAGCAACAGAGAATACACTGCCCTCTGCGCCCTCCTGCTATCCATTCTCTTCAGCCTTGCCTTAAAAGCAGTCAGACTTTTTCCAGTGCTGTTTGGAGTTCGTCACAAGGCACTCTGTTGGCTTGTGCTATCTGTAGATCATTCTGTTTATCACCATGCCAGTATTTTGTTCTAAAGTTGGAAGAGATCTTGTAGTTTTTTTAAATAGCCAAAATATGGGTTTGTTTCTAAGAAAGGAAGTGGCCAGAATCAGTCAATTTAAGCTCATTAGTGGAAACTTCCAAATCTCAAAGGTAGGGCAGTATTGAATACCTCTCTAAAAAGTTAGAAAGCAAATGGCTTCTACAAGCTCCCTCTCTATGATGTTTTAATTACAGTTTATTAAATACTCACATTAATCATCTTTATCGATGTTTAACCCATAGTTTAACTTTGTTTATGATAGTCACTTGCTCTGTCTTAGAACTCTCCAGTTCACACTGAAAGGGTAAAGTTAACAACCTGGACAGATAGGCCCATCACGTTTGTTATGACCTGTCTGGTTTCCTTCTCTCATGGTTAGAAGTCTCATTTTGTCGCGTTGAACTCTGGAATCAATCCTACTTAAAGGAGAATAGTAAGAACACTGTAGTTTTTCTATTCAGCAGAATTTATGTTCATTTGTTCAATAAACATTAATTGAAGGCCCATGTGTGCTAGGAATGTGAGTCACTGGAAACACATGGATGGAAAGACACTGTCTATCCCACTGGATTGTAACCTCAAGCCACTGGCACATAAACAGTTAAAAGTACTATGTGGTAAATGTCCTAGAAGATGTGTGATGGAATGTAAGTGGTGGTTTCAAAACAAGAAGACTTTTTTTTTTTTAAGGTGAAGTCTCACACTGTCACCTAGGCTGTAGTGCAGTGGGGCAGTCTCGGCTCACTGCAGTCTCCGCCTCCTGGGTTCAAGCAATTCTCCTCCCTCAGCCTCCTGGGTAGCTGGGACTACAGGCATGTGCCACCATGCCCAGCTAATTTTTTTGTATTTTTTTAAGACCATGGCCAGCATGGTCTTAATCTCCTAACCTCATGATCTGCCCGCCTCAGCCTCCCAAAGTCCTGGGATTACAGGTGTGAGCCACTGTGCCCAGCCACAAGAAGACTTTTAAGATGTAACTTGTAAGGGAAATTTTATAGATATAAGGGAATACAAGGGAGACTCTTAAGGGAATTACAGGATTTTGCCAAGGATGAAAAGAAGGTAGGGCATTTGTGAAGGGGATTATGTTTTCCTAATTAACTGTATTCTTGAATGTCTTTGAAGAAAGGAGTCTCTCCTTTCTTCATTATGTAAAGCAAGAGTGTGTGTTAGAGGAACTGCTGTTAGGAAAGGAATGCTGATATTTGGTGTTTAAGTGTGAGTGCTAGGAAATGCATATCAAAAGGCAGCCCTACCTCTGGTCCTGGAAAGGCACATAATGGTGTGGGTGCTGTGGCCCACTGAAGTTACATGCTTAATTTTGGAAGTTAACAAGGACAGCATTAGGGTGAGGCCAGAGACGCACCTAAGGCGCAAAATGTATCGAGGCACTCACTTTGAGGGTCGTGCAAGTTCACGGTCAGTACTGACACAACCCTGAGAATGAGTGTCTCCTAAAATTGTGTGCCCTAGATACCTCACTTACCGTACCCTCATCCCAGCCCCGAAACACAACTCTGGGTTTTTGTGCAGTGAATGGGCTTGAAAAGCAAGTAGATGAGAATCTGAATTATGAAAATATGGCGGATGTGGCAAGATAGAAATTAATGAGACATATTTACAAGGTAAAGTCAAGAGGACCTAGGGCAGAAAAAATATGAGGCACGAGTGAGGGGAGCCTAATTGTTCTGTCACTGAATTCTGAGGATCTTTTTCTATTGCTGATACTGACTTTTCTGCGGTTTCTCATATTTCTCAGCTCCTGCCCTGTCTTGAAGGTCATGCCCAATTCAAATCCAGCCCTTACCTGTTTGTTAAGTCCCATGCCCTCGACCTTGTTTTGGAAGAAGGCCGTGAGAGCTGGAGTTTTTAAAAGTGTCTAACTTTAGATAGATCTGCTTTACTGAGTGGTCTTAACACATTCAGAGAATTGCATTCTTCTTTGCTCTCTAAATTCAGTGACCTTATTTTAAAAGATGATCAACATGGCTTAGAACCTTTTGAGGATTAGGAGACATTTTAGCAAGTTTATCAAGAATAAGCAAAGATGACATTTGGCTAGCAGTATTTCTCCCCCACCCCACCCCACCCCACAAAACCATTTTTTTTTTGGAGTGAAGCTTTTCCGTTTGACAAGTTTAGAATTACCAATACTGCTTGCAAGCCCTTCCTTTCTCCAAACTCTGGGATGTTTTCAGGAGGGACTCTTTTCTTCAAAGCCATCCAAGAATATAGTTAATTAGGAAAACATGCAAGAAAAGACATCTTGGCTCCTCTGGCTGCCTGTTGTACTCTTCCAGCACATGCTATTACTTGTCTCAGATAAGTAGACAGGTGGTTGTTTGCAAAGCAGGGTCTAATGTGCCTTTGACTCAGAGAAGTTTGGAAACAAAGCCCTCTGTACAATAAGCTTCTGACCGTTTTCTGATGTCTTCTGATCTTGCCTATTCCTGTTTACCTACAATCTGAAAGAATTGTGTGGAGAGTGTGTGATATTCTGCAGAAGGCTGCTGTAGCATAACTTAGACTTAACCAGCATTTATTGGGCTTAGAATCACAAAATCTCAAGATTAGGTGACTACTGGATGGTTATCTAATCCAACTTCCCTACAGAAAGTCTCTCATATAGTTTTTCTCCCAAAATGGCCCTCAAGCCATAACTTCCTCTGACAGAGTGCTTACTTCCTCTTTGGTCAATGCTGGTGAAACCTCAGTGATACTTACAAGTTAACTTTCATTTCTTCAGCATTCTTCTCTTTAGTGTTAATTTCTCTGATGGTGTGTCCTGCTTTCCAACTTTTATATATGGCCTCTTAAAATAAGCTTATCCAGAGAAACTTCCTGCCTAGCTCCTGATTTATGCAGCTTCTCACCACCATGCCCTTTCTCCCTTCTTACAGGACCAGTTGCAGTTTCAGAATTTTAAAACTCCTCAGTTCTCTGAGGAGCCACTGTCCTTTCCAAAACTTCTCACTGTGAAAAGCAGACTATGTTTTAGCCTTTGAACTATGAAATCTGCCTTTCAGTAAGGTTAGCTCCATATTTCGAGGTCTCTAGATACCCCCTCATTATCTGTCATGAGACTTGTATTACTTCCCAAGACTCTCATGACTTTCTTCTAGCATTCAGTTTTGTCTAAGAAGCCATTCTTTGATCCAGAATGGAGTAGACCTAATTATATCTCCTATTTTTTTTTAAGACTTGAAACTTACTTCAAGCCTAATAATAATCTGTTGGTCATATCCTCTGCCATTAACTAAATGACACCATCAGCAAGTGTCCAGATAGTTGAGGTCCCAGTGTCCTGAATCTGTGGTTTTGTAATCTGCGTCAGAAGTCTATTATGCTTTTTTTTTTCACCTGGCTGGCATCTGGTATATTCTCAAAAGGATATCACTTTTCTTCTTATCCAGGTTTGTGCCAGTGTGCTTCGTCTCTCATGCTCATGGACTTCCATGCAAACTGATCTACTTTGCCAAAAACTATTTACTAAGCATTATTATGTATCTGGTACTATGTCAGGTGGTAGAGCTACAATGGTAAGCAATGGAAATCTGTGTGTTTCTTTGACATATAACACTGTCTGCTTTTCCACCATATCTTTACAACCTTAAACCCTATCCCATGAGCCTAGGTGATACTCAGGAGATTATTTTTATCACCTCTGTAAAAAACTCTGCTTATTTTATAACTGGTAACACATAGACAGCTAAAGAGATGAGGGCCTCATACAGGGGATTGGCCATGAGAGGAGCTTTCAGTGCTATGACCTAAGGCCGAAGGTCTGATTTCTGACACCCTCTTAAAGGCTTTCAAGTATAAGCCACTGGGTTCCACATCCCATACCTCTTATCTCCATTGTGGCTAGTTTCTCATTTGGAGAGGAGGTTAGACATGTTACTCTCTTCCCCTCCACATTCAGTGTAAATTTCTCTTAATCAGGTCAGCTCACCTCCCCAGGCAAGCAAACACATTTCTCTCTGTCTTCCTGAGCTACCCTAGGGAAAGTCTGCATTATTTTAGTACCATAGACACAGTCTAGAAATCTGATTCCTGTGGGTCGACACCATCCTCCTAACAAACCCCTCACCTACCACATCATCTTAATTTTATAATCACTGAACTTTGTTAGGATGAAGAACTAGAGCACTCACCAGACACCCAAATCTGTGCCAGGCTCCACGGTCCCCAAATGAAACTTCCTAGGTTTCTTGTGTCCAAGCCATTCCCCCACCATGTGAAACAACATGAATGGGTAGAGATAAATGGCTTTGTGACTCAGAACTGACAGTAGCCCCAAGAAGACCTCATTCCTCCCTCCTGGCCACATGAACTGAATGAAGCAGGCTCCTTCTTTCAGCCAAAAGTCCATGCCATCTCAGTGCCTGTTTTCCTTCCTGGCCCTTTATCTGGCTCTGTGCATGACTGTGCCTTCTCCTTTCAGCCACACGCAGTGCTGGTAACCTCTCACAGCATGCTGCCTTGTGCCTCCGTTTACACTGCCTCTTCTCCCTGGATGCTTTTCTCTGTCCCCTGCCATCACATGAAACTTACTTTGTGTTACTGCTTAATGACAGCTTAACTTCTGTGTTACCTCCCCACCTCCTGCTCAATTCTGGGTTTGAGTAGGTGCCTTCACTAAGTCCTCCCATAATGCCTAAGCTTGTCTCTATCACAGTCCACACATTGTTTCCTGTGTGTGTCTGTTTCTTCCATTAGACTATAATTTCCTTGAGGACTGGTCTTGTACCTCACTCATCTTTGTGAGTACAGTGCCAAGCATATAGTACATGCTATTTAACAAAGGTAGGCATGTATGGTTGAATATTCTCAGCATTTCAGGATGTTTTTTCTTTCTCCTCTGTCTTTTCTGTTCTCTGCTCACCTGGAATCAGAGTGGATGAAATAATACGAACAGGAAACCAGGAAGCAGAAGAGAATCCCAGCCACCTAATTACACTTCCCTCTCTTAGATGCTCTGTAACAGAGATCTGTCCTCAGGACTCCGCCTTACCTTTGCCAGCAGTGTGCAGCTGGCTTCCTAAAATCCACGCAGAGCAGGGGTTAGCTTGTCGGAAGAATACAATTGGGATGTGTTGTGCAGGGTTTTGCACAGTCCCTTCAGCTCCCACACTTCTGTGTCAGGGAGGGGATGCAGCGGCACATCTCCTTCCACCCTCTGGGAGACTTATAGTCGTAGGGCTCCAGGAGATGACACCCTGGCTTAGAGGACTGTGCCCTTAAACCACTCTCTGCTCTGCTGGCTCATGTAATCCTCCTACTCCTTTGGGTAGATGTTCTAGAGTCTTATCAACAAATTGCCACTAGTCGTAGACTTCCCTGAGTAGGCACTAAATATGGACCAGCTGGTCAAAGGGAAGGGAAATGAAAGCCTTGGAGGATTTCAGATGGACTCACTCTTCTTTACCTTATAGCCTATGCCGCCAAGTCAGACTAAAGAAACTTGTATTCTGCCTCATTGCATCCCTACCACAACAGGCAGTAAGCAGGAGCTACCCCATGTTTTAGTATGAGGAAACTGAGGCCCCAAAAGTTAAAAATAACTTTATAGTGCCACTTACAGCTAGCCATTGGCAAAACAAGATTATATATTCAGATTTTTCCAGTTGCTTCCCCATTTAAGTGAGACCACAGAGCACTCACAAGGTACCCAAATCTGTGCCAGGCTCCACAGTCCCCACATGAACTAGGTCTCTTGTGTCCAAGCCGTTCCCCCCATGTGAAACAGCGTGGTGAGTAGAGGTAAGTGGTAGAAGTTATTGGATGGCTACCAAAGCACATCCAAGACTTAAAATTATTTGTCAATTAAAAATAAAGGAATAAAAGAAACCTCTGAAAAGAGGATCTGTTATGTGTCTAACTACCTTTAAATCTCCTTGAGATAAATTATAAGATGTTGTTTCTACTGAGCCATCCCCATCACCAGTTTCTCACAAGTCAGTGCTCAGCCAGGCAGTGGCTGCTTAAGAATTCCAGCTAAGTGGTGGTAAACTAATGAGAGTTCATCATGGAACATGGGGAGCCCTTTTCTAGGGTCTAAATATGTGTTCTATATTTGTCATGGAGGACCAAAGAACGGAAGAAAATAAAGAACAATATTAGTCTTAAGAACTTTTTAGCGCCGGGCGCGGTGGCTCAAGCCTGTAATCCTAGCACTTTGGGAGGCCGAAGCGGGTGGATCACGAGGTCAAGAGATCGAGACCATCCTGGTCAACATGGTGAAACCGCGTCTCTACTAAAACTAAAAAAAAATTAGCTGGGCATGGTGGCACGTGCCTGTAATCCCAGCGACTCAGGAGGCTGAGGCAGGAGAATTGCCTGAACCCAGGAGGCAGAGGTTGCAGTGAGCCGAGATCACGCCATTGCACTCCAGCCTGGGTAACAAGAGTGAAACTCCGTCTCAAAAAAAAAAAAAAAAAAAAAAGAACTTTTAAAAATAACAAAAATGACTAAGTTACTAAGGTCAAGAACTATTCTAATGCTTTTATACTTATCTCATCAAAATGCTCCAAACTCCATGTGAAATAGATACTACTACTATCATGACCCATTTTGCAAATGAACAAACTGAATCTTAAAGAGGCTAAGTAACTTGCCATCCCAGACTTGACCCCAGGCAGCTTAGCTCAAGGACTTCTGCTCACAGACACTCCTCTTCCTGAGTCTAATTCAAGAGGGGTGATGTGGGACTTAGAGCAGCCAGTGGGCTTAGTGATTCTGCTGCTTGGTGCACAGCAAGACAGACCATAATCAGCACTTGAATAATAGAATTTTTATGAGTGATTCAAGCAAAAGCCAGGATTTAGAGATTGAGAGTTGATTGTTAAAGGATAAATGATATTTGGAACGTCTTACTGGATTTGATTAAAGTGAAATTCAAAAACCATCACAAAGATGATTATTTACCAGTGGTACTTGAAGGAGTTTTTTTGTGGCTTAAGTCATTGGCGCTCCAATGCTTAAAATCTCTGTGCTCAAAACCAGAATGTAATTGATCCTTAGAAAATCAGAGGTTAGCGCCTTCTTTGGCAAGCTACTTCTGAGCTTTGTTACACTGTAACATAATCATCCTTTGAAGACTGAGATCTGGTTTTCTGGTTTTTCTTTTTCTTCACATGGTGCCTGGTATCTTCTCTTGAACATAATAGATACTTGGAGATGGTGGACAAACTGAAGTCATTTTAGATTGCTTTAAGGGCGCTCAATTTAAGAAAGAGTTGATTTCTAAAAGAAGCATAGTAACAAAGATTGCTTAAATACAAAATCTCATTTCTCTTCTTAATCACCTGGACTTAATACCCAGATCCCAATCCAAGTATCACACTGTGCCTCCATAAAGTTAATCTTTTCTGGAAGGGAAACCAAATGTGAAATAGTATCAAGAACTGGGACAGAGTGCTGGAACACCCTGCATGTCTTCTGTTGGCCACTACAGAGGGTTAAACAACAGGAGGAGCTGGATTAGGGTTTGTGTTTGGAAGTGCATTTGAAGCAAGCTTGACAGTTAAGCTCATGGCCAGAACTACGTGCCACAGCAAGAGGACAATAGAAGATTTAAAAGTATGAGCAGGCTTTGGCCAAACGCTGGAATGGATTGGCTAAGTAGATGAAGAGCTGGATGGAGTTAACTAGTAAGTAAGTCTCATGGTCCTTTAAGAGACCTATAATGTTTTGATATACATACAATTCATGAAATAGTGATAGTTTGATATTTCATATATATAGCAAAATGATTGTTATGGGTCTCTTAGTTCCTTCTCATGCTACCAATAAAGAAATACCCAAGACTGGGCTGGGTGCAGTGGCTCACACCTGTAATCCCAGCACTTCAGGAGGCTGAGGCGGGCAAATCACGAGGTCAGGAGATCGAGACCATCTTGGCCAATGTGGTAAAACCCCGTATCTACTAAAAATACAAAAAATAGCTGGGCGTGGTGGCGCACACCTGTAGTCCCAGCTACTTGGGAGGCAGGAGAATTCCTTGAACCTAGGAGGTAGAGGTTGCAGTGAGCTGAGATCACGCCACTGCGCTCCAGTGACAGAGTGAGACTGTCTCAAAAAAAAAAAAAAGACTGGGTAATTTATTTTTAAAAAGAGGTTTAAAGGCCGGGCGCGGTGGCTCAAGCCTGTAATCCCAGCACTTTGGGAGGCCGAGGCGGGTGGATCACGAGGTCAAGAGATCGAGACCATCCTGGTCAACATGGTGAAACCCCGTCTCTACTAAAAATACAAAAAAATTAGCTGGGCATGGTGGCATGTGCCTGTAATCCCAGCGACTCAGGAGGCTGAGGCAGGAGAATTGCCTGAACCCAGGAGGCGGAGGTTGCGGTGAGCCGAGATCGCGCCATTGCACTCCAGCCTGGGTAACAAGAGCGAAACTCCATCTCAAAAAAAAAAAAAAAAAAGAGGTTTAATAGACTTGTAGTTCCACATGGCTGGGGAGCCCTCACAATCATGATAGAAGGCAAAGGAGGAGCAAAAGCATGGCTTACATGGCAGCAGACAAGGGTCCACGTACAGGGGAACTCCCCTTTATAAAACCATTAGCTCTCCTGTGACATATTCACTATCAAAAGAACAGCACAGGAAAAACCCACCCCCATGATTCATTTGCCTCCCATGCTGTTCTTCCCACCACACATGGGGATTACAGGAGCTACCATTCAAGATGAGATTTGGGTGGGGACACAGCCAAACCGTATCAACAGGTAAGCACTTTAGCATATCTGTCACCTTCCATATTTACCCTTTTTTTGTGGTAAGAACACCTAAAATCTACTCTCCTAGCAAATTTTCATTCTACAATATTATTAACTATAGTCCTCCTGCTGTGCATTAGATCTCTAGACTTAACTGCAAGTTTGTACTCTTTGAACTAAATTTCCTCCTCCTCTCTACCCCGGTAACTGCCATTGTCTTTTCTGTTTCTATGTATTTGACTGTTGTGTTTTAGATGCTGCATATAAGTGAGATCATATAGTGTTTTTCTTTCTGTGTCTGGCTTATTTCACTTATCATTGTGTCCTCCATATTGTTGCAAATGACAGGATTTCCTCTTTTTTAAGGAGATGTATATGTGTACACACACACACTACAGCACATTATCACATTTTCTGTATCCACTCATCCATTGATGGACACTTAGGTTGATTTCCCATCTTAGTTATTGTGATTAGTGCTGCAGTGACCATGGGGGTGCACATGTCTCTTCAAAATGTTAATGTCATTTCCTTTGGAGGGATTGCTGAATTGTTTGGTATTCTATTTTTAAATTTTGGTGGGGCCTTCATACTGGTTTTCATAATAGCTATACCAATTTGTAATATTGGGGTTTAGGGTGCCCTCAGCTCCCCTGAGAGGATGTTTCTCCAGGTTCTTGGTCTCCTGCCCTCTCAAGAATGAGAGAGGGGACCACGGCGCAGTGTGCAGTAAATGCCGGACTCAAAGGGTTTGTAGAAAGTGATTTATTTAAAGAGAGAGAGAAACAGGAGAAGGAGAGAGAAAGAAACAGCTAACTCTCACACTGAGTGAGAGAATCCAGAAAGATGGAATCCAGGAGAGGAAAGCAGCTTCCACGAGAGTGTTAGGGACTAGAGAGAGATGGAGTTTAGGAGGGGAAGACAGGCTTCCACAAGAGAGTGTGGAAGGGGACTCCAGAGGGAAAATCCAGGACAGGAAAGATGGCTTCCACGAAGGGAGTGTTTGTGGAAGGGGACCCAAACATGGATTCTGAAGGGGTGTGGAAGAAGGGGACTTTTAACCTGGGAGGAACCCCCACCTTCTCTAAGATCCCAGGCCAATGAAAGGAGTTCCTTAGAACTTCCGCTGGAGTCATTGACTCTTAGTTTCTTCCTGCGCCCGCGAAATTCAAACATAAACGTTAAATCTCCCAGATGGAGAGAGATGGGAGGTGGGCATGGTGCTGGGAAGTTCTTGCCCTTAAAACTACACTCCCTTGTGGACCCGGAAAGAGAACACCTTCCCTCAAACTTACATTCCTCCTAACAGTGTACAAGGTAACTTTTTCTCCAGAACTTTACCAGATAAGTGTTGACTTTTTCTTTTTTTTGAGATGAGGTCTTGCTCTGTAACCCAGGCTGGAGTGCAGAGGTGTGATCTTGGCTCAGTGCAACCTCCGCCTTGCAGGTTCAAGTGATTCTTGTGCCTCAGCCTCCCAAGTAGCTGGGATTACAGGTGCCTACTACCATGCCCAGGTAATTTTTGTATTTTTAGTAGAGACAGTGGTTTCACCATGTTGGCCAGGCTGGTCTTGAACTCCTGACCTCAAGTGATCCACCTGCCTCAGCCTCCAAAGTGCTGGTATTACGGGTATGAGCCACCGGGCCCAGCCTTGACCATTATTTTTAATGGCTAACATTTATTGAAGGTTTACCTTTGTATGAGTCTAAGAACTTTACAAATGTATTTAACAATCTGTGACATAGGTACTTCTGTTAATCCCATCACACATATTAAATAGCTGAGACACAAGGAGTTTAAGGAACTTGCTCAAAATGTCACAATTAGTAAGCCAGGAAGCCAGCCAGAATGCATGCTCTTTACCGCTGCACTATTCTGCCAACTCTTTGGAGTGGTTTGTTTTCATTGTCAGGTTTTGTTTGCCGTCTCTGAAAAGTCCTTGTTCTTACAGTGTCAGCCAGAGATCTACAATGATCACATGGCCTAACTACCCTCTCTCAGTACAGGGACTTATTAATCTTAATCTTTGGCTGCGTTCCTCTTTTTCCTAGACTAAACCCCCGAGGGTAGAGACTCTGTCTCTTTCATTTGTGCCCATTTTAGTGACTGTTGAAAGGGAGCCTCAAGGAGTTTTATCTAGATGCCTGTGGATCTAGATTATTCATCATCCACTGGGATCTTTGTTGGTGTTCCTTGTCTCGAAGGAGGGAGTCAGCAGTAACAGGAGTCAGCAGAGATCTCAACAGTCAGTGTTCATCAAACGCGTGTTGAGTGTCTACTATGTTCTAGGCCTGTACCTATGCGGTAAACAGAACAGATATTATCTTCTGTGCCCTCTCAGAACTTAAGGTGCAGCAAAGAAGCAAATGAGATAAGCACAAGTGTGATAAATGCTGTTTAAAAAAAAAAAAAAAAAAAGCAAAGAGGTTGAGGTAGAAAATAATGGATGTAGGGTAAAGTAGGACCTAGGACATTCTACGCGATGATTTGACTAATAAGAATGACACAGCTGAGAATGAGGAGACTGCAGGGGAAGCTCCTTGTTGGCAAAGAAAATAGCATCTGCAAAGGCCCTGAGGTTGGAACTGCTTGGTTTAATCTGTTTAATAGTGGAATTCAGTGATGCTCCGTAGTCACCTCTTCACACGTTTCTGCCAAACACTTGTCGCTGAGTCTGTTCTTCTTTATTAGTGCTTCCAAATCCAGCTTTTAAAACTGCTCAATATTCAGAAAGCCTTTGACCGATTGCTCTGGAAACAGAGGCAGTTCCACCATGGGCAACAGAATTTGGAACGTAAATTGTCTGTTTATATCCCCATTTGTGTCTTAAGCTTAGCTTGCATAGGACTCATCAAAGCAATATGTCAAATTCCTTATATTTGTTATATCTCTTTTTTCACTGACTCCAAGCATGAAAACTTTGAAATTAATAAAATATTTTTATATGATATGAGATTCTTTTTTCTAAAATTTTCTAAATACTATGATTATATGCCTTAACCTCAGACATGGTGGCTTCACTGCATTTTACTCAAGAGAAGATTGCTTACAAATAACACACAGGAGAGGTACCTTTCTAGCCTCCTATAGGAGGGTGGCTGACCCAGGGAACCTCCAGGCAGGCAGGACGTACACCAAGCATACCAAGTATCCTACACGTGGACGGTGTCTAACTTGATCCGATCTTTCTCCTTCCCTGTGTTTTACTTAAGTCCCCTGAAAGCTCCCATTACCCACCATTCATAAAGGGTCTGTAAATTATTTAAGAGAAGGAGACACAGCCTTTATCCCATCGGATTTTTCCTCTCAATCACGTGAGTCTTTTCTCTGAGCACACACACATGGCCCAGACTCACTGTCAGGGGAGATGTAATGCCAGCATCTGGTGTTAATATCTATTGTTGACATTTTGAGAATGAGAACATGAGCTATTAGGGAAGATGTTTGCTTGTACCTAATTAATGTCCCGTTGTATCCTCTCTTGTTGTCAGCTCTGCCTCACCATCCTGCCTTGGCATTTTCTTTTACTGGCTAACTTTAAAAGTTAATTATTTCTCTGTTGAATGTTAAATGCCACCGGTTTTTAATGCTGTTCCTTGGTGTGAGTTATTAGTTATCAGAAATCAAAATGATCTGTGCAATTATCAGCTCTTTATCTAAAGCCACTGTTCTTGCTAATCACATAAAGCACGGCAGCATTTGCTGATGTCTAGCAACATAGATCTTTCTAGCAGATATAAGTTTCTGACTCAGTACATTCCTGTCCCTATCCAGCTTTCCTTGCATAGAGCAGATACAAAGTCCTGCTACCTCATCTACTGGAAACAATTACTGACAGGGCCAAGTCTTCGAGGCTCATTTTGCTTGAATCTCAAATCACTGTTAAAATTCATTTGGCAACTCCAGTAAGTACAGAGAGTAATAAGGAACCTCAGATAGAATGATTTCTTAATAGCTTTCATAAAACATGGCTTGGTAGGAGATCACAACTCTTTCTTTACTTGAGATTGGTTTATAAAAATAATAGTACAAGTTCCAACCAACAGTCACTAAGCGCATACCCTGTGCCAGGCTTTGTCATTAGCTTTTTGCATGGATTATCTTAATCCTCTCAACAATCCCGTGAGGTAAAGTCTTATTATTATTCCCAACTTAAAGATGAGCAATTCGAAGACAAAAACTTGAGTAATTAATGCACCATCACATGGCTGGTAAGTCGTGGGCCAGGATCCCCAGCCAGCAGCCACTGCTAAGCACTTGAAATGGGGTGAGTCCAAATGAGGTGGGCCATAAGTGTAAAATACACACCCAGTTCCCACGCCTTAGTAAATAAAATAGCATAAAATGTCTCATTAAGAACGTGTTCATGCCGAGTACATGTTGAAGTGATAATATTTTGAATGCATTGAGTTACAGGAAATATATTATTAAAATTAACTTGTTTGTTTTTCACTTCTTTAATGTGGCTACTAGAAAATTTTAAATTTCCTGTACTGCTTGCCTTCTATTTCTGTTAGAAAGGGCTGCTGTGTGTGTTTGGGTGGGGGTGTGTGTGTGTGTGTGTGTGCGCGTGCGCGCGCACACGGAGAGAGACGTTTCTGGAGTTTTTTCCTTGTCTTACAAGTTTCTGATACTAAATTATTGAGGAATAGGCACACATTTCTGAACCTTCCTCCCCTTTCTGGTCATTTCACTTCCAGAAATCTGGCAGAAAGTACAAATTTTTACATCTCAGTCTCTACCAAGAGCCTGTCTGTTGGCTCTTCTCAAGTATGGAAAGAAAACACTGACATGCCAGGCATTAACAAGATCAAAAGCAGGGCTAATGACAGAAATGTGGCTGCTGTCAAAGTGTCTCCAGGGGATAATTGGGGTGGACTCTTTGTTCTCCTTGCAGCGACCCCCTCAAATGTCTTCCAGAGAGCGCCTCTCAGTTCCAGTTCCTGAGGTCCTCCTTTGCCTTCCCTTCCAACCCCTGTCCACCACTTTCCTGGTCCACCGCCCTCTCTCTCCTGGATGCCTGCCTCTCTTGGGTGTCTGTGCAGTTGAGGCGGCCCCTCTGTTAAGCACTTCTGACATGAGGCAGGTCTTTTTTCCCTGCCAGTGAGAGCGGAGTGTATAATGGTGTTGCCCTCCACCGGGGATCTTTGAGAAGCTTTATGGCTGTAGCAGGCATGGGGGAACCAATCACAGGCACTGGCAGCTGATATATGACACTAATATAGGGTTCACTTTTATTCTCAACCTAAAAAAAGATAGATTGTTCCAAGTTTAGACAGGCTGTAAAATCATGTGCTTCTGGAACCATGCTGCCTTACCCCCGGGACCACTGTAATTGCTTTACATCTGTACAAAGGTTCCTTGTAATCGGGCTTTCTGCCTTCATTTGTCTTCTTTTCAGCCTCTTAGTAAAGACCTTAATTGGTCTTAGTGGGGCTTTTTTCAGTTAGTGCAACTGTACCTTTAGGGCTGAACAAGTACCAGACACTACCTGCGGGGAGAAGTGGGGAGATGGGAAAGACATCAATACTCCTTTACCTTTAACAGTTTAATTAATGTGCTCAGAACAAGGAGCGGTTTGAAGAAATTTCGGCTCCTCTGGGACCCTGCTACAGATCAGACATAACTAGGGTTAGGTGGAATTTTCTAGATTTCTGTCCTGCTTCAGTCTCTGTGAACACTCATTAGCCTCATAATTGTCTCACAGTAAACTGCTGTATTAAGTTTCAGTCTGTCTCTTTGGAGGATCAAGTTGCTTTACATCAATAGACTGAAGTACTAGGGGATGTGTGTGAAGGGAAGTAGCCTCTAATTTCTGTTTCTTAGCTACTAATTATTTAATAATACATTTTATTGCCTATTAAAATGTGGCATAACTTGCTTGTCAGCAAAACTAGATGGAACCTAATCATTTGAGGAGAAGGATAATTGGCACTTGTACAGATGGCTTTTATTGCCTGTCAGGTTTGTTATTGCAGATAGAATTCCTTGCCAGGTTTCTTGGTTCTGTTTGTGGGCCGGCAGTGTTGTGAGGGGTTACTTACTGTATTACAACCCTGGCGGTCAAATGTGGTATTATTGCAAATGCAGTGTGTACTCAGTTATAGATCATAAAGGCTTCTGCTGTGTAGGTACTTTTTTCCTTCTCCTCCCCACCTCCCCACCCCTGGTTTTAAAGGACCCTAGTGAGTTTTGTACCACACTGAAAATTACCTTATGTGCTGGAAAATGCGTCAGTGGAGACTTTGTTTAAACAAAGGGCGTTTTTTATGATGGATCGAAGTAGCCAAAACTTCTGGATTTCCATCTAGTAAAAAATTGTGTAGGAAAATTGGACCAGTCCCAGTTCCTTAGCAGAATTTCACGAAGGTTTTCCTGTTGCTTCAAAATGACCCCTTGAGGAATGTACTATAAATTCCAGAAAATTGCTCCCAATGTTTCCTGGAGCACATTAAAAAATGAAGGAACACATTGTGTGTGGGATAGTTTGGTAGCAGAATTAGTTCACTGGGTAGAACAGAGGGGATCCCAGGTAGTTGGGCTCTAAGTGGGAAGTGTTGGCCAACATTTGTAACTGGAGGCAGATTTGGCAGGCACTTCGGTAAGGAACATTTTGGTGGCATTGAAGTAGGCAGGAACAAACTGTGCAGGGGAAGAGCACTTCACACCCCAGGCTTTGTGGCCCAGAGCCTAGTATTCTCATCCCTAGGTGCCCGGCTCCTCTGCCTTTCCAAGGTGCTCAAGCTCACTTTCTACTCAGACATGGCCCGGTTTCACTGACAACCACCACCCTTATTTGTTGAAAGTATGAGTTACGTTCTGATCCAAGAGAGCCATTTAAAACCTATAATGATGTCCATCTTTGTACATTTTCTAGGTCCCATCTTCCCATCCATTACTACTTGCTAATTGTTCTTATGTCTCACAATTAACTCCCGAGGTCTAATTGTATTAGAACAACAAGTCTCCCCTCTGCCTGGCGACTTTCTTGGCAACTGCATTCCTCTTCCCTTGAAAGAGGTACACTCCCTTGACCCTTTCCTTTAAGCTTCCAAAAGCCTCAGTGAAGACCTATGTATCTTACCTGTAAACGTGCAGACTTTTTAAGTGCGGAAGGGAACGTCTGGGCTTGATACGTTAGAAAATCAATGTGAAATAAGCTTAACATAGGTAACTTTGTTTCTGAGGGGGTGAGCTTGGGAATTACTGTAATTTAACACTTATAATAAATGTGTTAAAATAGGGAAGAAAGCCAGTTCTGAGGATTTGTGTGTTATATGAAGGGTGTGTGTTATGCATTGTGATTAAATTCTCTTGAGCAAAAGCTACCAGCAAGTGGAAGCCAATTTAAAAGGTGTACATCGGAACCGAAACATGTAGGCAGAACCTGGTTTGGGAGTTAGTTTGGGAGGTGCAAATCTTTTAGACCATTGAGAGCATGGAGGTCGGTGATGACCTAGAATATCTGTAACCTTAGTGGTCACAGCCCACAGCCCACTCTGGGTGATGTGGGGCTATGGATGAGCAGGTGGGTGGATATGTGTCGGGGACACGATTTGGGGCAGGGTTACATCTGTTGATTTATTTCTCTCCTGTAGTTGACTCTTCCTGAGTTTATTTGTAAATCACCAGTTACGCCAATAGTATTTTCTTATCAGCCCTCTCCCTGGTAACTTTTCTCTTGTTGATCTAGATGGACAGAACAAAATGGAGGGAAAGGGTTTTTAACAGTATGCCATTCTTTATTAAATGAAGCACCATTAAAACCGCTTCCATCTCTGAGTTTCCTTTTTCCAGGCCCACTCCTAACATTTACAAGGCAAGCATACACATGGAGATCCAGCTTACATCTCTTTACTTCTCTTGCCAGCACCATGAAGATCTTTGCTCCTCACCTCGCTCACCTCACACATTCAAGCTCCACCCGTACCCTCTGCCCTCACCAGCCGTGTAAACAGCTGCCTCTTGACCACCCTCAGGCCTAGAGGTGTGTGTACCAGCAGCATGGCCTGCCCTTGGGAGATGCCTTCCAGGGTAGAGACCTGCCTATGCAGGCCCTAGAAGGAGTTTTGGCCATCTGGGAAGAGGAGTCCTGTGGGGTGTGTGCAGCGTGTTCTTAAGAGGGGTGTGTCAGCTAGGTGGGCCCATCCCCACGACTTCATGGACTCTTGCCCCATGTGGAGGGACACAGCTGGAGGGGCCCAAGAAGGATCCCCTGATGCATGGGTCTCTAGGCAAGGGCTGGATCTGACCTGTATTGTCTCTGCCTTTTCATTTTAGTCTGTGTAACCTCACACTTCATGTCCTGCAAAAATAATATGAAATAAAATGGATCCAACTCTCCATCAGAAAAACTAAATGGATGAACTGTTATTAAAAGTCATCACTGTCTGTGAACACAAGATTTGAAGGCTTTGTCAATTTTGACTCAATACTGGAAAGTCAGCTGGGGTCTTGTGCAAAAGATGTTTTGTGATGCATTTTGTATAAGAAATCTGTTTTTTCCATTAGCATTTAAGGTATAGCATACTTTTAACCAGACACAAGGAATGCTTTACTGTACAGTAAAAGAACCATGTAAGGGAAAATTGCAGCTAAAGGACCGAATTAGGAATGTTTTCAATTTCAAGAGTCCAGAGAAGAAAGAAAGCATTATATTGACATAGTACGAACAAAGTAAAGGACTTTGAAGCTTGCTAACATTTTTAAATACAACTTTGTTCAACCTCTTCAAAGAATGAGGATAATTACGTTGTTGATGATAGTATTTCTAATGTCTGAAGGGTTGCTGAAACTTACTCTCCCTTCAAATTTGAATATGGTTCATAGGCTCCTGTCTAGTCCATTTCATCTTGCCATAACAGAATACCTGACACTAGGTAATTTATAAGAAAAGAGGTTATTTAGTACAAGGTTCTGCAGGCTAGGAAGTTCAAGGGGCATGGCTCTGGCATCTGCTTGGCTTGTGGTGAGGGCCACATGCTGCTCAAAACGTGACAGAAAAGATCAAAGGGGAAGTGGACATGTGTGAAGAGGCAGAACCCAAGGGACACCCTTGCTTCATGTCAACCAGCTCTTGAGAAGTCTAGTTGATCCCCTAGAGAGTGAGCACTTACTCCCTTCCAAAGACAGTGTTAATCTATTCTTGAGGGGTCTGCTTCCAGGACCCAAAAGCCTCCCACTAGACCCCACCTCCCAACACTGCCACACTGGGGGTTACATTTCAACATGAGTTTTGGTGGAGACAAACCACATCTAAAACACAGCAGCTTCCAAAATGGGGTTAACAGGACCCAAACTCCATCCAGAAGCCAGTGTAGTATGTTTTCTGTGTTGTGCTAATGTTACTCAAATTTTAACAAGGAGAATTCTGACTTTGATGTGGCAGTAATAGTCCTTAAAGTATTTGAAGGTCTTTGTCAGGTGTCACTTATTTTTGTGTAGGGGGAGTTCGTGCTTTTAATGACCCTGATGTTGATCTTCTTTTTTAAAAAGGTAGGTTAATTCTGTCATCTTTATCTGACAGACAGTGGTTAATATTGTTTATTGTGTAAATGAGATGCTTTACTATCCAAAAGAAAACTCTTTTGGAAAGCATACTAATATTGGGTTTGAAAGGGAAAAATAAGCAAGTATCTTTTTTTAAAAAAAAATAGTCTCACTCTGTCACCCAGGCTAGAGTGCAGTGGTGCGATCATAGCTCACTGCAGCCTTGACCTTCTGGGCTCAGGTAATCCTCTCACTTCAGTCTCCTGAGTAGCTGGGACTATAGGTGCATCCACCGTGCCCAGCTAAGTTTTAAAATTTTTTTCTAAAGATGAGGGTCTCATTGAGGTATAGAGACTCGGGTTGTCCATGCTGGTCTTAAACGCCTGACCTCAAGTGAACCTCTCTCCATGGTCTCCTAAAGTGCTGGGACTTCAGGTGTGAGCCACTGAGCTCGGCCTAAGCAAGTATCTTAAAATGGGTCCTTGTTAGTCAGCTTTTTTCATTATCTCAAGAGAGGAGAGTATTAGGAGAGCACATTTTCAGACACACTAGAAAACGACAATAACACCTGTTACAAGTGACCCCTTCTCACTCACCTGACTCAAAATTGGGCAGAGGGACTAATTTTACATAATCTTAGATCTTATAAATGACTTTCTACTTTCTTTTCCTTACCCCACTGGTACCCTTGCCGGTGAGGTAACACAGGGAATCGAGCCAGGACCAGTGAGTTACCATGTGGAGTGCTGCTTCTCCCTCAATGAGGCTGATCGTGAGCTGTGTTCATGAAGGACTCACTGTCACATTCTACCCAGAGGCCTCTAAGCTGCTTTTTTCTGGAGTTTAAGCCTCATTCTTAGGACATGCAGCGAATTTGCACTCCAAAATGATTCTACACACAAAACCCCTCTCCCTATGAAACTGGCCTTGGCTCTGCCCTCCCAGCATTAACCAGAGCCCTGTTGGTATTTCTCCTCATCTCCACTTGGGTAAAAAAGTGAGTGTGTAGCAGATTTGTTTAGAAGGGTCGTCATCTACACCCAGCCTCCCATACAAAACTAGATTCTTGAAAATTAAGTCACATAATAATGATAGAGCCAAGTATTTTGCTTGTGTTTTTGGCTCAGTATTTATTTGTCATTATGCCTCATCCTCCATTACTTTACGTACTTATTGTGATCTGCAGGCCTGTGCTTATGTTCATGGCTGTTATCTGGAGCGTTGCTGGGCTGCTTAACTTTTGATGCTCCAGTCTAAATAATGACTAGATTCCTAAGAAGTCCTCACGTTTCCTAGAAGAAACTGTCACCCTTCGAATTCTCTCGTAGCATGCCAAAAGTGCTAAATTATAGAGTCCAAGGAGGCCAGCCATCCACCAAAGAAACAAGAATAGAATGAATAGAAAGGGAGAAAGGTGTCCAACTGAGCCAATTCAGGGAGTAACACATGTTCCCTGGTCGAACTGGTTTCTCATATGGCAGGTGACTGGGTTCTGCCTGTGACTTGTTCAACTCTGCAAGCTACTAAATAGAACAAAACTTGCTGAAATCAGAGAATTTCAAGAAGGTTTTATGTATATGTGTATAGGCATATATTCATATACGCACCCATGCTCTCACACACTCATACACAAACTTAAATAATTCTAGTTTAGGGTCGACTTAACCTTTTGACAGCACAAAGGGAGAAGTTAGAGTCTATGAAGTGATTATTATGTAAACCCAACTGAGCCTTTCCTGGAAACACCACAAAAATTTCTTAGAATTGAAAAGATGACAAATGCTGATTTATGCAGAACTCGGGATTTCATTGCTAGAGCACTGTCACTTATTACTTCCATCAGCAGGACTGGTTCCTTTTGACATAAGATTGGGTGTTTACATGGACGGCAATTGGGGCTGGTGAAATCGTTCAAATAAAACAAGAACCAGAGTAGCTTGGGGAGTGAACCTAGTTAGTTCCCAAATATTAAATATCAGTCTTCCCTCCCTTGTCTCCCTCCCCTTCCTTTCCTTTCTCCGCTGTGCTTCTCACTTCACTCCCTTTCCAGACTATCCTTTCCTGTCAGGGAAGGCTGAACAGAGATTGAGCCACACAATGCACTGAGATTCTGCATCAGAGAAGACATTCAAATCCTGAAATACTATAGTAGGATCTGGTTTTCAGATGTTTCTTCCCAGAGAAAGTGAAAACATTCCTTACAGTCTTATAAAATAAGTATGTTCGTTGATATTTCAAGCCAGAAGAAATTCATTTTAAGAAGTTGGAGTATTTATATGTGACAGGATAGTAGTTCCTCCCTCTCTATCCTTCCTTCCCCCTCTCCCCTCCTTCCCCTTCCCTTTCCCCCCCTTCCTTCCTTCCTTCTTCCTTCCTCCCCTCCTTCCTCTCTCCTTCTCTCTCCTCTTTGATTTTATTTTTTAATCCAAAAGTTCTTTTTAAAGGAAAAGAAATATCAACATTGTACATTCTAACATTCCAAATGCTTCATACAGTTCCTTGCTTTCTTGCTTAAAACATTTTTTTCAACAGACACCTAAGGACATTTTTCAGGAGCTGTGCAAGGCATGAAAACCTGGAGATACATAAGCTGCAGTGGTGAACATGGAGGCGTCCACAGTAGGCGGGAGAGAGGCAGGTACTCTACTGTAAGAGACAGGGTATTAAAGAAAGATAAATTATCTCAATAGCTCTGAGATGGCATCAGTCCCAGTTAGAATTAAAGGAACAGAAGTTTTTGTGATACATATTCTCTCAATCTTTCCCTCTGGGTATGTGTATCATTTTTTTGGTAATACATACATGGTAATCTAATGTGATGCATTTTTTCTTCCTGATATTTGTGAGTACACTGTTTCTTTTCATTATATTAACTATTGTTCTATATCTGTTTCGATCCATTCTGTGGGTTCAAAATAATGTAGATAACCAGTCTCCAATGGTTGGACATTTAGGATTTATCTGGTTTCTCATCTGAGTGTTCATTAGATGACTATTGGATTTCCTTAGAACATATGCTTGGAAATAGAATTGCTGTATCAAAAAGTATAGAAAATCTGAAGCTATTGATAGTCTTATTTTTAACTGTTATATAATAAGTATTAATTCTTAGAAAGAATTATATATTTAAATTAAGATATTTATACAGATGAAATATCCAAATCTTCTGGTTTGCTGTTTCTTTTTCTCCCATAACTCAACAGGTAGTTATATAATTAATTATACTTTTCAAATGTTTCACCCCTGTGTTCCACATATATTGCTACCCATGTACTCCATACCCTATTCATTTATGCTTCTCTGAATTCTGTACTTTAAAAAATCAAACCAAACTAAAAACAAAACAACTCAGTTCAAATTATATTTTTTCCTGAAAACCTAAGTCTCCCAGCTTCTTTGAACTCCTCCTTCTTTGGCCCCTTATAGTCCTCCTATTACCTATTTATCTCATTTATTAATTAACTAGCTAGCTTTTAGGCCATGGTTTATTATTAGAATTCCGGTTTGTTTGTTTTTTTAGTAGATTGCAAACTACTTCAAGCCAGCGGCCATGCCTTGTGTTATTTTGTGTGCACAGCTAGCAGAGCATCTCACATGTCATAGGAATGGGGTCTCTTGTAGTGATTCATCTGTTCTCTTTTTATTTCAGCAGGGTTTGTGGAAGGGCGTGGCCAAACTGATAGTAATCATATGCCTTCAAATATCACATCACATTGATATGGAAGGAAGGGAGACTGGCTTACTAAAAAACCATTGTAGTTGTCTGTAGTAGAAAAAAAATGCATTTAGCTTTTCAACTGTCTAGCACCTAGTAGGCAGTCAGTAAATAGAAGCTTTAAAAAATTTTAAATAGGGCCCAAAAGTCCTTTTAAATAAATATCTTAATTTAAATAAATAAATTCATTAACTTCTTTTTTACTCCATTTCCTTGTCTAGAAAAAGTGGATCAAACTCATTTATAAATTTCTGATTGAAAACATTTAGTTACCGCTGTCTGGTCCTTGGCATTCGTATATTGGAGACAGAAGCAGAACCAGTTGTGTAAACACAGGCTAATGTGTTCAATGTAGTTTTAAGAAAATAAAATACTGGCCGGACACGGTGGCTCATACCTGTAATCCTAGAACTTTGGGAGGTTGAGGCAGGTGGATTACCTGAGGTCAGGAGTTTGAGACCAACCTGACCAACATGGAGAAACCCCGTCTCTACTTAAAAATACAAAATTAGCCAAGTGTGGTGGCGCACGCCTGTAATCCCAGCTACTTGGGAGACTGAGGCAGGAGAATTGCTTGAACCCTGGAGGCAGAGGTTGTGATGAGCCAGGATCATGCTGTTGTACTCCAGCCTGGGCAACAATAGTGAAACTCTGTCTCAAAAAAACGATAATAATAAAATAAAATATTTTTTAATTCGTTTGGACAAGTCTTGATACTAAAATGCTGAAACCTTTCCAGTAACCTGGATGGCACATGTCTCTCAGCAATGATAATGTTGTAGGTAAAGTTGACGTGCTACTTCCTTTTCCATCAGGTGCAGCAGCTCATGTAGATGTAGAAAAGTACTAGGAAAGCCTAGTAACAAAAGGATTAGTAGGAATTTTAAAAATTAACTGTGACCAAAATTCTTTCTGCTCTAAGACATCATCTCTGCAGAAAACATAGTTGGTGAAGGAATAATTGGCTCAGATTTTCTTTCCTAGTATCTTCACTGTCTGCCCCGAATTTCCCTCTTTACTCTTCAAAAGAGAGGGGCCATTCCATCACCAACCAGATTACAAATATCTCGTTTCCCATTAGGTCATAGCATTTAGAATTGTTCTTATTTTGATGTTGTTCAATATTTTGTGGTTTTCTGAGGAATCAATATATTTGGTCAAGCATTCCCTTACTAAAGAAAATAAAGCTCAAGCTCAGAACAAATGGAAAAGCTTGTCTGTACATTTGCTTGTGACGTGTGTGGTATAGACCAGAAGTTTAAAGAATATTACATTCCAGTGACAAAAACACTAGAGACTTATAAAGCACCTGCAATTGACAGAGAACTTAAGTGGTATTTTTTAAAGGCTGGAAGTTCACAGACTCCTTCCATTCGTGTCTGACATCAGCAAGCTCTTAATGTAGTGTGTACTTATTTATTGATCAGACCGTTTAAGTAGTAAGACATGAGAAAGTGGACACTATTATCTGGTAATTGACCATATTGGAGAGTTAAGTGTTCTGACAAGGAACTAAGTGTGTTTAACCTTCAGATAAGATCAATTTTAAGATAATGCCTACTTTAGTAATGAACCAAAGCTGTTAAGAAACTTTGTACTTCTGAAGCAATGCGGTTTTGATGACAACTATCATAGTTTTAATGACCAGATTGGTTCCTGAGAGCCATTGGTCTCCCAGGGCAACCTAGAAAGGAGTTACTAACTTTCATCCTTTACTTAGGTTAAAAGCTCAGGCGGGGGGAGACAGTGGGAAACAGCACTGCTGATTTAGGAGACATCTTTTGAGTACCTACCATAAGCCAGTCATGCCATATTCTAGGGCTCCCATGTTTAGTAACGTATCTGACTTCAAGAAACTTATGTTTCAGCACAGTGGTTTTCCAGTTGTATTTTATATGTTAAATTTCTAAAACCAAAGCTCGTTTAGTCCTTCATTTATTAAAGAGACAGAGAGAGGAGTTCTATTTGCCTCTGAGTGTTTTCCCTGTGTCCTAATTGAACACCACTTGAAACCTCCTTCTTTTAGGGACAGATCCATAAGCAAATATCACAACACATTGTAAGTTATATAATACGAATGTGAACAAAATTGACAAGAGGACACAAAGAAGGACATGGCTAAAGCTGCCTGTGAGTTTAGGAAAGGCTTCCTAGAGGAAGCAATGTTGAAGTCTGTCTCGGATAAGTAGAGCTCCCCAGAGAGGGAGAAAGTGGAGGCAGTGTGAGCAAAGCAGGTGAAGCCTATGGTATGTTTGTGGAACGAGATAGCCCTACTTACATGTCTGGAGTAGAGGCTTCTGGAAAGAAATGGTGAGAGACAAAACAGGAAAGTAGGTTAGACCCCAAATCCTGCAGAGGTTTTTAAGCAGAATATTAAAAATCAGATTTGGCTTTCAGTGAGGTGACGCTGACAACCTTGGGGAAATCACAGGAGCTTTTAAAGAGGAGAGTTGATATACACCTAGGACAACAGTAGTGACATTTGAGAGGAAGGAATGTTCCAGAGAGATTTTAGAGGTGAGAGTGGATAGACCTAAGTGACTGACTAAATGTGGAGAATGGAGAAACAAATGAGGAGAGGAGGTAAGGGGGATTCTTGACATACCTAACCCCAAAGACAGCGTGCGAGAGCATGTTCAATACAGGGGGAGGATTGAGCTGAAGATGAGAATGAGGAAGAATCAGTTCATTTTGGAAATGTTGAATTTGAGTTACCTGTGGAACATCCAGATGGAGAATTTCGGCTAACAAAGTTTGGATCCTGAAGATAAAGTTTAGGATTAGAAATACTGATTTATGGGCTGGGCATGGTGGTTCATACCTGTAATCCCAGTACTCTGGGGATCCCAGTACTTTGATCTGCTGAGACAGGCAGATCACTTGAGGCCAGGAGTTCAAGACCAGCCTTGCCAACATTTGCAAAACCCTATCTCTACTAAAAATATAACAATTCGCCAGGCGTGGTCTGCTCGGGAGGCTGAGGCATGAGAATCACTTGCACTTGGGAGGCATAGGTTGCAGTGAGCTGAGATGGTGCCACTGCACTCCAGCCTGGGTAATAGAGTAAGACTCTGTCTCAAAAAAAAAAAATAGAAATACTGATTATACTGATTTATGAAATCATTGATAAAGAATGTAGTTCTGGGAATGTTCACTAATGATGGCTAAAAGAAGAATATTCATCGATGGAAGCAGTCAGAGGCATTATTTGGTATCTAGGAAGGAGGAATTTTGCAAAAGAAGAGAGCTCTCAGGAAGTGCAAATAGCAGTATTTGATACCATAGAGAGGACAGAAAGTTGTGAATCTTCTGAAGACCACTGGCTTTATTAGCTAGTACAGAAGGTCACTGATCTTTAACAACAACAGTTTCAGCAGAAGGATGAGAGTAGAGACTGGGTTAGAATCATTCAAAAAGAGAATGAAATGAAGAAATGTAAACAATGAATATGTATATTCAATGTTTAGGGTCATGGGAAATGAAGAAGAACCCTGACTGAAAAGAGAAGCAAAGTGGAAGGGAGGGTGTATATGAGGGTGAGCTGAAATATGTATGTAGGCTGTGGACACCTGTATGTCTCTGGGATAGTTAGGGGTTTGGAATCACACTGGCAGAAGATCAGATTTCAGGCCTACTATTTAATAGTTTATGGACCTTGATCAAGTTCTTCTGTGAGCCTCAGGTTCCTCATGTATAAAATGAGATTAGTACTACCCACCTCTTGGAGTTCTTTAAGAATTTAATGACATTTTGACGTAGAAAACACCTAGAACTCAGAAGGCACTCTTGTTAGTAGGATGTTTTGTTTGTTCATTCTTGTAAAGAAGGGAGATACTAAAGATGCAAGAGAGGGAAGAGATGATGCCTGTGACCTCAGAGAAAAGAGACAAGTAGAAATGGGATTTGAGAAGAGGTGGAAGAGTAGTTTCAAAGTGATATTGGACATATTTTCCTGGGTAATACACAGGAAGGACAGTGACAAAATGAGGCATTGGGCAGTGTAATTTAGGTCATGTGCAGTAACAAGTAGCCCTAGCTCTAAGTCTGTGAATGCAACAAAGGTTCTCTACTCATACTGTACAGCCAACATTAATTAAGAAGGGGTTTCTGTTTTATCTCTGCCCCTCAAAGACCCAGCCTGATGGGCGCTCCATCTCGGTATTTACCTCTGCAGTCATCATAGAGCAGGTCACATGGCTACATCTGACCTCAAGAGGCCAAGAAAGTGCCTGGAATCGGGAAGCACAGGAAATATTTGGTGATCAGTGGTCACAACCAGTACAGTGAGCAGAGCTATAGGTATAAGTATACAGGGAAGTGACGGCAGTGGCTTCTGTTTTCCCAGCGAGCAAGGCAATAAAAATATGATCCACCAAGAGTAGTGTGAGGGGTCTTACAACAATGGTAAATGTTTGTAACCACTGCTTGTTAAAATAATTAAACGGGAACATAGCAGCAAAGGAAAAGGAAGTTGTTCCGCTTAAATATTTATCATTAGGGCTCCATGCAGAATGAAATGGTAATACAGCTGTTATTCAGTTTCTTAGTTCAGCTGTAGCTTAAAATTAGAAGCTGCCTATCAATAATTTTCCCAAGGGAGCAATTTCTACTGTAACAGCACATAGCCCAGAGAAAGGAAAATGCACAAAGAGCAGGCTTTCTTGGAATGGGAAGAGAAACCATTGCAGGGAGAGAATATAAGAGAGAAACTGATTGTACATCTATCCCTGGAAATAAAAGTGAGTCTTCCCTTTTATCAGTTAGTCTGTAAATACATCTGCTGCTGGCCTAGCACTTTGGCACTAGCTGTACTCAAGAGAAGTTTAGGACTTTATCCTTGTTCTCAGAGAATGTGTTCTTTGGTCAGAGGAGCACAAAAGTTCATCCCATGAGTTTGGGGTTTGTTTCATATGTCATTTATTGTCCTAATTGGTATAATTTGGGGGGAAGAGTTTCATGGAACAGATGAGATTAAACCTAAGCCTTGAAGAATAGATTAACCTTGGAGGGTGTCAAAGGAAGGGAAGGAGGGTGCCAGAGTGATGGTATGATTAAAGGTCCGATGGTAGAAGTCAAAATGGTTTCTAGGGGAGACAAGAAGGAGAGTGCCGGAAAGAAGAAGAGATAATTAGATGAAGAAATTACAGGACATCAGGTTGAACTGACAGGTTGCAGCCTTATTGTGAGGAGTTGGTACAACATGGGAGGAGAGCAGGAATTAAAGTTGTTGCATGAGGAATGGCACTGTGACAAGGTATACTTGGTCAGTTGGGAAGAATATATGATGATAAGACTAGTTAAAAGACTTCATAATAATCCAGGTATCTTCTCCTCATGTACTCCCCATAGGACTTGAATGACTTCCTGTTACCTTCAGAATAAAGTCCCAGTCTTTAGTCTTGCTTGACCATCCCCATTTTGAAAAGACTACTATATATGCAAAGGGTACTAGGATGAGGAAGATTCCAATATGTTGGAACCAGGAGCCAGAGCATGGATGTATAATTAGAATCCAAAGATGTTAGCAATGGGCTGTGTTTAGGTGTGCAGCCTGGCACCCTGCAAGGTCTGTGACCAAGCCAGACACCACCCAGCCCTAGCAGGATATTGGAGGTTAGATGGGCTGCCAACACAGGCATCAAAGCAGAAACCTCTTTACTATTTTTTTAAATAGCTTTATTGGGTTACAGTCCACACGCACAACTCACCCACTTAAGGTGTACACTTCCATGTTTTAATGTATGCACAGAGTTGTGTACTCATCACCGTAATCCATTTTAGAATCAATTTCATGACCCAAAAAAGAAACTCTGCACTCCCTATCCATCACCTCCTTTCTTGCCCATTCCACCATCTCACCTCTCAGCTCTAGGTAACCAACCCTCCTCTCGGTAGATTTGCCTATTTTGGGCCTTTCATAAAAATGGAATCATACAATATATAGTCCTTGTGGCTGACTTCTTTCACTTATTTTTCACTTGTTTTAAAGGTGTATCCATGTTGTAGTATATGTCAGTGCTTCATTTCTTTATTATATTGCCTCATAATATTACATTAAATCGATACACCACATTTTGTTTATCCATTCATTAGTTGATACACAGGATTGTTGCTACTTTTTGGCTGTGATGAAAAATGCTGTTACGAACATTCTTGTTTAAGTTTTTGTGGACATGTTTTCATTTCTCTTAGATATATAGACACCTTATAGTGGAATTGCAGAGTTACTATCATTTAACCATTTGAATAATTGCCAGACCATTTTCTACAGTGGCTACATTTTACATTTCCACCAGCAGTATACGAGTGTTCTAATTTCTCCATATCCTTGCCAACATTTGTTGTCTTTTTGATTATAGCCATTTTAGTGGGTGTGAAGAGGTATCTCATTGTGGTTTTAGTCTACATTTCCTTGATCAGAAGTTGTATTTTCAGAACTATGGCATAAGTGAAAGCATGTTTGAGGGCTTTGACAGAAGACTGAGAAATAAATATTAAGAGATTGATATGGATAGGAGGATTTCAGGCAGTTAAAGGCTAAGAAGGAGCTAGACAAAGCCTTTTATAGTTTGTCCAGTCTGTGGTGTTGCCATGTTCCACAGAAATGAATAATCAGAGGTTACCATTATCATTCTGACTAATCATTCTCAGTCTTTGACAGCATGAAGTTAAGAGTCACCTGAAAAATAATTTTAATGGCTAAACATGGTGGCTCATGCCTGTAATCCTAGCACTTTGGGAGGCTGAGGCATGTGGATCATGAGATCAGGAGATCGAGACCATCCTGGCTAACATGGTGAAACCCCATCTCTACTAAAAATCCAAAAAAAAAAAAAATTAGCTGGGTGTGGTGGCATGTGCCTGTAGTCCCAGCTACTCAGGACGGTGAGGCAGGAGAATCGCTTGAACCTGGGAGGCTGAGGTTGCATGAGCTGAGATTGCACCACTGCACTCCAGCCTGGGCCACAGAGCAAGGCTGCATCTCGGAGAAAAACCTCACTGATGGGTGAGCTCAGTGGCTCATGCCTGTAATCCCAGCACCTTGGGAGGCCAAGGCAGGAGGATCACCTGAGGTCAGGAGTTCATGACCAGCCTGCCCAACATGGTGAAACCCCTGTCTCTACAAATACAAAAAAATTAGCTGGTGGTGGTGGCATGTGCCTGTAATCCCAGCTACTCGGGAGGCTGAGGCAGGAGAATCGCTTGAACCTGGGAGGCGGAGGTTGCAGTGAGCCGAGATCACGCCACTGCACTCCAGCCTGGGCAACAAGAGCGAAAGTCCGTCTCAAAATACAAAAACAAAAAAACACCTCATTGAAAAGCTGGTGGGAGCCTTTCCTCCCGCCCCACTCAGGCCCTGATCCGCCCCTCCCGCCTCCCCCACCCAGGAGTCCACCCTGAAGAGCGTGCTCAGCGCCCTGTGGAACCTGTCTGCGCACAGCACGGAGAACAAGGCGGCCATCTGCCAGGTGGACGGCGCCCTGGGCTTCCTGGTGAGCACCCTGACCTACAAGTGCCAGAGCAACTCGCTGGCCATCATCGAGAGCGGCGGCGGCATCCTACGCAATGTGTCCAGCCTGATCGCCACCCGCGAGGACTACAGGTCAGCCCCCACCCATGCAGCTGTGCTTGGGGCGGGCGGGGAGGGGTCTGGGCTAGACACTGTCCTCCTGTGAACGGACGGTCCCAAGGCTTCCTAGGGACTGCTATTTTCAGCATAAGTAGGCCCCAAATCCTGCATGAGATACACCAAAATGCAGATTACATTAAAAATGACTTCAGGCTGGGCGGGATGCCTCACACCTAGAATGCCAACACTTGGGAGGCAGGAGGATCACCAGAGCCCAGGAGTTTGTGACCAGCCTGGCCAGCATCGTGAGACCCCTGTCTCTACTTGAAATATACACCGGGCGCGGTGGCTCATGCCTGTAACCCGGCCAGTTGGGATGCTGAGGCAGGAGAGTCGCTTGAACTTGGGAGGTGGAGGTTTCATAGAGCCGAGATCACACCATAGCACTCCAGCCTGAGCAACGAGCGAAACTCCATGCCCCACCTCCCCCCCCAAAAAAAAATACCTGGACACGATGGTTCACGCCTGTAATCCCAGCACTTTGGGAGGCTGAGGCAGGTGGATGACCTGAGGTTGGGAGTTTGAGACCAGCCTGACCAACATGGAGAAACCCCGTCTCTACTTAAAATACAAAATTAGCAGGGCGTGGTGGCGCGTGCCTGTAATCCCAGCTACTTGGGAGGCTGAGGCAGGAGAATCGCTTGAACCTGGGAGGCGGAGGTTCCGGTGAACTGAGATCTCGCCAGCCTGGGCGACAAGAGTGAAACTATCTCAAGCAAGAAAGAAAAGGGAAAAAAAATGAGCTGGGCTTGGCGTGCACCCGTGGTTCCAGCTACTTGTGGCTGAGGAGGGAGGATAGCTTGAGCGCAGCAGGTGGAGGCGGTAGTCGGTGGTGATGGCACTGATGCTCTCCAGCCTGGGGGACAGGAGTGAGACCTGTCCCAATTTATTTTAAATCATATTGATATAATTGTCTTCCTTAAAATATTTATTAAATATTAATGAGGAATATTTATGAAAATAAAAAATATTTTTAGTTGAAGTACATTCCAAATATTGCATGGCTATACTTCAACTAAAAATTAACTTACTGGCCGGGCGCGGTGGCTCACGCCTGTGATCCCAGCACTTTGGGAGGCTGAGGTGGGTGGGTCACCTGAGGTCAGGAGTTCAAGACCAGCATGGCCAACATGGAGAAACCCCATCTCTGCTAAAAATACAAAAATTAGGCGGGGCAGGGGGCAGGGGGTGGCACCTATAATCCCAGCTACTTGGGAGGCTGAGGGGAGAGAATCGCTTGAACCGAGGAGGAAGAGGCTGCAGTGAGCCGAGATGGTGCCACTGCACCCCAGCCTGGGTGACAGAGAGAGACTCTGTGTTGAAAACTAACAAAAACAAAATACAAAAATCAGCCGGGCATGGTGGCACGCACCTGTAATCCCAGCTACTCAGCAGACGGAGGCAGGAGAATCGCTTGAACCTGGGACGTGAAGGTTACGGTGAGTCAAGATCACGCCATTGCACTCCAGCCTGGGCAACGCGAGTGAAACTCCATCTCAGGAAAATAAAATTATTAAAATAAAACAAGTAATATTTATTAAAATAAAAATATCTACATATTTATAAAAACACAAAATATTATTTTTAGCTGGCCATCATGGCTCATGCCTGTAATCCCAGCAGTTTGGGAGGCTGAGGCAGGAGGACTGTCTGAGCCAAGGAGGTGGAGGCTGCCGTGAGCCGTGAGTCCCGCACTGCACTCCAGGCTGTGACAGCGAGGCTCTGTCTCAAAAAAATAGATATAGACAGAATCTATCTAACTACATCCCCAGTATCAACAGAGGACATATTCTTCATGTTGTTTTTTACTTTTTTTTTTTTTTTNGGAAAGAAAATGAGAGGTGTATTACATATCCTTAAAAACAAAGAAAAAAAAAAAAAACCCTGTTAATAACTTCCACTTTGAGAGCTTGGGCTGGTTGCAAGGCCCAGGGGACTAATCTGCTGAATGTGGAAGGATATGGAGCCATTTGTCCTGGGAGAAGCACTACATTAAAAAGAAGAGGAAGAAGTCATGGGGGAAGGGCGAGGCTCTGCTGATGAAAGTAGCTGTCAAATTAGCAGGTCTGGAAGTTGTAGTGCATATTGTTATGAGCTGCTCAAGTTCACACCAGAGCAACCAGCTCCATCCGTCTTTCTCAGTTTACATTTTAATTGGCTTGTAGTTAAGTTTTTTAAACACTGTGAGATTGCTGACATACACTGCAATATCATGTGAATAGTTTATGGAGGTTGCTCAAGACAAGCTTTTTTTTTTTTTTAATTTGAGAAACCAGGGGGTAATGGGAGAAGAAGGATGAGAGGGTCCATGGGAGGGGCCAGGACAGAAGAGCAGACACAACTGCATGTGCTGTGCTGGATGTTAAATGTTTCTGCTGGTGTAGGCAGCAGCATTTGGGATTTCAGGGAGGTTTGTACAATACGATCTTATTAATAACAATTCTGTCAAGAGAGCACCCAATTAAATTGAATTGGGTTTATGACTCCCTCTTGGTTTCTGAAAATGTGTGGATATAAAACCTCCGCGATGTGAGTATTGGATAACAAGGGTGGGTTTATTTATTTATTCATTTTTTGGTTGGTTTTAATGATTCCTCCTGCAACTGAGAATTTGCTTGTTTATAAATGCAGGAGTAGGCATTTTTCCCAAACTATCTTTCTGTTTTCTGCTCTCAAAATAATCTAGAGAAGATGGAACTGGCATCAGTGGGCAGTTATCCTAAGAACGTGACTGCTTCTAGGAGTGGTTTGCTGGACAGCTCTGAGTCTAGAATATCATCTAATTAACACCTGTGGGAGAATCCTCTTCCTCTGCTAAAATATATATTTTCTCTCATTACAAAATGGGTAAATTATATAAAATGTCCAGAGTACAAAGAAGAATAAAAATCACCTCTAAGTCCTCCCCCCACTAATACAATTGGTATGATTTTTGTTTATATCCTTCTAGTCTTTTTTCAGTTCATAGTGAACATAATTTAGTGAATCCTGTATACTGTTTAGAAGTCATCTTTTTTTTTCACTAAACATTACGTCATTAGCATGTCCCTGTGAGTGGTTTATATGGAATGTCATTTCTAATGACTATAGTATATATACGTGAATTAACTATACTTTGTATAATCTTCTGCAACTAAAATGAAGTGTTGTTTGTAATTTTTATCCATTTTAGATAGGCAAGTTACAAATATATTTTTGGTAAAATCTCAGTATACATTCTTGATCATTTCTTTAGGAAAGCTCTGAGAAGTAGAATTTCTGCATGAAGCAGAGTAAGTCTGAGGGAAAAATCATTAATGTCTCAAGAATTTTGTCTCGAAAAGAGGGATAAAACACATTTTTAAAATTAATGAAATTAATAGTTTCTTGTATTTAAAAAAATGAAAATGACATTCAATATGAGGTTCTTTAAACTTACCGAATCTTTTTCCTTGTGGAGTTTCTTAACCACAAACCTATCTATTAGGATTAATGGAGGCTATTTTTTCTTTACCAATTGGTGTATAACTACTTAAGACTTCATGTAATCAGCTGAGACGCTACAAATGTATTGCCTGTCAACTTCAATAAAAAAGAGGGCAGTTAATTAAAGGGATGTCTTGCTGTTAAACAAACTTGCAGTCAATTGCTTGTAAGTAACATTTAGTTTGATATGTAGTCAAAGGGCAGGAAAATAAGTGTTTAGGCAAGACTGGCTTTTTACAACATAAAAAGAGAAGTGATTATATTGTGGTCGAGATGAGTCGCCTTTCAACTGGCATATTTTCCTTTTACAAATATATTCATATATCAGAAGAAAGGTGAAAGACATAAGGCCTTAAGGTTGATCAATTTGAGATCTTTCCCACTTCGAGCAACTAAGTCCTTACCTTCATGCATCCCTTGAAGAAACTGTTTTACCCTAATATCAAGCCTGGCTTTGAGGTCAGTGTGTATGTATTTGCACATGCGTTTGCACATGTTGTGTGCACACAGACTGTAAGTAGATGAGGCAAGAACTCCTTAAACGAAGTGCCATACTCTGCAGATGGGAAACTGCCACTCACAGACCCAGTGGAAAGGCTGCAGTAGCACAGGAGCACTTGGGATAGCTGTTCCAACTAAGGCCCATTTCCTGCTCTTCCTAGGAGTGTGCTGATGCTGTGTGCACCTTTGTTCAGCTCTTTCCTGATGATCCAGGATGGGATTACACGTTTTCTGGACAGTGAGCTTGTAGTCAGAAGTCCTTTTTAAGCTCAGTGCTTTCAGAGGGAGGGTCCAAGCAAAAGACACCATACTGATTCAACAAGTTAAATGTTGAAATGTTTGTGAAACAATGCATATATGATAGAGATTTATTCTATCTAAAAATCACTTGGATATGAGAGACCAGAGCTATTAGAAGCCCCACTGACTTTGCTTTGAGATTCCACGGGAGGTCACTGAACTTTGGAGCCTCACTCTGAAGCCAAGAAACTTCGAACATTTGCCAATAACCACATTAAAATGTGTGTACTTGGCAATGGTGAACCAGCCTCATTTACTGGTTTCCGTTCTTTGTATTGGCTATTCATTATTTCATCAACAAGGATTTATTTTTTTAGTGCCAATTTTATGTCTAAGTAGGCAGTATGGAATGCAAGAGAAGGTATAAGTTATGGCCATTCCCCTCATGGGCCTTTCAATAAAGCAAAGTAAATATGTAATCCACTTTCAGTCAGTCAAGAGCAATATTTTTATTTGTAATGATTCCACATTTTAGCTGAGGAAAGTATTTATTATTCTGGGAAGAAAAACATTGGCTGAATTAATGACGGATTCTGAATGGGCTCTGAGCAACATTCGGAATACAAGTGTGTTAAGTTAGGTGGTGTTATTGAGATTTGCTTTATTTCCTGAACTGCTATGAAATAGCAAATTCTAAACCAGCTGTTTTCCAATTACATGCAATACCTTGTGCCTACCTAAGTCTGACTTTCTGCCGAACTTCTACTTGCAACTTATTTTAAAATTTATTCCTAAATACCCCCAAACCAAAGGAATATACTAGGTATCACCTAAAGCATAATATTTTCACAAGAACATGTTCAGTCTTGAAATAATCTCCTGGTTTGAGAAAGTGGGAAGTGAGAATGAAGGAGTACAGAAGTTTTTATCGTTAAAAAAAAGAGTTGCTTGACTGAATTAAGTTGCTCAGATTTCTCTGCTGCTTTATTCCTAGATGGCCAAAGGGAGGGAGCATTTTTGCTGAAGAAAGGGATGAATGAAAAGGACACCTCTGCATCCAATTATTTATAGGATGATAATTGGTGATAGGGTTGAAGTTTTAAAATGATTCCATGTGAACATTTTGAAGTTCTCTTTACCTGCCTTTTCTGTGGTATTAAACACATTGTTTAATTCCTATTTTCTATATTTTGGATTGGGAAATTTCTTTATAAAAGGTCGGATAGTAAATATTTTAGCCTTTATGACCATGCAGGTCTCTTGTTATATATATTTTTCTTCCCCCTACTTAAAAAAAAACAAAACACTTTAAAAATGCAAAAACTCCTTTTAATTTACAGATTGTACAGAAATGGACTGTGGGTGAGATTTGGCCTGCACTCTGTAGTTGACCAGCTCATGCCTGAGAGAAACATGGTGGGATATCCTAGGTGGGCACGCGTGTCAGTTAGGCCAGCCCGATTTCCCACTTATGGCTGCTTGCTTTGTTCTCTCTTGGTCACTGGCTGTCTCCGGAGCTAGTCCCTGGAGCCCAGCTCTCCTGTGTGATGTAATGGTGTGAAATAGTGTTTCCAGTGGAGGGCCTACAGGGGTAAATGCTGCCTCTAATTAACCTGTTCATTTAGTGCCATTATCCTTTATCTTGAATGCAGGTCTGCTCTGGGAGGATAAGGAAAGTGCTTAATTATAGTAACTGTTTCACATTGTCTTTGTTTGCATGATGAAGTACAAAAAGCCCAGATGAAGCTGTCAGTCACTAAGTGTCTTTGGGAACCTTTTGGTTTTTTGCATTTAATAATAATGCTCTGTTATTGAGTGTTGTTGAGGGAAACCTTAGGTCACAGTCTTTGTCAACGATCTGACCCAAGACATGTGGCCTACATTAAGTTGTGGCTAATGTCCACCAGCTGGATAATGTCATTGGCAAATGTGGCTTCATTGACGCCTGTTTATTTGCTTTTTGCCTCAATTAGAGTACTTTGGATTATTATTTGTCTTTTTAGTGTTTTGTATCTCCCTAATTACATGTTAAGTACCTGCAGTCCAGGGAATGTGCCTCACACTTCTTTGAAGCCTAAAGTCTCTTGGAATACCATCACAATATTTTTATAGGACGTTTTTATTAACCACAATAAAAAATGTCCTATAAAACATTGCATAGCTCGCCTTACTGACTCTGAGGAGCCAAAGTCAGCTGAATGGTGTTTGGGTCTCAAACAAACAAATATATATAAATTGATTGTGATATATATTGCAATAAAAATGTTCTATAAAATATGGTAAGGGTTAAAGTGGTAAACCATGGTATATATATTTAAATAGTTTATATTTAAACTATTTAAAGCCATAAAATGCTTACCATTTTAGCCGTGTTTAAGTGTACAGTTTAGTAGCATTAAGTGCATTTGCATTGTTGTACAACCATCACCACTGTTCATCTCCAGAACTTTGTTCATCTTCTAAAACTGAAACTCAGTGTTCATTAAACAATAACCCTCCATTCTTCCTTCCCCAACTCTGCCAACCACCATTCTGTGGTCTGCCTCTATGAATTTGACTACTCTAGGCATCTCTTAAAAGTAGAATCAAATAGTATTTGTCCTTTTGTGTCTAGCTTATTTCACTTAGCATAATGTCCTTAAGGTTCATCCATGTTGCAGCATGTGTCAGAATCTCCTTCCTTTTCAAGGCTGAATAATATTCCATTGTAAGGATATACCACATTTTGTCCATTCACTTATGAATGGACACTTGGGTTGCTTTCACATTTTCTCTATTGTGAATAATGCTGCTATAAACATGTCTAAGTCCTGCTTTAATTTCTTTTATGCACCCTCAGAAGTGGCTATTGAACTATTTTTGCATCTGCCAATGTAACAACATTTAAGCTCTGTGGAACTTTAAATATTCTTACTATTCTTTCCTATGTTATCTGCCTATAGTAAAATAAATTTTATAATAAAGAAATCAGTTATTAGCGATGATGCACAAAAAGATCTATGAGAATAAACATGTATTCATCCTATGTACCAGGTACTAAGATTAGCTCTTTATGTGAATTAATTAAGGCTCATAGAATGTTATCTGTGTGCTACAGAAAAGAAAACAAAGGCTTAGAGAGGCTAAGAAACATGCTTAAGTTCACACAGCTAGTATATGGCAGACAGGGTTCTACTTCAGAGCCCATGTTTGTACACACCATGAAGCTATTCAGAAAAGTGGATTACGTTTATATTCCTCATTATATTCCCAGCATGGTTAGCAGAAGGCTTATTATTTTTCATTCCATGATGTCACTTATAATTTCAAAATCAAATTATATAAAATAACATGTAAAATTCTTTGAAAGCTTTAAAAGTGCTATACCCACGTTAGAGTATTAACAATAAATCTAGTGATGAACAAATGTTAAAAGCTCTAAGTATATGATTCAGAAACCATCTAAGAATTTTAAATTGTGGTCTAATTATTATGGAAACTTGCTGGAGCCTATCCTTGTGATTTGTTAGAACATTGTTTCACACTGTATTTTTTATTCATTTAATTGAATATTCCAATTCTTATTAAGACTAGCACTGCTGTTATGAATTTCATGGCTTTTGTTGAGTTAAATTGCTGGGTATAAGCCAGGTTGTCATATAATGTTCTTTACCACCTGTAATCACTTTGGAATAAGTACCGTGCTTTGTGCTTTCAACCATCTTGGAAATCCTACAACTCCTAGGCTGGCTTTAGATGCCAAATAGCTAAAGAACTATCATGTTGAAGAACTATTAGGCTGGGTGCAGTTGCTCACACCTGTAATCCCCGCAATTTGGGAGGCTGAGATGGGAGGATCATTTGAGGTTAGGAGTTCGAGACAAGCCTGGTCAACATGATGAAACCCCATCTCTGCTTTAAAAAATACAAAAATTAGTGGGGTATGGTGGCAGGCACCTGTAATCCCAGCTACTCGGAAGGCTGAGGTGGGAGAATCACTTCGTCCTGGGAGGCAGAGGTTGCAGTGAGCCAAGATTGCGCCACTGCACTCCAGCCTGGGTGACAGAGCGAGCATAGGCCTCAAAGAAAAAAAGAGAAAAATTATAATTAGACTTAATTTGCATCATTTCAGAGGACAGAATTGAGGTCATTCTGAGTGTGTAGATTCTGGAAGGACACATGTCAGTGCAGGCTAAAATGTGTAGTTGTAGCTTGGTAGACTGGCTGCCTTGAAAAGTAGCAAACTGTCAACGGAAGTATTCAAACACGGGCTAGAAAATCCTTTCTTGACAAGGAAGTAAAGAGGATTCCTATACTAAGAGACTGAATTTATTAACCTTCAGAATTGATCTATCATGACATTGACTTCATGTGTTCTAAGAACTTCACTTTAGTCTTAGGTAGCGTTGTTTTCTTCAGCACAAGACAGGAGCTAAGAGGTTTTGCTTGGCTTATTTGTTGTATCGGAAGCAAGTAACTGTGCCATGTTGGAGTGACTTAGAAGTAGAAAATATTTAGGTGCAAATCATGGTCAAGAAGACAATGGGGTCATCTTTTTAGACCCAGATTCTCCAGGGTATGGACACATCATGTACAAAACATTACCGACACTAAGCAAAGTGTCTGAAGTGGTTCTATCAGTCTATACTGATTATTTGATTTATTGACTTTTCTGCAGTCTTCTTGGAGCAATTCAGCATCCAGCACTATAAAACTGACTTTTTCATTGTAACATTTGACTTGAGCAAGGACTTAGGTATTTGGCACAAATGACATTATCTCCTCTTTCCTGATTAATGTGGCTTCAGGATCAAACGAAGTTAGTGCAAATATTGGACTATTTGCTCAAATAGAGACCAGAAGGGCTTAAAATTCAGTGCAGGTAGAATTGTTTGCTTAAGTATCAGAAGGACAGACTTTGGTAATTTCAGCTGCATGTGTTGGTTCTTATTTCATTTTGGTAGAAATTGAGTGCTGGAGACTGCCTGGAAGCCAGCCTCCAGCATTGACGTCTGACAGTAACCGCAGAAGCAGTTCCCCTTTCTGCTGGGAGAGCCAGGACCACGTCCGTGGCTGTGATCTCAGGGGAGGGCTCCAGTCCACAGCCTGGGTTTATGACTGGGAAGCCTGCTTCTTGTAAGGTGGGGAAAGCAGAGCCAAACTGACCGCATAGAATTTGAACTTGGAGAAACTGTCGAATCCAAAGGACCCCTCAAGGCCAGGGACAACGCCTAGTCTGAACTGAAAAACCACGGGCTTTTTCAGAGCCAGGTGTCAGAAATGGGTAAATGTCAAATTGTATCTGATTAAAAACAGGAGGGAGCAGAGCTCCCCTTACTCACTCTGAGGAGCCAAAGTCAGCTGAATGGCGTTTGGGTCCAAAGAATTCAAAAACCACAGTCTCATGACCCAACCAAAGAAATATTCAAAACTAGCCTGAAATAGAACAGCATGTTTTCAGAAATATGCTATCAAACACATTTATCTTTGGCTAAAAAACAAATTAAGTATTTTTCTCTTAAAATGGCCAGATATCCATTAACATAGAAGAGTACAGGATAAATACCTCTTATGGAGATGGTCAGATTCATCATTTCTTTTAAGTTAAAAAATTGGCAGTGATACTGTATAAATAATATTTGGTCTGCTCCAGAACTTTTAGTTGAATTGGTCTATTACATGGGGAAAATACTGAAATAGGGGGATTAAATAATACTAAGAAAAACATTAGAATTCTGTATCTAAAAATTATTGATTATATAGCTATTTTACCAATGAGATATTGACACTATAAAGAAAGGGATAATCATAGCCCAAGTGGATTTCCCAATAATGCAATAGTGGAGAAATCAAAATCCAGTCAGCATGGACATGTCTTATATCTCATATCTTGATTGGAAGGTAGATAACATGGTACATACATTTGTCAAAACTCAACCAGCTGTACAATTTAGATCTGTACATTTCCCTGTGTACAAATTATACTTCAAGGAAAAAGTCAAATCAACTTATTTATGGAGCTACAATTTATAAGAAAGTATAATATTAAGCAAGCCTTGGGAGATAAATTTCCCAGCATTCGGGAAACCTGCAAATCATTCGTTAGTCCTAGGCACAAGTGTAAGAAAATTTTAACAATATAGATTAAGTCAATGATGAGGGATTTATAGAGTCTTAATATTGTGTACCTCAATGGAGCCTCTAAGATCATTAACCCACCAGTTACAAAAATGGTAAAATAGAGATTAAGAAAATCTTAGAAAATTTTCCAAAGAAAATTAGAGGCAGAATTTGACCAGATGGCAGAATGATAAGCGTAAAGCCCCTTTTCCTTTCTCCTTCGTTACACTGACTTCCTCCTCCTCCTACCTGCTAAATATTCTCGAGGATCTGTTTTCAGCTCTCTTTACCTTTATCTTTATGTTACACTCTCATTGATCCTTTAATTTCAAAGCTATTATTTCTTTCAGTCAGTAAATACTTTTTGAGTGTATACCGTATACCAAGCACTGTTTTACAGGTGGGTGATACACAACTAAATCAGAAAGACTAAAAGTCTTCGTTCACAGCACTTATGTTCTACTAATGTCTGTGCACCTGGAAGTCAGTTACTGATTTGTGGAACAAGTATTCTCAGCAGTCCAGACATCATTGCCCTGCAGCTTCCCTTGCATGTCACGACAGTATCTCAAGCTCAACGTGTCTGTCTGTAATCTCGTCTTCTCCCCAGATCATCACCCCCTATTTTCCCCAGCCTGAAGATCATCACTGGCTGTCCCTGTTGAATCTCTAGGTCAACCAATTTGAAAAACTTTAAACTCTTCCAAATTGACATCTTCTTAGATCTGTTCAGAATATCCTTGTTTCCTCACTTCTTTGTAATGTCCAATAGCTTCCTAACTCATCTCTCTAGTAAAGTCCCCAACTCTGATGTGTCCTACACATTACTGCCTAATTTTCCTAAAGCACATCTCCTATACCAACTCCTTCCCAAACACACACACACACTCTCTCTCTTTTCCTTTGATTTCATCTGCCATTCAAATAAAATGGCAATTCCTCTATCTGGCAGTAAAGACTATTGAAAGCATGGCTCCACCCTCCCCCCCCCCCTTTTTTTTTTTTGAGATGGAGTCTTGCTCTGTCACCAGGCTGGAGCGCAGTGGTGCAATCTCGGCTCACTGCAATCTCTGCCTCATGGGTTCAAGTGATTCTTCCACCTCAGCCTCCTGAGTAGCTGGGACCACAGCACGTGCCACCACGCCCGGCTAATTTTTTTGTATTTTTAGCAGAGATGGGGTTTCACCGTGTTGGCCAGGTTGGTCTCGATCTCTTGACCCCGTGATCCACCCGCCTCGGCCTCCCAAAGTGTTGGGATTACAGGCGTGAGCCACCGCGCTCGGCCCACCCTCCCTTTCAAATCTGACTTCTCCACTATAGGTATGTGTACCTCCTCCAGCCAAAGTGGATGCTTGGCTGCTCCTTTGGCAGGCCCTAGTTCCCTGCGACTCTGCCTTTACTCACTGTTTACTTCTACCTGGACTCATTATGCAGCTTTGCCCCACTCTGTACTCATCATCAACCTCTGTGTACAACCCACTCACTGCCTTTTCTAAGATTTTTTCTCATTCTGATCAGCATGATTTTTCCTTCATTTGAGTGTGCTTGCTGCTCACTGCATTGCATTATGGTCATTCTTTTCCTTTTTTATTCAAATAACACGATGGATTTTCATAAAATGATACATCCTTATTGAAAAAATTAAAAGATACAAAAAAGTAATGGAAGTAAAAACTACCTGAAGCTACATCACCCAGAGATACCTGTTTTTGAACATCCCTTCAGATGTTTTTTTGTGTGTATACACAATTTATGAAGTCTATATATTTTTCCAAAACTGAGATCAAATTCTACCTTTTTTCATATTGATGCATTCTGATACTCTTTAATATTGACCAAGAGAAAATTATAATTTGCAGTGGCTGCAAGGTATTTCATCATTTGGCTTTACTATAATTTTTTGCTTTTTGTTGTTGTTGATTTTTCTTTTTTTTTTTTAGCTTGTGTTCCTCCCTGTAGAAGATGCAGGGAGGAGGTGCTTAGCATGTGTTCTGCCCATGTGCTTAGCACAGCCTTGTAAAATGCAAGTGAGCAGTCTGTCATGGTCCTTGACAGGGACTGTTTGTGACATATCACTCCATGCGGTTTGGGACCTGGGAAAATGTTTAGAGATCTTGAGAAGAGGTTAGAGAGGATTGACCTAAAGTCCCATAGTAAAATTGTAGCCTTTTTAAAAAAGATTATTACTGCTTTGAACAGCCTTATGCCCCCATTGCCGGTAAGAAAGCCATTCATTATTTCTTGTTACATAATCTGCAGAGAGCTTATTCACTTAGAAAGCGTGCATTCATCATAGCTTCTATCTTACGAGTAGCTAAAAGCAGAATCTGTTCTGCATCTTTGAGGCATTCTTCGCAGCACAGACTTCATGCTATCGCTAATTAGCCAGAGCATTCCCAGCCAAAAATCCCAGTGCTGTCCTTGACAAAAAAGTCTGTTTTTCCACAGTAAGGGTGAAGCCTGCCTCTCTGTCTAGGGACATCTCCATAAGACAAGCAAAAACAGGGTGGTGGTGAGTTCTCAGATCAGCCAGTGTGGTGAAACAGGCTGCAGCCTCTTAGGTGACTTACTGTTTGCTGCCTCCCTTTCTTTGCAAAGTGGGATCTCCATTAGACGATGCCCTTATACTCTGACAAAATATCTAACCACCATGAGACAAGCCACTTCTGCGTTGTTCTGAGCATTGTTCCTATCCATTCCCCATATTTGGCTTCAGAAGTCATCCCCTAGCCAACTTCCAGCCACTTGCGTTAATGATGAATGGGATTAGTGCCTACACTAGTCCATTGAGGGGAAGAAAAAAGAAAAAGAAAGAAAGAAAAAAAAAAAAACCATGAGATTGTTTGCTTGTCACTGTGAAGTGAAGCTTGACGGGAACATCCTCACTGTCCCTCCCCACCGCCCCTCCTGCCGTGTGACTGATCTGTGCGCATGCGCCCACGGTTGCCCGTGTTCATGGCTCTGCCGTTTGCTCAGTGGGGGACGTTTTCTTAGCTGAGCAGCGCACCACTCCGCCCGCGGGACTGAGAACATACTGCCTGGCAGGTGGGCCTACTCAGACGCACTAACTGTTGTTTCAGCACTGACAGGGAACATACATCATGCAGGCCCATTATGCCAGCATAAATCCATGGTAACCTGTTCAAAGGGCTGCAACCAGCAAACAACGTGTTTGGGTCTTAAAGGTGATATTTTTGAAACATATAATTGGGATCTGAGAAGTAATTCTGGGTGACAAGTCACTCCTTCTGCCATCCTAACAGAAGCTGGGCCTACAGCAAAATACCGCTCCTGTCATGCTTCACAAAGATGACTGCCATTCCAGCTCAGCTCCAGGCTGCTGTGCATGGTGCTGACGGTGCCAAGAGCTTGTCTGTGCAAGGAAAAGAGCCCTCAGGTTTGAGGGCTTTCCTTTGTGCCCTCATGATCTGGACTGCTGGCAAAAGGAGCTCCTAGGATTGTCGGTAGACAATGCCAGAGCCTCTCTCCTCAGCCTACTGTTACAGGTTTGAAGGGATCTAGACTTTGTTTGGTGTTAGGTAGTGGGCAGATCATCCTCAGAGCGGAGGGTTCTGATCTTTGTCACGTGGAAAAGCTGTCTTTCATTTCCCTCACTGGCCTCCAGTAGGAAAATGAGATTGATATAATAAAGTCCTTGAAGTGAGTGTGAAGGGGCTTGGTATCACTACCCTGGCTGGCTGTTTCCCCACGCGGAAGCCAGATATGTGCTGCCAGCACCTTGGAGATATACTGGGTAATGGTTGGCACAGCCCTGGTTACAGAGAACACTTTTTCCCCGAGTTTCTAGGACTAGGAGGTGAATGAGCAGTTTACACGGGTTGCCATGAAGTTGCCATCCACTGGAGTCATGATACAGTTTCCTTACGACACACACGCTTCATGACCCATGTTCCTGCATTCGTGATGTGCAGACTCTTACAAGATGTACCTCACTACACGTGATCATCCGTTGCTTTCTGCTTATCCACTAAACTCTGTTCTCCCTAAAGACAGGTACCATACCTTATTTGTGCATAGCCGAGTGCTGGTTTCATCGGAGACACAGAAGGACTGAAGAAAGGAAGATCTTCATTCATAAAAAGAAAAGTCACGAGGAGGTCATTGTGGTTGTGTTGACCTTTTTTTTAATCTTGATTTCTAAGAAATCTTAACATGGGTATTTCAGTATGACTTGCCAATTAAATTACAGCTGGGTGGCAATATTATATTATTTAACTCTCATTTTGCCACACAATTAAACCAATATCAACACAGCCCAATATGCATGCTATAGCATCTGCATCTTCTCTTGCTACAGCAGAAGTAGTTTCCTTAAAGCAAATTAGAAAATAGTCTCATGAGACCAAGGACTTTATAAAGTATAAGGACCAACGAGGGCTAGGTGCACACCTGCAGTCCCAGCTACTCTGGGGGCTAAGGTCAGAGGATTGCTTGAGCTCAGGAGTTGGAAGCTGCAGTGAGCCATGATGGCACCACTGCACTGCAGCCTGGGAAACACTGTCTCTAAAAATAGAAAATTAAAAAAAGAAATTTAAGGACCAAAAAGAAGACTGTTACGAATGTGAACAGTAGCAGTCAATATTTAGAAAAGTTGTGTTTCTGATATCCTGGCACAGAATGGTGATTATGAGAGGTGGGCTGTGTCACACCATAGCAATGGCCCAGCTACCACTCCGCCAGTTTCACCATTTTCTTGTGTTTCTGCTCAACATTCTCTCTGTGTTATGACACAGAGATTTGCCAATCCAGAAGTTTCATAGAAACATAGACTTTGGTCCTCTGTCCCCAGATATTCTAGTTCTAAGGCCTATATGGGAGCCTGGGATTATACTTTCAAAGTGCTTTTCAGGTGGTGTAGATGCAACCAGTCTGTGGACTCTGGTTTGGGAAGCACTGATTAGAAGAATACAGTACTGAGAGGCCCAGTAGGTCCCTCAGTCTTACTGCTGCCATGTGCCCTCTATATGTCTTTCCTCAGCCATCTGTCTAAAAATGCATGATGTCTTAGACAGAGGCTCTGAGGAGCCTTAAGAGCTTTTTGCAAGACATAAAACCTAGAGGCATTTAGATGTGGAAGGGAAATATCAAATAGTACATTTCCATGTCCATCATCAGTTCTACCTCTGAAATATTTTTTAAAAACAGCTTTATTGAGATACGATTCACTTATAAAGTTCATCCTTTTAAATTATACAATTTGTTGATTTTTTAATATACTAACAGCCATTTAGTAGATTGTACAACCATCACCACTATCTAATTCTAGAACATTTTTATCAACTAAAAAGAAACCACAGGCTCATTCCTTCCTACCCCGGGTCCTAGCAATCACTAGTCTACTGTCTCTATGGATTTGCCTATTCTGAGCATTCATCTCTGAAATATCCTAAACTGACTGAATGTAAGTCCAGTTATATCTGCAAATGTCTCTAAAAATATTTTTTTTCTAATATTCCATTGAGGGTTGCTGGTTCTTACATGTTTTATGGTCAGAAAGGCTTCATTTATCTCTAACTTTTTTACCTACATTACCCTTTTATAACATTAACTCATATTCCATTGTCTTCTCTGCCTCTCTCTCATCATTTCACCAACACTCAAATTCCTTATAAATTCAGATGTCATTATCAAGTCACCCCCCAACTTTTCTCCAGAATGAATGATCTGAACAGTCCTATACCCCTTCTCAGATTTACCCAATATTTCCTCCTATTTAGTCTTATGTAAATAACCAAGCGTTCACCCTTTTCTCTAAGGTGGATGCCTTAATTTGTGCCCTCTTTTTATTCTCTTTCTCCTGCTCTAGAACCTGGCTTTGGACTGCATCTTCATTTTCTTTCTTCAACCTAAGGTAATACTCCAATTCACTTTTAAACAATTGCTTCTATCCTGCTGCCCCCTCGAGCTACCATTCTCTTTTTCTCATTCTCTTCACTGCCAAACCTTTGAAAGCAGTTTGCTCTGTCTGTTGGTGCTTCCTTTCACCAACTCCCACCTCACTTCTTGCAGCCATGATTGTGCCCCCATTACTTTACAGAAATGTCTCTCCTTGTAGTTCATGGCATCAAGCCTGGTACCCTTCCCTGACCCCATTCCCCATGACCTCTAGGTAACCCGAAGTTTAGTTGACTATTCCTCCATCTTGAAGCACATTTTTTCCTTTGGCTTCTCTTGCACTCCACATTATCCAGCTACTTTTGGCTCCAGTGTTCAGTGCCTTCCCAAATATGGGTGCCCACTCTTTTATCTGTCTCTCTATTTTCTCCCTTTCCAGCCTCATAACACCATCTGGCTCCTAACTATGTGGATAACTTCCAAAACTATCTTCACCGCTTGGATGTCCTGCCAGCTCTTTAGACTCATTGCTCAAAACAGAACTCAAACCCTGACAGGCTTTCCATCTTTCCTAATGTTGGCCATAACGTGACCCAAGGTTGGAAATTTGACTTCTTTCTTTCTCTTCCTCTCTCTATCACCTCTTTGGTTGCCAAGACGACAAGGCATCATGTATATAATAGCTCATTTATTCTATTGATGTTGTATTTCTTCATCCATCATCTCTATTTCTCAGTGCCATTGTCCGGGTCCAGACCTTCATTGGCTGTCATCTGGACTATCACCAGACCATTCGATCTCTGCTCATTCCATCTTCTATGTTACTGCCAGATAGCAGTCCTTCTTCAACACATAACACATATGTCATACCCCTAGGCAGCAGTCTTTCAAGTTCCTCTAAGCCTACTGAATACATCCTAAACTCCTTATCATAAATTACAAGGTCTTCTATGCTGTTTTCCACTCCTTCATATTCTCTGTGTTCTGTCCTAAGCAAAACACTGATCATTCTTTCATCTCCACAATATCTCATTTACAGGACCTTTCTTGTCCTCTATTCTTTTATCTAAAATGATGTCCTTTATTTCTGCCAACATGACTCTATGTGTTGAAATTCTCTTGTCCTTTAAATTCTTTCTCTTCCATGAAATCTTAGAACAGTATTTCTCTCTCCTTTGAATTTCCAAAATTTTAGGAGGAAAGGATGTTTAGCACTTCGTCTTGTAGTTCCATTATTTATGTGCTTGTCTTATCCAGTTCCCCAGAAAGTGGGAGCCTTGCATTTTTGTTGTTATAACTCCTGGGACCACTGATAAAATATCTTAAATATAGTATATCCTGAATAAATGTTTCTTCAGTGAATGAATTTTTTAACTTCTATAAAATATAGAAGATGTAAAAAACTAACTTGTGGGTGACAGGCTTTATGTCAGTGTCAAGAGAGTTCTCTGGAGTTTCCACGCAGTTATTATTTTCAATCAATCTAGGTACAAGGCCGAGGTGAAAGCAGTTTGAAAGAATTGTAGCAAACTTGCTGTCATCTTCGTATTGTAATGTTTTTGCATTTGCATAATATTTTACACATTACAAGATACTTTCACATCTTATCTGATCCTCTCTATACTTATTTCAGGTTAGAAAGTGATAGTTATCCTAATATCCATTTCATAATGAGGAAAATATGTTCTAGGGAGTTTTAATGACTTAACTAACCAATGTCAGATTATTGGATAGGAACAGACCTGGACAAAGGGACATGTTGGCTGTCTTTAAATATTTGAAGAACTATCATGTCAAAGAAAATTAAATCTTGGTTTTAAAAATTCCTTATTTCCTAGAACAAGCACATACAAATGTAAACTCAGTGCGGAGATAAATAGTTTAACTGTCAGATCCACTTCAAGATGGTATTGGCTGCCGTCTTCAAGAGGAGCTCAGGGAGGGCAAGCTGGCCAACCAGGTAGAGGACGGTTTGTTGGAAAGAGTCTCCCAAAAAGTATAGGTTGACCAAGGTCCCTTCTAATTCTGTCATTTTGACATTCTTTTTAGGTCAGCACTGTGTTACTACCCTACATAATCTAAGTCTTGGTTTCTGTCTTTTTTTAGAACTCAAGCTTAAGCAGATTTAGCCACAGCATGGCCCAGGTTCTAGATTTTTTATGAGATGGTGACTCCATCTTATCCTACCTGCTCTTTATAACTGTTATTGGGCCACTTACAGGTGGGAATCTGTAAGAATATATTTTCACCCATCCTGCAGTGCCTAGAGCTGCCAGCCCAGTGCCTGGGATGGGGGAGGAGATTAAGTTTTCAGAAAGTCTCACAGGTACCATCATCACATGTAGCCGACCCAATCTGGCAGCTCCAGGAACCTGTCTGGTGTTGTGGCCATGTTGGGCAAGCCTAGCGTTCTCTCAGAATACCATTCTCTCATTCTGTTGGAAGGAGATGGGTGACTCTAATGAGCTCCAAACTCTTCCTTGAAATGGGGAGTTGCCTAAAAAGGCAACTGCCTCCAAACAGCCAAATGGAAATTATATTTCACTGAACTCAGAACCAAATCTGCCTTTTTTTTCTTTATAGAAACATTTTATGTGCCATGTGCCTTGGGAGCCAAAAAGAAATCCTACTTTGGCTCCCTGTTCCACTTTGCTAAGCTCAAATACTGTAAATACCCTCCTCTCCTCTCATAACGTTAAATTTTTCATGAATTCATCATAAAGGAGCCACTTTGTAGGTTTGGCTGGTAGCAGTGAAAGACTTCATTTTCTATTTCACAGTAACTTTTCAGTGCAAAAAAATTACGGATGCAATGTTGAAAGACTAGAATTATTCATCAAGTCTTCACTGCCTGCAAGTAAAGAGAATTTTTCTAAAGCCTATCTGGGAGAATGCAGACACAGACATGCATATTTTAAATGGTGCTTCATCTCCACCATAGCCACCTTGTCTTTCTCAGAGGAGTCAGGAGTAAAAGAGGACATGTGCTTTCTTACTGTTTTGTGGATTCATTCAAGACTCCACATCAACTCACAAATGTCCCCCTTACCTTCTGGTGTTCCTAGAACTCACCAGTGCACCAAAGAAGAGAGTAATCTCTTGCATTATGCATTGACAGAAGTGCCAGTAGCTTTGTATGATAAAATGCAACGTTTTTCAGACTTTGACATGTATCAGAAACCCCTGGTGGGCTTATTAAAACATATGCAAGGCCCCATGTTGAGATTTTCTGATTCAGTAGATCTGGGTTGAGGTCCAGGAGTGTGCCTTTTTAGCAAGGTGCTGGTGCTGATGCTCCTTGTACAAGGACAACACTTGGAGGAATGCTAACATAATGAAAAGAATTTAGAAGTCAGGAAACCCTGGTTTTAGTCCTGAGTAATCTACTAACAGTGGATCTGTGGACAAGTCCCTGGGCCTCAAAAGTAGGAACCCCTACACTATGTGAATTAGTGTTACTTTGAGAATAAAATCTGAGGGTATGCAAGAGAACACTCAGCACTCAGGGCTCTAGAGGGACTTGAAACATTATCATTACTAGAGTGAGAAAAGTTGAAGGAAAACAAATGGGAGAAGTTTTAAGATGCAGTCATTCTGTCAAGTCCAGGCACAGTATGGCCGGCATTCAGCTGCTGTGCTAAGAAGGGGCCAGCGAAGATGGGAAGATTTTAAGTAGTTCCCCCATTCTGTGACCTGGCTCTGAAAAAGTCAGATACCCTGCTTTATTCATATTCCGTCCCTATGATGTAGCCAGGATGCGTTAGGGCAGTGGTCCTAAAACTTTCCTGTGATTCAGAATTAACCTGGGGCATTTGGTAAATATACAAAGGCCCAAACCCTTTCCTACTTCAAGGAGCCTGGGCCTTTGGGTTATTCTGATACACTCCAAAGTTTGAGAATGACCATATCTATGCTGATAACTGTAAAAACATATCGTGACAACCTGTAAAGGAACTGGATACCCTAGACAGTATTCTCAACCTTATCTGCACATTGGAATCCTCTGCAAACCTTTTAAATCACACACGCACAGCCACCATCCAGTCCCGTTGAATCCGAATCTCTGGGGATGGGACCCTAGTATCAGTACCTTCTTAAAGTGCCTCAGTAATGCAGATTTGCAGTCAAGGCTGAGAAGCACTGACTTAGAAAGAGTCCCCTGTCATTGTCATCAGCAAGTATGTTTTCTTCGTGTTTTGTTGGCTTGTCTCTTTCCCATATCATGCGGTGAGAATATCCAGGCCATCTCTTTGTTCCCCAAAACCACACAGTGCCTCACTCTGTGCATTAGATGCTCGGAACATGTTGGTTATTTGAATGACTGTTTCAAGGTATTTGAATGTTGAATGAATGAATGAATGAATATACAAACAAAATACGAAAAAACTCACCTCAGAAATCCCCTGTATTTAACGATTTTGTGTAAGCACAACCCGTTGTGGAGTTCCGGCCTTCACCTGAAGAGAGTGTTTATTGAATAATTTGCAGAATCACAATCACAGAGTATCTGTTGAATAATCTGTAGAACCATTATCAACCCCAACTATAACTTACTCTTCCAGGTGAGATAAGGAGTCAGAGAAACATTTGCCTTGCAGGGTGTTAAGAATGCTTTAAAAAAAAAAAGAAGAAGCAAATTAACACGTATTTGACACCTACTGCCTGCCATACATTTTCATGTGTTCTCACTGAATCTTCACAGCAAACTTGCATTCTGTTTTTTTTTTTTTTTCCTGAGGGAAAAAATGACAAAAGCAAATCGCCCATGTTGTGAAGCACAGGGGAGTTTGTTGGGCCCCAGAGCGTGAGTTCTTTTCTGATATTTATTTTGCTGCCATTCAGAGCTTCCCAACAGCTCCTGCTGCTTCCCTGACCTGCTCCTCCACAGCTCACGGATGGATCCCAGCCACGCCAGCCTCCACAGAGAGCTTCCTTACTTCTCTAGTGAAGTTTCCCTTGGGAAATTCTCACTGGCCCATGATTTGATTAATTGCCTAACCACCTTCAAAACTGGTTATATATCATAGTATACTGTGATAACCATGTTAGAGAGCTTATTCTCATAGCTTTGCAATGATTTCTTTATATGACAGTTTCTTCCCCTAGATAGAAGGCTTCCTGAGGGCAGGAATGGTTTCTTGCCTATCTTTATATTCCCTTTGCTTTGTATACTTCCTAGCCCATTGGAGATACTCAGTTTTTTCTAAGGAATGAATGACAGCAGAAACTCATCCATGATGAGCAAGGACCTCCTGAAACATTTCAGCATGTGTGCATGTGTTGTGCTTCAGAATATTTTAGAAACATTTTCCAGATTTAATTGAGGCTTCTGGGAAGCCTTGCTGTGTTCTTCCTTGCAAAAAATAGAAGGTCGTTACCAGGAAGTCTCAGTGTACCATATTTATCTGGTGAGTTTTGAAAATACTGAGTAATGGGACTAATGACTCAACATAGTATTTTCCAAACTGTGAGGTAATCTTTGGACTTCGCAAGATTATTATATTAAGTATACTTTTTAGTCTGTCAGTAAAAAATAAAAAGCCTGTATTTTCACATTAGAATTCAAAGAACATCTGCTGCGTATTGTAAATAACATATTTTGAAAACCAACTGATGCATACTCAGCCTGCCTCCGCGTGCTAACTATAGCACGTCCTTAAGATAAGATTCAGTTTGCCATTGGTACCGCTCTTGCTTTGACATTCCACTGTTTGGTGAACCACCGTTTTCCAGAAATCTTTAGACACCGTTCAACCCTCTAAACAAACTCAGTGCGGCGAGGTTTTCAGTTCCCTGTTTTCTACTGGTATTAGAAAGGGGCCCTAGTCCTAGATGACGATGTGTTTTTCAAGGAGTTAAACTTAGAGAGGTTTTCCACTGGGGCTATTTCTTACCCCCAAGGATATGAGTCCTCTGGCTGGAAGCTCAGCTCTTCCTGCCTAGCAGAGAGCCACCAGTTGCCACAGGCAACTGACCACTCCCGACAGGAAGGGTAGTATTGATTTTGCTGGTCTGCCTGCAGGGGAGCAGGCCAAAAAGGAATGCTCAGAGGGGCTCCTCTGTCTGGGGTGTGCATTTGCACAGCAGCCCATTCATGTCCTCCAGCCTGCATCTCACCTCCTTGGGAGACTGGAAAACTCAATCAGCTTTTCCCTTGTTCCTGCTCAGTTTGTCTTGTTAGCACTCTTTCTTAGCAAGTAAGCACCATATGTCTTCTATGGGAACTTGTTTTCAGGAGATTCCCAGCGCATGTGTGCTGGCTGGGAAGAGAGGAATTGGTGTTTTGGTAACCAGCAGTGCTCGCCAGAGTGCCAGCTTTTGAGTCCTGCCCTTCCTGCTCGTCTGCCCCATGGCCCGGTTTGTCCTGAACCCAGTATTTCACTGGACCTTACTGGGGGGTCACAGAAAATTGCCTGGCTTATGAGTGGTTTTTCTGAACCAAAGAGAAAGCCTGTGTGGATGCCTCCCTATGGTTCCTCATTATCCTGGGTAGGCTGTGTCTCACAAGCACCTCTTCATTGATCTGGTCCTCTGTCCTTGTGGCGACAATAGCACATACTGATTATGGGGGCTCTGTGTGATATTATTGGGCTTCCTTGCTCTTAGCTAGCTATGCCAAAGCCTGCAGCTGATATGTTCTGCTTTTGAAATGATTTGGTTTCTGTAACATGGAGCCCACCACCCCGCTTTCAACCTTTGATACCTGTCTTCTTTGAAAGCCAGCTTGTTGAGCATCCAATTTGTCTCTTTTCTTCTTCACTTTCCCCTGTTTCCTTGCACTCAGCCTGTCTTTTATCAAAAACAGAGAGTGAGCCAATGACACCTCGTGGCAAGCAGCAGCGTGAAGCATTTTCTCCATTCACCTTGACATCTTTTCGGCAAAGAAGCAGCAAGGGTTGGGAGCCTGCTGTATTCACTATGGCTTCTACAGCTACCTCTTTTTAAACTGCTGGTTGTTACTGCCTGGTAGCTGTCTCCCTGAGGGTTTTACCAGTTGTTTTGAAAGACTGGCTATTTTCTATTCCCTTGGGATTTCACCTTACACAGGCATAGGTGCATGTGTATATGTATTTGTGTTCATACGTTATCAATTAGTAATGAAAAATCGGGCCAAGCTTCTTTGGCACTTTTTTTTTCCCTGTAGATGAGTAGTCAGTATTAATAATAATTGCCAAAACTTATTTTGAGTTTCCTAGTGCCATGGTCTCATGGCATTCTTATAACAACTTTTATGAGTAGTCCCCATTTTATACATGAGAACACTGATGCTTGACAGGTTATTTACATAGTGGAGTTAAGACCTGAATGCAGGGATTCTGCCTTAAAAACCCAGGATATTCTGAAATTAATTGAATTGCCTGGGCCTGTTATAGCATCTCTCAGTCACTCATTTGAACTTTGCCAACTATAGTCCTAAATGCCCAGTGCTTATCCTTGGAAGGACTAGATAACAGCAAACATGAGATGAGTGGAAAATAATCTTTGTTCTAATGTTTTAAGGGCAAATACTCATTGCTTCCAACATATGTGGCTTATTAGATCATGATTCTTAGTGACACAGAGGAGATTCACCACTTTGGTGGGGAAGGTGGGCACGGACCATGAGAGAGAGAGTGGGGGACATAGTACTGATACAGCTTAAGATGATGAAGGAGTCGTGATAACCACTGGATTGATCATCACTATTCTAAAACGGTAGTGTCCCACTAAAAGCTACTATTAGCCAGGTGCAGTAGCTCACACCTCTAATCCCAGTGCTTTGGGAGGCTAAGGTGAAAGGATCATCTGCAGTCAGGAGTTCGAGACCAACCTGGACAATATAACAAGACCCTTCCTCTTAAAAAAAAAAAGTAAATAAATGTTTAAAAGCTACCAGTAAGTGAACATATACCATATTTCTGGCATTGAACTATATGCTTTCATTTAATCATTCTCATTATCCTATAAGGAAGATACTGTAGTCTCATTTTACAGAGGAAAAAAGTAGGTTCAGAGAGGTTATCCTGGCTCAAACTTGCCACCTATTAAGTGAAAAGAAAACTGACATCTGAACCCATATGTGTTTGTCTTCAAAGCCTGTGCTCCATTCTTTCCTAATTATCAGCCTGTTTTTGCCCGTTGTGATACTTAATCAGAATCATTATCACCAGTAGCTCACCCAACTGATAAAGGAAGGAAAAAGATGGATTTTGTATTTGTGGACCAGAGCATTTGATTGAGCTGAGTATGCAAAGATTTGCTTCCCTGGTCTCCTGGATGATCTTTTCACTTTCAAGTGGTCTCTGTCAGCTGCCATGTGCTTAACATAGATTGAAAGTTAGTTGACAGCTTTGCTTCATTAAGGATTGTTTCCAGAATTATCAGTGCTTAGTGACTGTAGATAAACACAGATTACAGGTTCAAGGATCCGACAGGAGTCAGAAGAGTGGAAAATGTGTTCCCAACTCTTTAGCTATACAGATCTGGGAACTGCACTTAACTCTATTCAAACTCAGCTTTTCTATCTGAACATCATGTTAGATAATTCCAAGATGTGTTTAGCTCTGAATGATAATTGCTGTTTACCATCCAGCCTGTTTGTTTTACCCATACAGAAAAGCCCTCTTAACTCATGAAGTATGTAGTTAATTAAGAAGGTTAAAGGGAAGAGTCATAAGAAGAAAACATATACTTGATTTTTATTGTGGTGTAATTGACATATGATAAGCTACACATATTTAAAGTATACAATTTAATAAGTTTTGATCAAAGTACCCACTCATGACACCATCACCACAATCAAGATAATGAACATGTCCATCCATTACTCCACGCTCCTTTGTAGTCCCCTCCTTCTGCCCATTCACCCAGCCCCTGCCACATACACACAAAAACCACTGCTCAGCTACCTGATCTACTTTCTGTCACTACAAATTACTATCATGTTTAGAGTACTATATAACTGTAATCTTCTAGCATATATACTTTTTTTGTGCTTTTACATTCTGCATAATTATTTTGAGATTTTTTTTTAAACAAACTCTCCCTTTGTCACCCAGTGATCTCTGCTCACTGCAACCTCTACCTCGCGAGTTCAAGCCATCCTCCTGCCTCAGCCTCCCAAGTAGTTGGGATTACAGATGTACACCACCACACCCGGCTAATGTTTGTATTTTTAGTAGAGCTGGGGTTTCGCTATGTTGGACAAGCTGGTCTCAAATTCCTGACCTCAAGTGATTTACCCACCGTGATTACCCAAAGTCCTGGGATTACAGCGTGAGCCACTGTACCTGGCCTATTTTGGGATTCATCTATATGGTTGCATGCATTGAGGCTATTTCTTCCTTTTACTGAGTAGTGGTCCATTGTATGGATATACCATAATTAATTTACCTTTTCACCTATTGATGGACATCTGGATTGTTTACAGTTTTTGGTTATTACAAATAAAGCTGCTGTGAACATTCACATACAACTCTCTGTATGGACAGAATCTTAAGGACGTATCTAGGAGTAGAATGACTGGATCTGGTAGGTATATATTTAATATTTTACAAAACTGTCAAACTGTATTCCAAAGTGGTGTACTTTCTCACATTTCTTTTTTTTTTTTTTTTTTTTTTTTTTTTTTTTTTTTTTTTTTTTTTTTT
>NW_016107468.1:3601958-3619458 GCF_001604975.1 Cebus imitator
GTCTCGATCTCTTGACCTCGTGATCCACCCGCCTCGGCCTCCCAAAGTGCTGGGATTACAGGCTTGAGCCACCGCGCCCGGCCACTTTCTCACATTTCCACCAGCAGTGAATGAGAGTTCCAGCTCCTCACATCTTCACCAACACTTTTTACGTCTTTTCATTTTAGCCATTCTTTGTTTTGTTTTATTTTGTTTTGAGATGGAGTCTCGCTCTGTTGCCAGGCTGGAGTGCAGTGGCACGATCTCAGCTCAGGCTTACTGCAATCTCTGCCTCCCAGGTTCAAGCGATTCCCCTGCCTCAGTCTCCGGAGTGGCTGGGATTACAGGTGCACACCCCTACGCCTGGCTAATTTTTTGTATTTTTAGTAGAAATAGTGTTTCACTATGTTGGCCAGGCTGGACTCGAACTCCTCACCTCAGATGATCCACCTGCCTCAGCTTCCCAAAGTGCTGGGAATGTAAGCATGAGCCACTGCACCCAGCCTCATTTTAGCCATTTTAATAGGCCTACACTGGTGTCTACTTGTGGTTTTAATGTTTGTTTTTTTAATGACTAATGATATTGAGCATATTTTCTTGTATTTGTTTTCCATATGTATATCTTTTTGGGTAAACTTTCTATATAAATCTTTTGCCCCTTTTTAACTTAGAGTCTTATTGTTGAGTTTGAGGTTATATATACAAAAAGATACTGTTTAAGAAATAATCTAAAAATATAGACTTTTATTTATTTATATATGTATATAACTTTTGATATGTATGTACACACCCATATACATGTGTATACACACACACAGACAAACGCACATTCTGCAAAGATTTTCTCCTAGTCTGTGGCTTCTTTTCATTTACTTAACAGTATCTTTGTTAGAGTAGAAATTTTTAATTTTGATGAAGCCTGATTAATTTATTCATGTATGTGGGTTTGGTGTGATATCTTTTCCTAACTCAAGATTAAGAGATTTTTTCCTATGTTTTCTTATAGAAGTTTCACAGTTTTAGTTTTTACATTTAAGTCTCCGATTTCTGAGTTCATGTTTGTATATGATGTGACTTCAATTTTGTATATGGTTTGAGGTACAGATTCAGGTTTTTTGCTTGTTTATGGATATTAAAGTGTTCCAGCATGGCTTATTGAAAAGGCTATGCATTCTCTACAGCATTGCCTTTGCACTTTTGTACAAATTCTGTTGTTCATATGTATGGGTTTATTTGTGGATGCTTTACTCAATTTCACTGATCTAATTTTCTGTTTTTATACCAATACGGCATCATTTCATTACTACAGCTTTATGATATGCTTGAAATCAGGGAGTGTTAGCCTTCCAACTTCTTTTCATAACTTTTTTTCATTATTATAGTCCATATATTTCCATATGAATTTTAGAATCAGCTTGTCAACTTGTGTGGAATCTATAGCTCACTCTGGGGAGAATTAATACCTTATTATTGAGTCAAATCGTGAACAAGGTATTTTTTCACTTATTTAGATCTTTCATTTCTCTTAGCAATATTTTGTATTTTTTAATGCACAGGTCTTTCACATATTTTTTTGATTGATCACTGGTTTATATTTTTGATCCCTAGTTTATATTTATTGTAAATGATACATCTTTAAAATTTAAATTTTTGATTTTTGCTAGTACAGGTGATTTTTATATATTGATCTTATATTCCTAAATTATGATTTGCACATACTATTATAGTTCTAGAAGCTTTTTAATAGATTATCTTTGATCTTTCTACATAGATAGTTATTATGTCTGCAAATAAAGACAGTTTAACTCTTCCTTTTCAATCTGGATGACTATTCCTTTTCCTTGTTGATTGCATTGTTAGAATCTCCAAAACAATATTTAATAGAGGTGAGAGTGGGTATTTCTGATCTTAGGGCAAAAGCATTCAGTTGTTCGCCATAAGTATGATGTTTCCTTTGGGATTTTCATAGATAGCCTTTTTCAGTTTGAGAAAGTTCTTTTCTATTCCTGGTTTTCTGAGAGTTTTTGTCAGGAATGAATGTTTGTTTTTCTTTTTTTTTTTCTTTTGGTGCTTTTTCTGCAACTATCAAGACAATCATATGGTCTTTTTTTTTTTTTTTTTTTTTTTTTTTTTTCAAACAAGGTCTCACTGTGCCACCCAGGCTGGAGTGCAGTGGTGCGATCATACCTCACTGCCTCCTTGAACTCACGGGCTCAAGTGTTTCTCCTGCCTCAACCTGTCAGATAGTTAGGAACACAGGCATGCACCACTATGCCTGGCTGATTTTTTCTTCTTTTTTTGTAGAAACAGGGTCTCCCTGTGTTGCCCAGGCTGGTCTCAAACCCCTGGATTCAAGCGATGCTCCAACCTTAGCCTCTCAAAGTGCTGGGATTATAGGCCTGAACCACCACACCAAGCCAGGCCTTTCTTTTTCAGTTTGTGACTATGTGAATTATATTCATAGATTTCCAATATTATGCCATTCTGTGTATATTATACATACATTGCCAGGGTATTTTATTTGCTTATGGGTCTGCTTATTAGAGCTCTGTGTCATCTTTATTACATTGTCCCTAATGCATTCTCTACATTCTCAGTTTCAGTTTCAGTGGAGGGAGATCTTGGACACTTGTCAAATTTCCAGGTTTTCTAGGTTTAAGATTTTCTTTTGTTTTGCCAGTCTTTTACAATTGCCTTGTCCACACCTAAGTGGATAGAAGTTTATCTTTAAGTCTGTTACCTTTAGTGAGTGTTTAAAACACACTTCTTTGGTTTGAGAGAAGCAACAACTATATATCCATATTCGTAGTTCAGCAATGAAGATGATTGTTAATTAAACAATAGAATTGTAATACGCACAACTTGTGTAAAAAAAAAAAAAAAACCTTGGGATGGATTACAGCTGAGTGTTGGTAAGCATCTAGCTCAGCAGAGGACAGCAGAAGTGTGTAGGCAAACTAGAGAACAGCCAGCTAGACACGAAGATTCAGTGTGTGCTGTGGCAAGCTACTCCGAGAGTGGACAGGATTGGTTACTCCAGGGAACTGCACAAATGGAAGGTAAGAGAGCTTCTCTTTCATTCCTACAGTGTTCCCTTTCTTCAGCAACCAGTGGGCAGAGGTCCAGAGGTCACCTACTATGTGAGGAACACAAACTAGTCAACACTGACTTATCTTCACAATTAGAAAAACACCCATGACCAAGTGTGGATCCTTACATGGGCTTTAACTATACCCGTAGCAAGTATTTTGAAAAAACCCTGGATTTAGAGTCAAGTGAGCCTGGGTTTGAACAGCAGCAGCTGTCTCTGTTGTTGAGCAGGCTTGGGAAAATCAGTACCTTAGAGGATCATCTCGAGGAGTAAGTGATAGAGCATGTATGAGACAGACACAGAGTTGTAGGTATGCCTTGGTGTGGTTTGGATCCTTGCTGCAAGATGTTTACACTGTCTAGAGTGGTGCATTCTACCCAACCATGTGATCCTCCTGCCGAAAACATTGCCTAGCTCCAGCCTGTCACAATATTTGATGCAGGTGGAGAAGACAGGACATTGAAGTCAGAGAAAACAGCTTGACCAAGGTTAGGTGGCAGGGAAGGAGAACGCTCCGTGGAAGATGCAGGCAGTCAGGGCTGGGCACAAGTTTCATGCTGAGGTAGGCGGGCAGGCAAGCTGAAAAGTCGCCTGATGTGTGAGCATGCCAAGCCTTGAAGGTTGCTGGGATTCTCTTACCTCTCCCCTCATACCTTATAGGAGAGTGGTAAGCAAGGGAGAGCCACTGAAACTTTTCTTTTTAAGGGAACGCCATGGTGAGAGGTGTGCTCGAGATTCTCAAACTTTGACTGTATGGGAATCACCTGGGAGCTTGTTAAATAATACGTATACCTTGGGCCCCACCCAGACCTACTCAATCCTAATCTATGGGTTGGGATCAAGGCATCTGTATTTTTAACAAGCTCCCTAGGTGATTCTAATGCACGCCAAAGTTTAGAAACCACTACTTTAGAAGGTTAATCTGGCAGCAGTGTGCAAGATGGATTGGAGCTGAGAGAGCCTGGAGGTTCAGAGACCTGCTTGCAACAACAATCCCGGCAGGAGATAATGAGGTTGGGGGCTGTGGGAATGGAAAGGAAGAATCAGATATGGGAGGTATTTTTGAGAGGCAGTCAGCAAGGACTGGGCAACCAATTTGATGGGGAATGTGAGGCAGAAATGGGACTTAACAAATAATGTCAAAGTTTAGAGAAGCAGCTCTCCATGGCATGAGGGGAGCGGTAACAGAATCCCCTGGGGACCTTAGTCAAATTGCACACACCTGCTCCCCTTTCTGTGCTCGTCTTCCACACCTTCCTCCTTCCCTCGAGTTCCCTAAGGTGTGTGCCAGGAGGGGGCACATCAGCTCCTCCAGGGGAAGCCTGCATGTGTAGTTTGAGGGGAAGACTTTTCCAGGTGACGCTTCTGTGGCGAGCCACTTGTTTGGCATCTTTGAGCCTGTGAGAATAGTGGCGTGGTGAGATTAGGAGGACGGAGGGGACAGAGCTGGAGCTGACCACAGGACATGAAATAACCTTTGGAGGCTGTGGAAATGTGAGTTCAGAGCTGGGGAGCAAGAGATGGGCTGCAATATAAATTCCAAAGGCTCCTGCATGGAGGTCATGGTGAAGACAGATGAGACTATGGAGAGAAGAGAGGAAAGCATCCGGAGAGAAGCTTGAAGAAGGCCTATGGTTAGGAGTCATGCAGATAAAGGGCTGAAGCTGCAGAGGTGGGAGGAGACTCTTCTACCTCGAGGCCAAGGCATGAGGCAAACGTCTATAAAGATTTGTAGATGGCTGGGTGTGGTGGCTCATGCCTGTGAATCCCAGCACTTTGGGAGGCTGAGGTGGGCAGATCACAAGGTCAAGAGATCGAGACCATCCTGGCCAACATGGTGAAACCTCGTCTCTACTAAAAATACCAAAAATTAGCCAGGCATGATGGCGCCTGCTTATAGTCGCAGGTACTTGGGAGGCGGAGGTGGAAGAATCACTTGAACTGGTAGGCAGAGGTTGCAGTGAGCCTAGACTGCACCACCGCACTCCAGCCTGGCGTCAGAGAGAGACTCCGTCTCAAAAGAAGAAAAAAAAGGAAAGAAAGAAAGATCTGCAAACAAGAGGGCAGACCTCTAGTTCCTCCGCCATCCTTCCACCAGCGTGATTTTTGTGCAGGAAGCAGTCTCGTCCTCCAGGAGCATGCGGGACATTCATGTAAAGGGGTTAACACTGTACAGACCACACATTTGAACATTTGCTTTACAAAATCCAGTGTCTTTGAGCTGATGTACCAGAGACTGACAGGCTGTAACTTCTTATACTATTCCCCCCAGGTTTCTCATCAACTCATAACCTTCTATACACATTTTTGGCTCAGCACAGCCAAATATGAGGTATTAAAAATCATTATAGTGCTTTCGGGTCCTTGCTCCCCCCAAAGTTCCAGACCTACTGCCTGTATTTTGTGATGTCACACTGTGAAAATAGGATGTTGTGTTTTGGAGGCACCTCCAGGGTGCCCAGCAATTGGCACATCTTAAGTGAAAGAAAACAAATTGAGTGAGCAACAGTAGAAAAGAAGGACATTTGTATCAGCCCAGGAAGTAAAGAATTACGCAGAGATGCTGTTTATGCTGCTGTGAAGCCGTGACTCTTGATAGGAACAGCATAAAGGTTGTCCACTCCTGACATTGGCAAGACTCCAGGCTTACCAGAGCCACTCCAGTGAAGTGGGGTCAGCTGCCTCAGAAGGTGCTCTGCGAAGCTCACGCTGAATCACAGTTTGCTGTAAAAAGGGCTTACACATGTAAAACCTTGTATTTTGTCTTAGAAGTACCCTGGAAGCTATCACATTTTCTGAGTAGGGACACAGAGGCATCAAGTAATAGAGAAATGATTCCAGTGTTCCAGAGCTCCTGTGTAGTTGGGAAGGAGATTCAACCTAGAGTTCTGGTTTGTGGGGTGCAGAGAGAAAGGCTTGCATGCAGGAAAAGCACACTTAAGAATCACTAGGGGATGAGTGTGGGTTAGACATGACTCTGCTGCTTCTTAACTGTGTGACCTGGGGCAATTCATTTGACGTTTCTGAGCTTCAGTCTCCAATTGTAAAGGGCAAAAAAATCATATTTACCTCCTGAAAGTAGTTTCAAGAATTAAAGATGAAGGCAGCATTACAGTGCTTGGCATGAAGGTGATTTCCCCGCTCCCCAAATTGATGCCCACCATAATAATCACTGGGTTTTTCCCCAGTCATCAGAACACTCGTGCACTTCCCTGGATGCACCCAAAGAGACACCACTGTTTTCCTTTGGCTTCCCTAGTTTTGATTTTAAATGTTTTCTTCCTCATTAAAATAATTTGATAGCTGGAAGGAGTTTAGGTGTAGTTGAAATAGTGCTGTTAAGATCTGTCCTTTAAGGCATTTATAAACTGAATGGGACTTTTTGAGTGGGCCTGGATACCAGGATTTTACAGTAAAGGTACCCTATCCCCTTTTTTTTTTTTTTTTACAAGTGAACTTTTGTTAAGCCACCAGCTCAGAACTTGCAGAATTGCTGGAACATTGCCTTGAGCAGGGTATGCAGTCACAATATAATTAAAAGACAACAGGATGTGAGTCTTTCCAAAGCAGGGGAAGAGCACTCTGCAATTTCTTGTCATCCCTTCACCAGGCAAAGATGCAGCTGACCGGCTACATTGATACTTGGAATTAAGTCAGGAGACTGGCCAGGGGCCCCCACCATCCCACACCTTGGGCCCTACTGCCACTCCCAGTACAGGTTGCTAATTTAAATGCCATCTCCTGGCACTGCATGTTGAAACTAACTGGCAAATAGCAGGGCCTTCCATCAGATCATTGATGTCACTTGGCACCTGCCTGCCTACTGTGGCCAAGAACCTGCCTTCCTGTAAGCATCCTCTAATGTACAAATACCTCAAAGACTCCCAAACTCTGGGATTTCATGACTCCTGTCCATTCTTCTCTCATTCTTTCAGCAAAAGAAATTACTTAAGAATGGGTGAGGGATGGAGACATCTCTCCAGCTCCCTATGGGGTCTTCTTTCCTGAACAAACTGAGCAGAGCCACAAAAAATATATGTAAGGAAGACTTGGCAGAATGTTTTGATACAAAATTCCTTGCAGTTTTGTTTATGTGCTGGGCAGTTTGGGTCCTCTTAAACGTGTGTAGACACTGCAGTCCTTTTGGCTCAAGTTTTGTGTTTAGAGAGAGGTTTTGGAAGGAGATCAAAGATGTCAGATTGCTGGCCTGATTCTTAAAAGAACTGATTTGGGGAAAGGCTTGAAAACATTCATACCCAGGTTTGAAAACAAGAAGCAGGAATGAGTCCAGAAAGCATGGTGACATGGATAAGAGTTGTGTTTTTAAGAAAAAGAGAATTTGAATGTCTTCTTCACACCTTATCCTTCCCTAATCTCCATGTCTTCCACATGTATTTTTCTTGTTTTATAACACTGTCTAAGACACAAGTGTAAAAATCCATCATCCATCACCTGACCTTCACCTTTGAGTGGGCAGAGGGTGTTGTGGAGGTGACTGGAATTCATTGGGGTCATATCTAAGCATGATTGAAGAGGTCTATTGGGGACTTTGTCTTCTTTCTTTTGTGATTTTTCTTGCTTCTTTACAGTACATCATCAATAGAGGTTGTTGGCTTGTCATCCAGTTTCCTAAATTTCCTGACTTCTCCCTTGTCTCGCCTTTATTCCTGTCTATATCTCTCTGGCTTCCAGGTGATAAGAATGCTCACATTTTCTTAAGAAATACTCAGTTATATTCTCTTTGTTGTGAAGGCTCCCTTGTCCACTCTATCTCCTCCATTCAGGGGAGGTTTTCAGAGATAATTAGTGAACTCAGAGGGATATTATATACCCTTTCAAATCAGGGTCTCCTTCCAGTTTTTCAAGGTTGGTTTTAGAGTGTGTGTGGTTCAGGCTTAGAGAGCAGGGGTCACTTGGCTGTGCTACCCACCGCCTTTTAATCTGAAGATGCCTCATTGCAGGGCTCTGCGTATGTGCAGAGGAAGTTGGGGACCTGTTCTCCTTTGACATGCCTTGATGGTTGCATGTGCCTGCCGCTTCTTGATGTATATTGCCACAGCAATATGGCTCCTCATCTTCCTACCTAAGAAGATAACAAGGGGGGAAAAGAAAACACTACTGTAACCAAAACTATGGAAATGAGTTTCATGAGCATTTTCTCTAACTGCTGCTTCTACCCAGATCCAATAGGAATTGGAGGGCAATGGCGTAGTTAGAAACTGGGGCAAAATTTCCTGCTGCAATATGAAATCTATAGATTATGCTTGAAATCGGTAGAAACCATTGCCCTTTATGGCAGCTGCTTCCTGAAGGAGCCAAGGAAAGTGCATGGTTCAGGGTGAATGCAAATAGAAGCTCCCTCCTATCTATAGCAGGAAATTAGAAACCTCTTTGGTTAGTACAAACGGATTATGATTTTTTTGCAAGAGAGAACAGGAGAGGGGAAAGATGCTCAAGGTGGCATTGTATACCATAAAGCTCTGTTTATGTGCTAAGACAAGCAATTGATATTGCTCTATACAATATAGTAAACACCTCCTCCCTGCCCTTTTGAATGTCAGTCAGAATTCAGCATCATGAAATTTTATAGTATTACTGGTTAGAAGGGCTCCCCACTGGGAGCAGATGCCATCTCTGTCTTCATAGACTCAGAGAAAGTCCTGACATGTTTCATGGCGTTCGTACGTGGAAGTCTGTGAAATGGAAAGGAAAACAGCTTTTTCTGTCAACCTGTCACTGATATAAGCTCTTACATTCCATCAGAATGACTAAACTTTAAAGCTGTTTTCTTCAGTGCTGAGTATCTCTCAGAACTCCCAAGTGTTATCAGATTGATAGAGTCCCAGCATATGATAGAAGACCAAAGCATTTTGTGGCATGATATTAAAAATTCATTCAAATACTCGATAAAGCGTGGTTGACAAAAGTGTGAAATGGAATAAGGTAGAGTGAATTTCTTCATGGTTTATTGCCCTTGATTTCTCTCCACAAAATAAATAGAATGGACTAAAATCTCTTCTTTATGAAGGTGGGGTCCTGGCAGCTGAAGGCCTGCTCATAAAAATCCTCTCTGTGCCACCTACCCTTGCAATGCTCAAAGTTGGATGCAATGAAAGTTTATTGCTGTTATACGTATTCATGTTTCAGACTGAGTGGAAATGTAGGGGCTGCTTTAATGAGGTTTCTGAGACCTTATTAAGAACAGAGAAACAAAACACTTGTTTTTCCCTTGAAGCTTGTTTCTTTTTGGGGGGGCGGTGATTTTAGTGATTATAGTGGTATTGGCAATTCATGGCGGTGGTGGCGGCCTGGTAGCAGTCCTCCCCTAAAGGTATGTAAGAGAAAACACTTTTTTCATGGTCTCTCTTTCCTGCCTGCCATCTTGTTTTGAAAGATAAGCATAAAATAGCAAAAGCTTTAAAGCCACTGTAAGCCAGGCCTGTGTTTTCATCTGTCTCCCTCCCTTGCCAGGCCTCCCTCTGCCTTCCTGACCCGCCACCCCCTTCCTTCCTTCTGTCCCTCCCTCCTCTCAGACGACATGGGGAGTCAGAGGCTTCCCCCTGCCTCCCTGCAATGGTGGGACAGAATGCCTCATTGGTTTCAGATATTAACTTCTGTGCTGAAAACCTGGTTGGAGCTGGTGTGACAAATGGATTTTACCTGCTGCTGGAAAACACAGCCCTGTCCCACCCGCCTGCACACACAAGCCCTTTTCCCCATCTTGCAGAGCCCAACCCAGGGAGCAGGGAACAGAGAGCTGCCCCGCGGCACCATCTGTTTCTACCAGCGTCTGTGTCGGGCCCCGCCGGTTACATCTGTTGAGAAGAACAGTGTACTTGATGAGTTGTTGGAAAGAAATGTTTAGTCTCCCCCATCATCTCTGTTAGCCATTATGAGGCTGCTGGGCTCACGTGGGTGTATCTATGTGTGCTGCCTCTCAGGCCTCATCTGTATCAATTGGAAATCAGTCACTGGGAGTTAGTTGCAGTCAGCAGGGACCCAAGGCATTTCCCAGTGACATCAATTCTTCTTCTCTTGCAGAATTTCAGGAAACAATTAAAATTCTGATGCGTTCCAGGGAGGATTTCAAATAAATCAGCCGATAGCTGATATCTTGTAACTCTTGGTAGCAAAGCAAAATTAACAACCTAGCCGCATCTGTGTACAGTATGCTAAAATAAAGAAATTAACCATGCATCACCTCCAATAGAGGAAGCAGCTGGCCTGTTCTCAACCTTTCCATAAGTACCCAAAAGCTACTGATTTGTTAAGTTGTCATTCTCCTTATGGACATCAAGGACTTTCTGCATATGCCAAAAACTGAGCTGGCCAAATAATTGGTAAGTTATAGGAAATCCAGGCACTGATTAAGCTCAGTTATAGCTCCCATGTTATGCAGAGGAGAGCTGACATTTTGAGGCGGACCCAGTTGATAGCTGCTGAGGAGGTAATACAGGAGGCGAGTAGGTTTGGCAGATTCAGCTGGGATTTTGTCAGAACTGGAGGATTTTAGAATTGTAATCAGATAGCCAGTATTTTCTCTCTCCCCTCAAACCAAATGCATTGTGCAAGAACTCATGTTAATTATCCCTGCTAATTACAGTGATAACCACCTCAGCTTTTCCAGGCTCTTTTTTGGGTGATTTCTTGTCCTACCACTTGCTCCCAATAGAATTCATCATTCTTCCTAGGTTTTCTTGAAAAGTAGCTTAAGAACTGGTCAGGAATAATGTTCCCTTGAAACATAAAAATCTCAGCATTACCCCCAAGTAAAAGCTATGTGCCAAATTGAAGTTCTAAAGTTCTAAGTCTATATTGTGTGTGTGTGTGTGTGTGTGTGTGTGTGTGTGTGTGTGTGTATGCCTGCTCGTTACATAAAAATGTGATCATTTATTAGTTTCAGTGGATTTTTTCTCCTAGAAAGATGCATAAAATTTTAAAGTAAGAAAAATATAGTGGGCCAGGTGGGGTGGTTCACGCCTATAATTCCAGCACTTTGGGAGGCTAAGGTAGGAGTATTGCTTGAGCCAGGAGTTCAAGACCAACCTGGGTGACATAGTGAGACCTCATCTCTACAGAAAAGTCAAATAATGAGGTGGGAGGATTGTGCCACTGCACTCCCACCTGGGTGACAGAGCAAGACCCTGGGGCACAAAAAACAAACAAAATAATACAGTGGCTGGAAAACAAAATATCACTTGAAAATTTTTCCACCTTTTAAATTCCCAGCACTGGGAAGGAAGGGGGCAGGTATGGTAGTGATTGTAGGGTCAGCAAGGAAATGGTTCATAGGGTGGGCTCCATGAGAATCACGGCCTTAGGATGGGAGTAAAACTATTAAGCAAAACCACAGTGAGGACGTTCAAGAGTGGTGGGGAATGAATGCCATTCCTCTCCGTGTAAGAGGGCAAAGTATGAGAAAGGTCCAAGAAGTAAGGAATGGAAGTAGATAGGGAGGTCTGATCAGGGCAGAGAGAACAGGAAAGGACCCATTTAACCCCTTAAAGACAGCAGCTATTGTCACCCATCTAGTGCTTGTAGCACCTGGTGCATTCTGGGTGCTCAGCATACAATCACTGATAATCATCACAGTTTTGCTGACAAAGTACAGCTGTAAATTACTTACCCCCCCACTACCTCCCCAGTCATCAGGGAGCTGCTTGCTACTGATAATGAGTAGAAATAGCGAGGTGCTCTTATACTTAAAGATCGTGAAGACCAGCTTGTTAGGAGCTGTGTACTATTGAGATAGGAAGCTCATCCATACACCTTGCTGTGGGCTTCCTTTGGACGCTGCACTGGCTACATCAGGCATGCATTGTGCTCTGCAGCCTTCCTATTTAAACATTTGCCCTCAAAAACTTCACAGCAAGCAGAAGAATTAGCAGTTCCTCCAACCTAAAGAGAATTATCTGCTGTCTCTAGATGATTCTCAAAATATGCCGATAGCAATTTGAGGCATTATAAATCTATCCAGGTTGGTTCTGACCATGTTGTAGAAGTGATTTCAGCTGGCATGTCACATGAAAGAACAGATTTGAAAACAGTGGTGTGCTTGCCCCTGAAGGTTGCGTCTTGGCTAATGGTCTCGCCACCTTATGGCACTACTTTGGATTGTGACAACAGTACCAAAGGAAATGTCTACAGTCTGGAAAAGATTTATCACTAAGTATAACTGTGTATCACTCTGTATGCATGCCTCATTATAACTGTACAGGAAGACTATCAGTTGGTATATGTCAGCATGTAGGTATATGCATGTACAAGTCAGGAGTGTGCTGTGGACTTGTCTAGTACCACTTGGTACGTGTGTGTGTGTGTGTGTGTGTTACTCATAAGTCTGAAAAAAATGACTTATACCTGGTCAGCAAGGTGTGGACATATATGAGAATATAGGCTATCAGTTTGGAGAAAGACTTTTCAGTTCGTGGACATTATATATACCGAAATTCCCAAGATTTCTCGTGGTGTGTATGCATGTGGGCTTGTACATATGTGTAGGTGTGCATTTCCACAATGTTTTCCATGAGCGATGTAGAGTATTATTGACTTGGGGAAGCAATCACTGCTTGCACAAGGAGGCATGTCATCTTGATCAGCATTTAATGGGAGGGGAAAGCCTAATTCAGTAAAAATGCAAGTGTTAAATCTTAACTGCCTTAGCCTTTCATTGTGAGCTAAGACATACTAAAATTTCTGAAGCAAGGACGTTGTTATTTTCGCATATTAAGCTAATGAAAATAGTGACTGGTGGCGGGGCGCAGTGGCTCACACCTATAATCCCAGCACTTTGGGAGGCCAAGGCCGGCAGATCACCTGAGGTTGGGAGTTCGAGACCAGCCCGACAAACATGGAGAAACCCTGTCTCTACTAGAAATACAAAAAATTAGCCAGGCATGGTGGCGCATGCCTGTAATCCCAGCTACTTGGGAGGCTGAGGCAGGAGAATCGCTTGAACCTGGGAGGCAGAGGTTGTGGTGAGCTGAGATCGCTCCATTGCACTCCAGCCTGCGCAACAAACAAGAGCGAAATTTTGTCTCAAAAAAAAAAGAAAATAGGCCAGGTGCGGTGGCTCACGCCTGTAATCCAAGCACTTTGGAGGCCAAGGCGGGCGGATCACCTGAGGTCGGGAGTTCAAGACCAGCCTGACCAACATGGTGAAACCTCGTCTTTAAAAAAAAAAAGAAAAGAAAAGAAAAAAGAAAATAGTGAGTGGTGTGACTTAGTGGTTGGAGAAAAAGGGCTTAGGACTGTAAATATTGGTAGACTTTACATTCAGTACACCTTTATAAGTTATCCATTTAATCTTAAAGGAAATTCAAACACTGATCCAACTGGGAAATCAAACTCCGATGCAGGCAACTCAGGGACCTGTTCTCTGACTCGCGCCCTTGAACAGTGTTCACAGTGTGAAAAGTTGAGTGCATTTAGAAGCTAGATCCACTTCAGGAAGTTAGCAGTAGGAAGCAATTCTTTTCCTGTTGGCTGGAATGTAGGGGGTGTTACAACGTTTGTCCTCTACTTTTGCAAGTATGTTTTAGGGAACTTTATAATTAGCTTTTGTGCATATTTCAATTATTTTTACCCGTCATTGGGTGTATTTGTTGGGATTAATTTTGTCTGAGCGCAACAATGTAGTGGTTGGTTTGTCTTCTGTAAAAGGGATGCTGGGCCTAGGCTGCAGCTCAGTGATGCTGCTAGGAACCAAAGCACTTCCTGTTACTGCTCTGCCCTCTTCCCCATGTAGAATGCAGTCTTCACATATGTTGCCTCACACTTATAAGATGGCAGTTGAACTTTAGATTTCATATCCTGAATCTGGAAAGAGCAAAAGACTCTGTCTTAGGAGGGTTTGCCGTTTATTTATTTATTTACTTACTTACGTACTTACTACAAACAGAGTCTCTCTATTGCCCAGGCTGGAGTGCAGCGGTGCAATCAGGGCTCAGTGCAGCCTCAACCTTCTGGGCTTGACTGATCCTCCCACTTCTGCCTCCGGAGTAGCTAAAACTATAGGCACGCACCACAACGCCTGGCTAATTTTTGTATGTTTTATAGAGATGGGGTTTTGCCATGTCTGTCATGCTGGTCTGGAACTCAGGCTCAAGTGATCTGCCCTCCCTAATCTCTCAAAGTGCTGAGATTACAGGCATGAGCCACTGCACCCAGCGGGGTTTACCTTTTAATTCAGATAGGGACAGTCTCTTCTGGGACTTCTAACAATCATTGGTCAATCATATATCAAATAGTCATCCCCTACATGTGAAGGAACTAAAGAAATCAATTATTTTTAATTAAACATAACACTGCCCTGAAAAAAAACAAAAACAAAAAGTCAAAAAGTGATTCCGCTAAAAAAGGAAGAAGGGAGACGTGTATCTGTAAAAGAGTTTTGCTGGATGATACATTCCCCTGGCTTCCGAAAATGTACCGGGGTCAGGCCAGCCTGCTCATTTCTAGTGTATTATATGCACAAATCACCACTGAACCTCAAAAACTTCCTAAAAGAGCAAGCCTCAAGGTAGGCAATCCACAGTCACAACTACTACTAATTGAGAACTTTTAGTTTGGAAACAAGGGCCTAGAGAATGGCAAAAAGACAAGGTTGCTGCAGGTATTAGAAGGTCACAGCATAGGCAGCCACACTATCAAATCCTGTGATCATAGAATGTGGAAGCTTGCCTGGCCACATTTTTTAAAAAGTGTGTCATTTTAATCAGAGAAGTTTTAACAAAACATATAGTCGACTTACAAAACTCATTACACCAAAAATAATATAGACACTAAATATAATTAGAGTCAGATATTTTCATAGTGTAAATGGATGATTTCACTCCTCAGTCAACAGACAGTTATTGGGAACCTACTATGTGTTCACAGTCCATAGGGGAATGTAGACTATCTGAACAGATAGCTATGACAACGTGGCAGGTACTAAACTGGCATATGAATGAGGTGGTTCTGGGAAACAGGACAAAACAGCCAACTCTGCCAACAACTGTTGATGAAGGAGATTAAACTCCTTCATTTTTTTTTTTAAGACTGTCTTGCTCTGTCACCCAGTGTGGAGTGCAGTAGTGAGATCCCAGCTCCCTGCACCTCCGCCTTGTGGGTTCAAGCAAGTCTTCTGCCTTAGCCTCCCAAGTAGCTGGGATCACAGACATCCACTACCACACCCAGCTAATTTTTGTATTTTTAGTGGAGATGGGGTTTCACCATGTTGGCCAGGTTGGTCTTGAACTCCTCACCTCAAGTGATGCACCTGCCTGGCCTCCCAAAATCCTGGGATTACAGTTGTGAGCCACCATACCCTGTCAAACCCTTCCCTTTGATGTTTATTTCCTAAAGGATAAATTTGGCCTTCAACAAACTGTCTCTTGGTAACCCTACCAGAATGCCTAGGAGCAGACCAGGTGGAAGTTCTTACATAGTCTTATGTTCTTTTTTTTAGCTTCCAGGAAATTCCAGTTTGGGAAAGTAAAGAATGCCTGGGTTCATACTAAGATAATAAGTGAAATCTAGGTCTCAAATTTCTTTTTATTAAGTAAATCCTTGTCAAGGATCTTTGTAGAGCAAGCAATCTAAGATGATTTATGTATCTGTAGAATAACACCACTTTTCAATCATGAATCTGGTTAGCCTAGCCAAAAGCTTTGGTGGACATGACATCTTAAAGGTGGCCATTATAAAGTGAGAGCCTCTCCCAGCTTTTTCATGGTTTTAGATAGTGGGTGTTCGAACTCATTCTGGCAGCTCACCAGATGTTTCCTTTGCATCTTGACTACTGGATGAATCTTGACTACAGGTACAGATTTTATGGATAATTATTAAAATAATATAATTTATGTCCTAGCACCCCATTCCCTATCTGGCACTGCTGCCAGCACTGGGACATTGGGAGGAGAGCTGAGGAGCAGCTATGCTGTAGGCTTCTTTGTCTTCATTGATTGACATATCCAAGGAGTCCTGTTCCCAGCAGTGATTCCAATATGAGCAAAAGCAAATCTTTGCTCATCTTCAAACAGCCTTGTGTAGCTAGGTAACCAGAATGTTCCAGATTTCTGAAATGACAATCTCACCTATCTAGAATTCAAGTTATTCTAGGCAGGTGGCACCTGTGTCTTACTTATTTCTCTACCCTAAAACAGAGGAGGTACTCAGTAAATGATTGCTAAAGGGGTCTATATTAGAGCCAGAGATGGTCTGGGCAACCAGCCTGTATAGGGACCTGGATGAAAAGTCCTAGGGAGCCAGAAGCTCTTTGAAAACAAGTAGAGGGAGTTAGAACAGACATCAAAGGGGTTACAATGTTTCCTACTTTCCATTCCACGAAGAATCTGGGTTTATTGCAGATAATATCCCTGGGGGGTTATCCTGAGAGATGACGCAGAAGCTTGTTTTTGATATAAACCTGCAGTGTCTTTTTATCTTCATGCCCATTCCTCATTCATTCCTCCTTAGAGTAACCTAAGCACAATCTTTTTTTTTTTTTTTTTTTTTTTTTGAGGCAGGTCTCAGTTTGTCACCCAGGCGGGAGGGCAGTGGTGTGATCTCAGCTCATTGTAGTCTCGACTTCCCGGGTTCAAGCGATCCTCCTGTCTAAGCCCTCTAAATAGCTAAACACATTTTCTTTTTCAAGAATTTTTTTTTGAGACAGGGTCTCACTTTGTCACCCAGGCTGGAGTGCAGTTTGTAATCTCCACTTACTACAGCCTCTACCTCCGGGGCTCAACCTGTCCTCCCACCTCAGCCTCAAACAGCTGGGACTAGAGGGGTGCACCACCATGCTCGGCTGATTTTTGTGTTTTTTGTAGCGATGAGATTTCACCATGTTGCCCAGGCTGGTCTTGAACTCCTAGGCTCAAGTGATATGCCTGCCTCAGCCTCCCAAAGCACTGGGATTACAGGCGTGAGCCACCATGCCTGGCCTCTTTTGGAATGAAAAGAACATGGGATCTTCAGTCATAGCGTTCTGGATTTGAATGCTAAGGAGCTGCGTAACATTTCTGAAATCTCCCCATGTTTATTAATAAGAGAACAATTCTATCTTCCTTGTAGGGTTAAAGGTTGAGTACGAAAGCATAGAAGAATTTGCCCAGCACCTAGTAGGCTGTCAGTGCATATTACCTTTCCTTTCCCCAACGCTCCCTAAAGCTAAGTTCATTGGCCCATCATGTAGAGTAACGGGTCCACAGGCAGTGAATTACTTGTGATGCTCTTCCAAGGACTGAATGAGGAGAGACATTTTAAACAAAGCACCAGCAAAGCTTCTGTACAGATGAACATACAATTAGTGACCTCCTCCTGTCAGGGATAATCAGCAGTGGGACTGGCAGAATTGGAATTTTTTTACATGGGTGATCTGGGCACAAATATTGAGTCAACTCTGTGTCCTTTAGAACTGGGAGGCAAGAGGCATTTACAAATTGG
>NW_016107468.1:3624458-3742745 GCF_001604975.1 Cebus imitator
CCTATGACTGTGATCACTTTTCCATTTCAGCAAAATTCTTTATAAACTTTAACTTAATGGGTGAACACAACACTGGCACCTTGACCTGTTCCCCAGTTTGGCGACATTTAGGTTTATGAAGTCTGTGTACGGAGTTAGTGCAGAGATTCAGAAACACCAGTATTCAAATGGCCAGATCTTCCTCTTACAGGAAGATTTATGACTCTTGACAAGTTGCTTAATGTCTTTAAGGCCCCTTCTTTCAGTGTAAAATTGGAAAACTAAAACCTACACATACGCGAGGGTGAGGAGGGAGTTTGCTGTACGGTTAAAAACGTGAATGTATGAAAAGTATATCTTAGCAGATTTCCTGGCTCTTGCTATGTGTTGACAGTAGCCATATAAATAATGGATTATTGGGTCATTTCCTAATTCCATAATGAAATTTTTAAACAAATTCTTATAGACAGTTTTGTTCCTTTGTGAGAATAGTTGAGCTAGACAGTATGGAAAATGTGAAGGCTCTTGATGCATGCTTCTCTTCTTCTGATGCATATTGCAAAATTATTTTCCAAATAGAAATTGACATTCCTCCAGAATTATATGAGTGTCTGCCTCACGACAGCCTTGCCAACATTGCATGTCAGCATTTACATGTTTTTTTCTAATTTGATTGATGAAGAGAAATATATCTTTTAAATCTGCATTTCTTTGATTACTAGTGAAGTGGAACATTTTTTTCATACGTTTATTAGCCATTTATATTTCCTCTTCCGTGAATTGACCTCTTTGCTTCTGAAAGGAAGGATGAGTCTCCAAGGGCTAGCTAGAGAAAAGATGCTCCAGTGATAATTATCTCGGAGCCCTGGGGCGAGGAGTTGCCGGGGAGAGAATTAAAGGTCTCCTGGGGCGATGAGGTGGCTACCAAGTGAGCTTCTTTCTAAACCGGAGCAAGGCTTTCTACACAGTCAGCCTGAAATCAGTATTTGTTCTCTACCTTTTTTGTTCTGTTAAGAAATATTTTGTATTTTTTAGTGGGACTCTTCACATTCTACTCAAGCCAGCGCTTGTAATTCTTTCAGGGCAGACAACGAGCATGCTTGTTCGGTTTGGGTTTTTTACTCTGAGAGTCCCATTGGTTTACAGTGAAGTTGCTGTAGATCTTGCCTGAGTCTTTTATGATCCCTGCCATCCAGCCAGGAGCTGTGACTGCTCTGTAACCTTCTTAGATTTAAATCTGTTGCTTGTGTTCTCCTCATAGTGTTACAGAGCAGCAGAGCCCATCCATACTGATGTCTTAATATCATTCTCTCCTTCTTGGATTTATAGGGTAAAATAAACCCTCTGCCATAGAAGTGCTTATTGATTACTGAAGTACATAATAAAGCCTAAGAATAAAGTAAGACCAAGTAATCGGTTCTGTTCCTGGGGGATGACAATAAACTCTGGCCGAGGCAGCCTCTGAAGGTTGCCTTTTGCCTTGGAGCTAGGAGGCTCCTTTTTAATTAGTTGTCAAAGAGTAAGCAGTGAATGATAGAAGCCAGACAAAAACAGTGCATGCTGTGTGGTTCCACTTATATAAAATTTCAGAAAATACCTACAAATATATAGTGACAGAAGGCACATCAGTGACATGGTGAGGGACCTGAGAGGGCAGAAGCTTTGGGGAGGGATGGATGGGTTCACAGGTGTATACACATATATGAAAACCTATCAAATAGTACATTTTAAATATGTGCCTTTTACCAATTATATCAGCTATATCTCAATGTGCCTTTTACCAGTGCCAATTATATCTCAATGAAGCCACAAAAAAATAGTACACAGTATCCCATAAAACAAAATCCCAGGCTCGCTCAGTGCTAGAAAAGTTGTCTCTTTTATTAGGAAGCTATATTTTGAAGAACATTTAGGAGGAATTGTGAGACTACATTTCACCTTCACCTTTAGCTAAATGGGGGTTTTAGAAGACTGGAAGATACCACCAAAAATAAAATAAAAAGGCATAGGAGGGTAGGATAGCCCTCTTTCTTCATTCCTTTTTCTTTCCTACATCTGAACCTTAAAGGTGGTTTTTAATGTCATTTTTTAGTAAAACAAAAAAAGGTATTTAGAAAATAGTCTTAATTATTTTCTCTCACCTCCCACCCTTCTGCCATTACATTTCCCCTACCCAGAAAAGAGATTCTCCAGTGCAGAAGTAAAAACTACCCCAAAATGTTGGCAGTCTAAAGGCGGACAGGCATTTTCAACACAAAGAGATGTTTGTTTTCCTTGCATTTTAACTCTTAATTTTTGCCACAGTGGGGAACTCCAGCATGGCTGCCATTTAAAATGTAACAATGCCATGCAGCTCTGATTGCCGCTGTCACAGGGGTGTTGTGACTGAGGCCAGGAGACAAAGCAAATGAGGCCAGAGACAGTGCCTGCTGCTGAGGTGCTGGTCCACTTCTCCACCCGCATTTGAATTTGTCTTTTCTCTGGCTAACTGCTTTTCTGCCCTGATGAGGAGTCACTCAGGGAGACTGAAGCTGGAATTTGTACAACCTCTTTCAGTCCCCTTGATTTTAATCAGAAATACACAATTATTCTTTTCCTCCAAATAGAGAAACTCAATCCCCATTTTAAATTCAATTATTGTAATTGCCGCATTCAGAAAAATAGCACATTCATTTTCTAATAAGAGATTGTGGATACCAAATTACTGCATATAGTATGTCAAAACAGGAAATTTGAGACTGGCAAACCAGTGGGTGTTTTTATCTTGACAATTTGTATTTTCTTGCAGACAATTTATAGTAATCCTACCCTTCCTTGTTTATGATATAGAAGACTAGGTTTGCAAGCCATCCTAAAATAAAGACTGTTGTCGGGTACAATTTAATTGAAAATCTCTGTTATGAGTATGAGGAATTCTACAAAGGGCAAAAGTGAAGGCAGATACCCAATAAAGAGAAGAAGAAAAAGGAATCAGTTTAGGATCCTATGTGACAGTAGCCTAAGATGTCTTTGGATCTTCTTGAACCATTCTCATTATCTCAAGCCATATTTATATTCCTTTAGCCAAGCTTCTCACTATCTTGCATTTGTAAAAAAACAAAAAGGGAAATCTGGTTGGTGAGAAGTTAATAATGTGGACATTATGTCTCAGCAATATGAGAGCACCATTGTCCCTCTTCCTGCTCGATTCCAGTTGCTCTAGTTGGCTTAAAGTGAATCAAATGTGAAAGGAAATATATATTTTTTTATCTTGAGTTTCCTGATTGTCATAAAAGAGTAACCTTATGATCTGATTTCTCCAAGTGCATGCTGTTATTTTCTTAGGATTTACTCTTACCTCAAAATTACATCCATGTCGGCTCACACCTGTAATCCCAGCACTATGGGAGGCTGAGGTGAGTGGATCACCTGAGGTCAGGAGTTCAAGACCAGCCTGACCAACCTGGTGAAACCCTGTCTGTACTAAAAATACAAAACATTAGCCAGGTGTGGTGATGCACACCTGTAGTCCCAACTACTCAGGAGGCTGAGGCAGGTGAATCGCTTGAACCCAGGAGGTAGAAGTTGCAGTGAGCCAAGATCACACCACTGTGCTCCAGCCTGGGTGACAGAATGAGTCTCTGTCTCAAAAAAACAAAAACAAAATCATATATATATATATATATATATATATCCATCCTTTTCATAGACACCTACCACTTTCAGATCTTCTAGTGTTCATGCCACCAACCACTGTCTCTTTCTTGATCTCTTCACTTAGGCATTTTTCATGATATCTTCCCTCAGGTATTTTGCTACTGTAATATACTACTTCTTTCACATATATGTATTGAGCATCTTGTAGGTACCAGCTTCAGGTGGAGCAAGGTATGAGCAAACGCTAAGACATTGTCAAGAAAACTAACCAACAATGTTGGAGGTGCTAGAAAGCAACAGCTAAGGTTCAGAGAAGTCGGAGCCCTGGAAAGCGTCCATGTGGAAGAGGAATAGTCATTTCCATGTGTCCCAAAAGGGTAGTGGTCTGTTGGACTCTGGAGGGCCTACTAAGTGCCAGACGCTTTAGTTATACTCTCCCCATTTTTGCAGTTACTTCTGGAAAGTTTTATGTCTTATCAAGATTACTCTCTCCATTGATTTTGGTAAATGAATCCTTAATATAAGTAATCTCAGTGAGTAGGGCTATCCAAAGTATCTCCTAATTCTGACTGCTCACAATCACTAGACAAAGTTTCAAGTATCTGGCGTCTTGGTTATACCAGTAATCACCTGGTGTTTTTGATATTCATTCTATCTATCTGTGTATTTATTTATTTTTCCAACTTAACTTTGAACATTTTAATAATGTCAGAGCCCATATGCAGCATGCATAGCATAACTTACAAATTTAAACTCCAAATCTTGTATCTATGCGTCTTACTTTAGTCCCTCTACACAGGTTACTGTTTGAAGAATAAGTCTAAGCTACATCCATCCCCCCGAAAAAATGTGCATCAAGAACCTAAAGGAACACTTCAGAATTTCAGTTCTAAAGTATCTTGCTTTGTTGGTTTTTTTACCAGTGGAATAAAACCGTGAGTTACCTGGGAGATTCTTCTTGTTGCTCGCCTCTTTGAGAGGGAATGGTGGTGTCTGGTTTTGTTTGTTTGGGTTGTTTTGTTTCCGTGTAGCACAGTGTTGCGTCTTGAAACACCTCCCAAGCAGAAGTCCTTGCAGTGTATGATTTCCCCTCTAGCAATAAAATGGTACAAAAATTCAACCCAGCATTTAAATAATTAGTAAGTTACCCTGTTGTTGTGTGTGACACAGCATATCTTTCATGGAAATAACTGGAAAAATGAAACTGTTGGTGTGTCTTTCTGGCAGCTTTCACATGCCTGAACTAATTTAATTCTCACAAAAATCCTGTGAGGTGTGTATCATCGCCATTTACTGGTTAAGAAAGGTAGACTCTAAGAGTTAAGTTCCTTTCCAAACACGACATGACTATTAAGCGGAGGGACGAGAATTTGAACCTAGGTCAGCCTCAGGTTAGAGGAGCACTTCCAGTGAGCCAGGGACTATGCTCTCTCCCTCTTAAGGGAAAGCTGTCTTCCGTGGAATAGAAATATGGCTGATTGGCTGCACTCACTGCGGCTTGTAGGCACTGCAACCTCTTCTCCGTTTCAGCTTGCCTCTGTACTTCGCCAGGCAATCAATCAGGAAAATGTTTTCAAGTAATTTCTTTGTGTAGCATGAGAGAGAGTGTGAGATGGTTTGTTATACTGCCTAAGAACATGAACTTTCCTGGAAGGACATAACTGGGTTCAAGTACCATTTCTGTCATTGGAAGCTCTACTTACCTTGTCATCTCTAAAATGGTGGGGTGGTAATATAATACTTCCTTCTAGGGCTGTTCTAGAAGGATTCAGTCCTGAAGTGTCTTGCTTTGTTGTTTTTTTTTAATCAGTGAAGTAAAACTATTAGTTACTTGGAAGATTCTTCTTGTTGCTCACTTCTTTGAGAGTGGTATGCTTTGTTTTTTGTTTGTTTGTTGTAGATGGGGTCTCCCTCTGTCACCCTGGCTCTAGCACGTGACATGATCACAGCTCACTGCAGCCTTGACCTTCTAGGCTTAAGCCTCCCGAGTAGCTGGGACCATAGGCATGCATGACCACACCTGCTAATTTTAAAATTTTTTGCAGAGACGGGTCTTGCTATGTTGCCCAGGCTGGTCTCGAACATCTGAGCTCAAGCAATCATCCCACCTCAGTCTTCCAAAGTGCTGGGATTGCAGGCATGAACCATTGCGCCTGGCCTCAGGATTCTTTTTAATGAATGCCAGCTGTTGGCTGGTGTTTCTAGAGGAAAACATGCTCTGCAGTTGTTCCTATGGAGGAACCCTGAAAGATGTGCAGTGCACCTCAACAACTAGACTTTTCCAAAATAGAGAGCTCCGGGCTGCCCTGCCATCATGGATGCCTCATCTCCCCTTTAGCTTAAGATGGACGTTGTCCATTTGGCTGGGAATTGAATCATGTAGGTGACACTTAGCATGGAAAACCGTAGCTACATTCAGTATCTCACAACCTTAGTGGTGGAAAGAATGGTTGCAGCAGCTTCATTACCTGGGGAAAAGAACTTGAGTTACAAGCACTTTAAGAAAGATGCTTTTACTTTGAATGTTGGAGAAAATAGAACCTATTGAAGACAAAGTGGATGAAAAACACCTCTGTTGGTACTACCCTGATCTTGTAATCTATTCAGATTCTTTCTGCCTTCCTGAAGGTGACTCAAGCCAGACTGGCTGTTCCTACTGGCTGCACCTTTCCTTCCCCAGGATAGATAGGCACACAGTGATCTCTGGAGATTCCCAGCTAAAGTCAGACATGTTCTAGTCCAAGAGGAGATTCCTCACAGGGCTAGAGGACTACAGGTAGCATCAGATAATGTGGAATGAGTGGAAGGAGGGAGGGAGGAGGAATCCATAAACCATCAAATCATTATTGAGCATCTTCGAGGGTCCTCAGTAATGCACTAGGCCCTGTGATGATTCCAGGGACAACCAGCCTGCACTTTCTGACAGGTTTCACAGATGATATACAGTACAGCCAGGCTTTGCACCCAGGCAATCTGGCTCCGTAGTTGTATTTGAAGGAGAATGATGTGGTCTTTTCAGGAGCTGTTGGCATTTTGGTTCACATTGAGAGCTACCAGGCTTTGTTATCTGTTCCTCTGGCTTTGGTTTCCTGAGTCTTAAGCACCCTCCTCTTTTCTAGAACATAGACCAGCTTGAACCAGCCCTCTGCGATTGCGCCCCTCCTCTCCCTGGCCCCGCCATGCCTCTCATTTGTAGTTTCTCTTACCGAGCACATTTCTAAATGAGGACGGTTGCTCTGCTTTAAGGACATACAAATGGCTTGCCCTCACCTGTCAAGCATGATCCTTGTATTTTACCAGGCCCATTATGAACGCAATCTTTCTGTCGAAAATTTGCATACCTCCTTTCTTGAAAAGTAATGACAGCAATTTCTTTCCCTCCGCTCACTTTCTGAGTGTCTCATTTAACGGCACCTGTGAAACCGACAGGCACAGAGATGAGAAGTGAAAGAGAGCAGTTGATTAAATCATCATCAAGTCGGGCCTCAGAAAGTCAATTCTGCTTGCCGTCTGCAATGATATCCTTTTATCTTAAAGTAATGAGCTATGGCACTTTTGCATCGGGTAATGCGATAAGTTCTATTAGCATGTTCCATTTGCCTCACAAGCAAGGGCAAGTCATTTTAGCTAGCTCATATCACTGCAATCAAAGCAATTGGCTTCCCAGGCAGAGAAGAAAGGGAAAAGGCTCAGGGTGATTTCTATGGATCACAACACAGCGGAAAAAATAGACTCTTGTATTATTTTAACCCATAACATACTTTTCCTTTTTACTCATCAGCAAATTTGGGTTTCATTAGCTTACACAGGACTCCAAAAAGAACCCAGCGTTACTCGAAGCAAATCTGGGGGTGGGGGCTCAGGCCCCACCCAAAACAACTAGAAACTATATATGGGAAGGGAAAATTGCCCTATTACAAAGGGGTCACAAATAGAATTCTGCTAAAGAACACAGGCAGAGATGTCTTTCTGATAGTACCACGGTGGTCTCATAATCAACTCTGGCTTCACACCATCTTCAAAGTCGTTTGTAATAGGTCCCCAGGCAAGTACGGATTAATGCTATTGATGACTTAGAATCAGTAAATCAATGACAGAGAAGCAAAGGATCTGTTGCTTAAGCTTAAAAGAGATCATTTACAAATCACCGGCCCCCAGACTGTCAGTTTTACCTTTGGACAAGAGACTCATTTTTCTGAGTTTGGCAACCACTGAGGCTTGTGGACTCTGGGTTTTAAGTAAATTTCATCTTTGGGGTTTATGTATATTTATACTTGGCAAAATGTGACTTCCTTTCTTAGGGGGAAAGAAGCTGAACTCCCCAAAGATTCGTGAAATATTCACTTCCAACCCCACTTCCAAAAACCCAACAATACTTTAATGATCTGTGGAAATTTACAGCATACAGATGGTTTTATTAAATATACCTGGATTTCAAAGTGAAAAAAAAAGGAAAAAGAAATAGAATTTAATTTGTGAGCTTTAAAACTTCAACTTTGAACAACCTGATTTCTGTCAATATATTTGCACTTCTAATGGGTGGTAGAATGAACCTAGCACATAGTAGTTACCTGAAGTTGTTGATTGAATGAAAGTGTGTGATTATCTGGGACACTGGAGGGGGAATAAGAAGTGTTCCCTTTGCCCCCTCAGATCACAGTGGTTATTTGAGCTCTGGCCAGTTCAAACTGATAACTTGCAAAAAGATGAGATTCTGAGAAATCTCCATTCAGGAATGCTAGGTTATTAGTACGAGTTGATTCTCTGTTGTATCTCCTGAACAATTGAAGACTGGTAGACCTCATATTATTTTCAGATGGGCTCATTAGGTGGTTGCCAAAAGCTTTCTTCTTGTAAACTATTGTTTGGAACACGAATCTTTCAATTAGGCTTTCATTTTATCTGAGCTATTTTATTTGGTCACGCATAGTTACTGTCAAGACAGGGGAAGAGTCATTGGCATTATTTTACGGTCAGTAAGAATACGGTCTCAGTAAGAACATTTTCAGGTTTAAAATTTTTTAAATTCCTAGGGACCCAATAGCTTTAAATTTCACTTAGTTCAAAACCAATATGAGAGGAATGCAAACAATGTGAAATTGGGGCTTTGTGGATCGATGAAAAACAGACAACATTAGTGCTGCCATATGTGGCACAAAGTGGTGGCTCATTTTATGTGGGCAAAGGATTGGGCATCTGTGCAGGGGAAGGTGAACATGTTTTAAGTCACCATGCTGCTATCTTACTTCTTTAAATAAGAAAATACGTGTCATGTTTTCTGCAGGTGGTTTCTTCTGAAATTGCTTTTAGGTGAGAGATGTCTTTAAGGGCTTAAATAAACTGCCCGCCCCAAAGGGGAATCGATTTGTTGTCACTGGCAAGTTAAATTATACTTGATGTTAGATACTGTAGTTTACAAGTTGGGGTTCTCTCTCATTTTCCTCTCATTTCCTTTAGGCAGAAACAAGAATAAAATAACTTTGTTCAGCAGTGGTATTCAGCCCTGACATCTTTGGTGGCAATGATAAATGGATTTGAGATACGAAATAACTGCTCCAGCAAGGTCCATTGAGCAGAATAGAGAGCAATGCCCTCCTCAATGTCATTGTATGTGATATATTCAATGATTGCCACTCTCTGCTTAAGAATGCATTCCATCACAAGGTACCTAGAATTCCATCTTGTTCCTACATTCTGAATGAGACAGAGAGATGTCAGAGACCTTGACTTATTTCAATTTGGACCAGTTTTAAAATGCAGATACTGAGATTCCCAAATGAAAATGGAAAACGTTTGCTTTTGAAGAAGTGTAATAAAGTCATAATCACATCTTTTCTGAGCCTTTTAATGGAAGACATTTTCTTCCAGGCCCCAACTCTAGAATCTGCTAACAATTTTAACCCTACTCAGTAGGTTCACACATACATCTCTGCATTAAACAGTCATGTTAGTGTTTCCTGTACATTCTTTTGGAATCACCTGTTAAGTCCTACTTTGCTGATGCTGCATGGAATCAACCGCTGTTGGAACAATTTGCAAGAAGAATGAGACTGACTTGCCAGCATAATTGAGCACCTCGTGTGTCGCAAGGCCTGGAGGAAGCAAGGCACTGTCCTTACCTACATGGCACTCATTCTCTAGTAGGAAAGACTGTTGTGGCAAACAACTGCTGTACAGTTTCGTAAAGGATGGAGATAGAACCAATTCAGTCTTTCTGGAAGTGTATTGGAAGATTCAAAAAGGGAACCGTGCATCGAAGGTGAATGTCAGGCTTTTAGGTAGAAACTTGGAGGAAGAGAATTCCCAGTAGGGGGAATTGTTAAGTGCAGACGCCTGAGGGCATGACTGAGTGTGAGTGGGCGTGGCTTGAGCAAGGTACGTTAGGACAGTGCCACTCAACCCAGGGCGCCAACCAGGGCCAGGCCACAAGCTGTTTGCAGCCGGCCTGCTGTGAGGTTAGTATATGTGCAGTCAAGAGTAAGCTCTGGGAAACTTTGAGAGTAACTTAGTAGCATAATTTTATGTTTCATAAATCTAATAATTTTTTTAAAAATGTATTTTAGGTATCTTTTTCATTTTTCAAGAATTTTGACTTTTTATTATATTTTACAAAATATTTGTCGTAATGTATTAGAAATTAAAGAAAGCAAAACAGAAACAAATGGCTCTTCACCACAGAAAGCTTAAGAAGCATTGTATTAAGAGAGTGGTTGGGGCTTGGGAGTCGAGGGGGATTAGAAACAGAATTCAAAGAGTCTTCATGGGCCTCGTGAAGCATCCGCATCAAATAGAAATTTAGGAAATCCACTCTGCTTAATAAGGACTTGGATTACAAAAGGAAGAGACCATAGACCTTGGAAAGCAGTCATTATCCTCCTGTAATGACAAAATAAAACCCTGAACTAAAGCAGTAGCCACAGCCACAGGGATGGAGAGTTAGAAAGTAGAATCAGTAATGTGGGATGAGAGAGGAAGATAAGTCCACTCAAGGATGGGGTCAAGGATAAGGCTCTTCACTTATGCAGTTGAGTGATTGTTTGGTGATGCTATTACCATGGGCAGCATGGGCGAGGGACAGTTTCAGGTGAGCAAAGATGTTGAGTCCAGATTTAGATGGATACTGGAGTCTGAGGTGTTCACCGCACTTCAAGAGGGGGCATGTAGCAAACAGAAGCTTAGTAATAGTTAACATTTATCATCTGCACATACTCGGTACCATGCACCAAGTTGTTTACATGGATTAACTCATTCTCCTCTTCTTACTGAAAAAGCTTTTATTAGCCATATTTTACAGAGAAGTAAACTAAGGCCCACAGAGTTTAAATAACTTTTCTAAAGTTACACAGCTGGCAAATGTGGGTATAGAGATTTTTGAGTTTCAGCATATACATGGCAGAAGGGACCAGGGGAATCTTTAAGGACTCCCTTGGAAGTCACATAGAAACAATAGAGCTCCAGATGCCACTCTGGGGAGACAATGGCATTAAAGAATATGCAGAAAAGGAAGGGCCTTGAAAAGATACTTGCAAACAGCAATATTGGCAAATGGGTACAAAGGGAGAAATTCTGGGATGTGCAATAGAAACAACCTAAATACCCAGCACTGGGGAATTTTTTTATTAGATTATGTTACAATCCACAAAGCAGATTGCAGTGTAGCCATTTTTTAAAGTGATGTTACAGGGTAAATTTTACTGATTAAAATATTTGACGTGTTACGTGAAAACCACAGCAGGTTACAAAATGGTAGGAGATCATTTTTATTTCTTAAAATGTATGTTTGAAAGACAAGAGGGATTATACCCTTAAGACTGGAAAGACACAAATATATTAACAGAATTTCCCTCAGGATTGGAGATTTATGGGTAATTTTTAAAAATGTACCCAGTAAATATGTATTTTCAAAAGGAGAAAGAGCGGGTGGGTGGGTGGGTGGGTTGTTGAAGGGTTAAGACTTGTCTGGGAAATGAAGACCGTGCCTCGAGCAGTTCACTGTTAATTCCTGAAACCAGGGGAAGAGGCGGTGAAGATGGAGTTGGGCGGACACTGTATCGGGATGGCTGGAGGGACTCAGGTTAGGAACTGGTCCCTTCCTAATTGTACATTCAAGGCCTGTGGTCTGGCGTGCAAACCTCCCTTTCTCTCCGTTTGTCTGTGATGGTTCAGGTCGTGTCTTTGTCTGAAGGCCAGGTGACCAGGAATTCTTACCGTCGTTGCTATAAGAACTAGTTGTTTTTGTTTTGTTGTTGATTTTTTTTTTTGTCTCTTTTCATTTCTTGCTTTTATAATGGAGGGAAATATTTTTAGCTTTTCACAGCAGGCTTTGAAACCTTGTCATGGAGAGTACTCCATCACCTCAAGCTGCTAGTTAGCATGCAACCTGTTTGCTAATAAACCAAAGCAGGACCGCGATGTCAGAATGCTTAAAATGGCCAAATCAGCTGGGACCCTGTCTCCACATCTGACATGCCTTTTCCATTTCCCAGCCTCATGCAGAACATAAACCTGCATCGGGAGGTGGCTCAATGTGAACTCTTATAAATTGGAGTGGGTATCTAGGGATCGGGGAGCAGACACTTCTTCCTTTAACCTTTGAAGACCAAGAATCATTTGGCAAAAAAAAATCCACAGTGTATTGAACTTAGGGTGTGAAAGCTGTACAGTGTATTAAATGTGAATTTGAGACCATGAATTCTACCCACACTGACTCTATAAAACAGCCTCCCTTTTTCATAAAGCAGGCCCATAAACTGCTGCCAGTGAAGCAGAAAGACTCCTTAGGACTGTGGCTCGCTTTCCGTCTGGGGTTGTCAACAAACCCCCTTTATGAGTGGAATAGACCCCTTGTATGTGTCGAGCTTCTGGCTTTTTACAGAGTGTGTTAGGATCCAGGCAAGGCAAACGTTAGGCACTGTTTGCTGAGTGCATTTATTGCCTTTGCATAATTTATGAGCTGGAGGGGTTGACCATCATTCGTCTCTGCCAGGGGCTGGCACTCGAGGCTCCAGAGAGTGGAGCTGTAAATTGGATGGTACGCTCCTGCTGAGCTCAAGGCAAAGTCCTCGGGTCAGTATGGGAATTTAATACCAGAAATGGAACTGTTTTCTCAGCGCACCATGTGGACCCCAGTGCAGCAGAGACTGTTTTGGCAGACTCCACGACTGGCCTTGTCGAAGAGCTGTCACTCACCCGGCATGTTGTGTGGGGAGCCTGAGCATTTTTAATCGGCTTGGCATCCGTGCTGCTTCCATAATGGATACCAGTAGGTCTCAGTTCTTCACCATATGCTTAACTCTGGAGACAAGGTGCTTCTGGGTATATCAGTAATTACTTGATGGAGAATTAAGTGGACCTTGAAATTAGAACTGGACTGTTGGAAAGCAGGAAGCTTAACACTTAGATAGAAATAACCATTCCCAGGGACATACTGCTGTTAGGATAGGAGGCACAGTGGTGGTTCTTTTCCAACTGCTCCACTCCTCCTTCTCCCTGCACATCAGAACCTTGGGGAGGTGGGCACAGGCGATGCCACAGCCTTCAGCTGTCACTGATTACCTCATACGGAGCGCTGTGGACATCTGGGAACATGAGCCTGCCTGGCAAAATGCTCTTCTGTCTTCCACATCCCTCCTGAGCTGAGCGTTGTCATTCTCGAAAATGTGCCCAAATCTCAGGAACCTCAAGGAGGGCTTAATTAAGGCAACGGAGAGATCACACAATCAGGACACTATTGTTCCTCATCCCCCTGCGGTTCTAGGCATTCAAAGTCTTTATCTCATCCAATTTCTTTCTCAACTCATTTGATGTATTATAATAAAGAAACTACTCATCAGGTAAAAGAATATAAATGTAGACAACCTGAGGTTGGAAGCTGGGTCGGAAATGAGGCATTGCACTTGGTGAAATCACTGTCACTGAATACCTGACTACCCTGTGGCACTGAGGAGCGAATGGGAGAAGTAGAAAGTGTTCTGATCCTTCAGTCTGTAAGACTGTGATATAAGTTCCTAAATGCTTTTGGTACAGAGTGCTTAGTCTAAAAAGAATAAGTAGTCCCCAGGTTGTCTCATAATAGCAAGAAGCCCAGTTGGATGGATGTCTTGTTACTTCCCATTAAAAGCACTCTGATAGGAGCTTACACAATAAGGTAACTTAGTGTTTCCTGAATAAAAAAAGTCCTGAGGCAGGCTGCTCTGCGATGGGTTCAGCAGTCCAATTGTGTCAGGCTTTTTTCCCTTGTTCCCACTCTGTTGTTTTTGTACTGAGTCTTTTTGCCTCATTTTTGCAAAATGGCTGCTACATATCCAGACATCACGTCCTTATACATTCACATTCGAAGGCCAGAGGCAGGTGGTTCCTTCTTTTCTTTTTTTTGTTTTGTTTACTGGGGAAACAAAATTGTTTCTAGAGCCCTCAGCCTCAGCAGACCTCAGAATCCCATTGGCCAAAGATGGGTCTTACAGTCTCACCTTTAGCTGCAATAAAAATTGGGAAAGAAAATACCTGGCATTTTTAGCCTCAAAGTGTCAGGAGAAGGCACAGATTAGGGAGAAGGGAGTTGTGAATGGTTGTGGGGATCTAACCAGCGTGGCTGCCCTACGTGCAAATTTATTTCCTGTTTCTGTTTAAAGCTGCGCCAACTCCCATGTCCAGGTGGCCACACCAAACATCCCTGGCATCGTCCTAGATGCATCGTGTTACTTGCTTCCCATCTCCATGTGTTATCCGATCCTGTTGGTTCTACCTTCCGAATTCCTCCGCCATCTGCTTCTCCCTTCCTAAACCATGCTACCACCCTGAGTTAGACAGTGCAATGGCTGCCAAACCGCTCTCCCTGTGACCTGTTTCTCCCCCACTGTGCACTCTATCCACAGTCCCACAGAAAGTCATCGTTATGGAAGCAGCTCTGATCATGCCACAGCCCTGCTAGTGTCTGTGTCCCAGCTTCACGTCTTACCGCTACACAGAAGGCTCCTTTAGGGCCAGGCCTGTATCTCAGATGAATTTTGGTCTGGCTTAGCAGTTCCTTACCAAGGGCTGTTGAGTGAATGAATGGATATATTTACCTGACGAGCTTTACTCTGGCAAAACACATCCCCCAGTTTTTCATTTTTCATTTTCAATATTTTCATGAATATTAAATTAACAAAACACTTAATTTTTTTAAAGTTCTGTTCTTTTTTCCTTTAGTTATAATGAGAAACTTAAAGATTGGGGTTAATTTTTAATGATCATTCTCTGCTTACCCCAAACCAAACTTGACGATTGCAATTTGGGATCTGTTTGATATGGTCTGAGTCTGTGGCCCTAAAGCATATTTTTTGCGCATATATTTTATTTACTACCCTGACCTCTTTTCTCTGGGCCTCTAAACTGGAAAAGGCAGCCATCACAACTGGTGGGCCTTGGCCCTTATGTTCTGTTTCCTTCAGAGTTCAAATGAGTGACTACAATGCCCAGAGGTTTACCTCTTTTCCTTTATTTTTTTATTTTTTTTTAGTTTTTGAGATGGAGTTTTGCTCTTGTTGCCCAGGCTGGAGTGCAGTGGCGCAATCTTGGCTCACTGCCACCTCTACCTCCTGGGTTCAAGTGATTCTCCTGTCTCAGCCTCCTGAATAGCTAGGATTACAGGCACTCACCAGTACGCCTGACTAATTTTTGGTATTTTTAGTAGAGACGGGTTTCACCGTGTTGGCTAGGCTGGTCTCGAACTCCTGACCTCAGGTGATCCGCCCGCCTGGGCATCCCAAAGTGCTGGGATTACAGGCATGAGCCACTGTGCCTTTTTCCTTTAGAAAAGCAACGGAGGGGAGATACAGCCATTCACATTAGCTTAAGTTTGAATGGCTTCGTTAAGAAATTGATTTTGCTCTGAATCTCGCTGAACAATCCTGATTCACCTTAATCCTGTGGTGGTGGGAGGGAAGCGCTCACTTGTGTGATTGACCTGAGGAAGAACCACAGAGTACAGGCGTCAGATGAAATCAACAGAACAACTCTTTTGCATCAGGATAGCGTTTGGCTTCGGATGCTATTTACTAGCACTTGAGCTGGAGAACTCTTTCTTTCCAGGAAGACATTTTTTATTTCCTTTACTTATCATGTCCTTTTTTTGTATGGGTGTTGGGGGAATAGACACGAAAAGCAAAAACATACTGAGTATGTTCTTGCACTAACCCTTATTTTCTTGTCTTCGTTTTCAGTGTGACAGTGACAGTGACCAGGAAGAGAAGGTAAGACCCCCTCCCTCATTGTGGGCACAGCACGTGACACACTGTGAACACCACAGTCCTGCCACACACAGCTGCAGGGTGGGATGCCAGCTTCATGGTGACAGTACCTTTTCTCTTCAGGAAAGATGGGCATTATTCACACAGTGACATTTCCTATACTATGACATGTTTAGCTTGTCAGATCTTTTTTTTTTAAATAAGACCTTCAATATTACATATATGTGACACTGAGTTTTTACTTTATGGAAGATGACTCATAGACCCAAAAATATTTTAAAAGAGAATATTATTTATTTTGATAACCATCTGATTTTTTAAAATTCATGATGAGAACATTAAACTTGCTAGTATGTAATTTAAATAATGTCATTTCTGCATTTATTTTACTTACCCATATGCTTTTCTGTACCTATTGGCCTTCTTAATAGAAATGTTAATAGTATGTGTCTAAGAATCTCATCATGGGGTATGGGTGGGCAAGGGAGGTCAGATGGGAACTGCCCTCTTCCCATCTGGATGGACGGCCAGGTAGGAGGACAGTTCTTCCAGCAGGTACATGCTCTGTTTCGAGGCTCATGGGCAGCAGCCTCTGTGTATCCAGATCAACATGGATCAAGAAAAGGAACTCAGTTTCTGGGGTTCCAGAAGATTGGATCACAACCTGGTAAAGTGAGCTTTCCGTTGCCTGAAGCAAAGGGATTATTTGTCTGTTTGGTCTTTCTTTAGCTTTCCCAATCCCCAACCAAATTTCCTTCCATTTTTACTGCTGCTTTGTGTATTTCAAAAAGAGTTACGTGAACATCATGGTTTCTATACTGCTTGGCATCAAAAGGACGGACTCAGCCCCTCTTCCCCCATTTCTGGATCTGTCCTGTGCCCTGTTCTTTCACTTTCACCTCCTACATTCTTGTGGATTTTATTCAGAATGCTGCGGTTAGTATTTAGTGGGATCTTTCCAACAAACCCAGAATTTTTCCCTCCTTCTCTGCTGCCAGCCTCCAAGAGAGATCTAAAGGCTCTTGTTCTGTACTGTCGTTAATTTGAATTCAGCATATGTAGCCTGTTATAAAATGCGAGACATCATCATTTGAGCAGGTCAAGCATATTCAGATGAAGACAAATGGTGCTTATTTGATTTCCTTAAAATCAGGAAATGAAAAAAGTGCTCTCTGGAGAAATCATGTTCTGCCTGACTTGGATGATAGACCAATGCATGTCCCCCAGATAAGAACAGGCTCTCGCCTTGAGGTTTTTATCTCTGAAGGACGGCCAGGACTGTCAGCTTGCTGACATGTGCATTATCCATGTCATTTTAAACAAAGTGACCTATGGAAGGGTGCGCTGTGCTGTGACATGGTAATGGGCTGTTGGATGACAGCGAAAGTACACACTGGAAAGGGGGCTGTGGATTATTCTTTTGTTTAACTGACAAGTAGGAGCTTCCTTCCTCCAGCCCCCGGGAGCCTTAGCTCCTTGGAAGTAGGACCTCTGGTGTCTCAGGCAGCCAGTGTAGTGGGTGCCAGGGACATGTACACAGCAGTAATGGTTCAGTGTTTAAGGCATGGTCAGTGGCCCCCCGATCCTCCCAGGCCACATTCCCACCTTGTGGGCATCACTGGTACCCAGGGAGGGGCTGGTACCTCCTGGCCATTCCAGATCTATCGGCAGTGGTTGGTCTCACTTTCTAAGTCTGTGCCACTTCTCCAAAAGGATAAGTCTTATTCAGGGTTGTATAACCAATCTGACATTCTTTCCTTAAAAGGAAATATGAATTCCAAAACCATCACCAGTCGTCAGCAGTGGTAGAAGGTGGTAAGGATGCCAGTTTTGTAGTCCTCGTCAGTGTCTTCACCGGTGAGCTCAGTATTAACTACACACCCAGATCACCAGGGGAGCTGCTACGAGTTCCGGTGCCTGGGCCTCATCCCAGGTCAATGATCTCAGAGCCCTTGGGCTGCTGTTTGGAACCATGGGTCTTGATGATCACCTAACTCTGGTAATTTCTAGAAGTAATCTGCCTCTGGCTGTCAGAAGGATGGGGGGCCAATGCTGAGAGCACCCTACCAGGTCCTTTCCCATCACCTGGATTCCTGAGAAGTTATTGCCTGGGTTTCCATCTTCAAGTGCAGGAAACAAAGTGTCAGAATAATGGGTGTTGGGAAGGCAGCTCCCACCCACCACTCTGAGCTTGAGTTGACTTCAGGGTAATGAAGGGGATACGTAGTTGTTTATAGGCGAGTCCAAGAGTGACAGTGGCAGGAAGGGAAGGGGCATTGGGAGTGTTCCTCCGATCCCTGGTGCACCTCCTGCCCTGCACCCCCATTGATTCTTCCTTTCGACTGTGGTGGTCCTGCAGGCCTTACGTGGGAGCCGCACCCCAACCAGTGCTCACATCTTCTGTCCCTGCTCTACCCCATTCAGTTTCTCCAGAGGGCTCCCAACAGGAGCCATCAAGACTCTAATCGCCCTCGCCCCTGCTTGGCCCTGTTGCAGTTAAGACTGCCAGGCTTTCCCTTTTGAACTTAGATTGTCTGGTGTTTATCACCAACTTTAACACCATCCTCCAAGACGTCTGCTCTGTCGCAGCCTGGGCCCCTTTTGGCCCCCTCTGTGAAGGAACCTCTTTCCTGTGCCTGCCTCAGAGCTGCAGAGCTAACCAGGGCTGCTTTCATGTGTTGGTAGGAGGATTCGCATTCAAATCTGAATTGCTAATGGTGGAAAAGATGCCACGCTGTGTCCTGGGATCCCTTCAGCAAGCCCCACCAGGGATGCTGTTGGAGGCAAAAGTGAGACTTGTCGGGGATCCACTGGGGTTTCTCTCTGGCAGACCTGCCATTCTCTTACCCCATAGGGATCTGCAGAACGAGTGGGCTAAAATTAGGGTACTGTGTTTCACACAGCTGACTGAATTAAGATAAACTCTGCTTTCCTGCGATATGAAGCTGTAATTTATAAAATGATACCCTTACTAATTAACGTGGAAGTGACTTGGAAAGGAGCTAAAAAAGCAGAGCTTTCCCTAAATGCAGGAGACACACTTGTGCACAAAAAGACTTTGTTGAGACACTGAGCAAAGCATCTCCCTTACGTGAATACATCCCACATTAATGTCAGAGAACCACGAGGACGTTCATAAAGAGTAGAAATTGGCCAGGTGCAGTAGCTCACGCCTGTAATCCCAGCACTTTGGGAGGCTGAGGTGGGCGGATCACGAGGTCAGGAGTTCAAGACCAGCCTAGCCAACATGGTGAAACCCTGTCTCTACTAAAGATAAAAAAAATTTCCAGGCATGGTGGCATGTGCTTGTAATTCCAGCTACTCAGGAGGATGAGACAGGAGAATTGCTTGAACCTGGAAAGCAGAGGTTGCAGTGAGCCAAGATCACGCCATTGCAATCCAGCCTGGGCAACAAGGTGAGGCTCCCTCAAAAAAAAAAAAAAAAAAAAAAAAAGTAGAAATTGGGTCAGAAGGCTGTGAACACTGCATCTTAGATGTGGGATTGTTCTTCATTGTAGTAAGAGTGAAGAAAAGAGGCAGCACTTGGCACTGTTAATCACCCAAATTAAGCAATTGATCCCCTGTTGGAAGTGAATTGGTATCATGAGAACAAAGAGGAAACATGCCTATTTCCATATATTTAGCCTATATTTTATTTTGTTTCCATTCTTTCTCCACCACTGGCAGCAGCCCATTATGCTAAGAAATATCCCCTATTTGGTGATGAAGTTAATGTGGAGATTCAAAGTCACTCCCTCTTCTTCTACCCACATCCTTTTTCTTGTATAACATGTGACCGAGCTGATTGGAAGGGGTGTAGCCCAGTGGCCAAGCACGTGGGCCTCAGTGCGATGGCCGACGCATGTTTCTGACTCTCCCTTTCTATTTTGCTGTGGACAAGCCTCAGCTTTCTCACCTGTCGAATGGGAGTGACAACAGCTCTACACATTGTCCTATAGCAGTTAAATGAAAGCAATTAGGACCAGGCATGGTGGCTTTCGGCTGTAATCCCGGAACTTCAGGAGGCCAAGGCAGCTCTTGTCCTTGAGCCCTGGAGTTTGAGATCAGCCTGGGCAACATAGTGAGACCCTGTCCCTTAAAAAAAAAAACCTTTTAAAAATTAACCAGGCATGGTGGCATGTGCCTATAGTCCCAGCTACTCAGGAGGCGGAGGCAGGAGGATTGCTTGAGCCTAGGAGTTTCAAGACTGCAGTGAGCTAAGATCATGCCACTGCGCTCCAGCCTGAGTGACAGAGTGAGACCCTGTCTCTACAAAAATAAAATAAAAATATATGAAGACATGTGGCTCAGTGCCTGGTCTGTAGCAAGTGCTCAATAAATGTTAGCTTTTGTTCATTTTACTTGAGATAAATTGAGAAAGAATACTTGAAAAAAGAGGAAGACTAGCATCCTCTTTGGAAAGCTGGGATTCTTCTGGAGCACCTGCCAGAGAGTTTCCCCAGAATCTAAGGCTCAGCCTTTATCCCACGGGCCCTTCTGCCTGATAAAGGCTGAATGGAAGTGTTAAATTTTGAAGGGTTCTGAAGCAGTGTTTCTTGAACTCCTTATCCAAACATCAGGCCTTCCTCTCAGCAGAGCCTGGAGCCAAGAGCACGTGTTCTGTCCTGGAGGGATCAAATGGTGATTAAGTGGTGGATTGTACAGCTCTTGTCCCTTCAGCAGCTGTTCCCAAATGCCAAACACTGTTGGTTCCCAGAAACCCATCATAGGAGAGAGGTTCTGGGTGAGGCCAGAGCATCTGTATTTTTTAAAAAGCTTCCTAGATAATTTTGGTACACAACTGGTTTTGAGAATGACTGCCTTATAATAAATGTCAGAGAGAAACATGATCTTTCCCCATGTTTAATTCCCTTGCAATTTTGCCTGCTTAGGTGAAAAGCTTGAACGCTGTAGGGATGTTGCCTGCGTGCACACTCATGAGCCACCCGTGCTGTGTCTGTAGATAGCGAGGATAAGCGTGCCTGCAGTACACACACGTGATCTCACAGAAAGGAGTCCTTCTCCTTTTCCCATCAATCTTTGAATATGACTCCTGATTGCAGTTTTCTGTGTCTGTGCTGTCAGCAGTAGGAATAACCTCCTGGAGAAGGTTGCTGTGCTCCTGGCCTTTGCTTTGGTACTGTGTCCCATAGGCAGGACAGCAAACTGGCACACTTGGCTAACTGCAAATGCAATACTACTGATTTTCTGACCCTGCTCTCCCTCTTTCCACACACTTTTCAGGGCATTCCCTTTTTTGTTTAGAAACAGGGTCTCACTCTGTTGCCCAGGCTGGAGTGCAGTGGCACAACCATCGCTCACTACAGCCTCAAACTCCTGGACCCAAGCAATCCTCCCACCTCAGCCTTCCAAGTAGCTGTGACTACAAGTGTGTACCACCACACTCAAATAATTTAAGTTTTATTTTGTAGAGATGAAGTCTCACTATGTTGCCCACGCTGGTCTCAAACTCTTGACCTCAAGTGATCCTCCTGCCTTGGCCTCCCAAGGCACTGAGATTACAGAAGTGAGCAGCCATGCCTGGCGTTCATTTTAAAATTCATGCTAAAACTTGTTGTGTTTGATCATTTTATGTTCACTTGTGTGGGAAGGGGCTTCTAAGAAAAGCAGCAAAGAAAACCAACAAAGGCTTATGTTCCTAACTCAACACAAACCACATGCCTAACTTGGCTCGTGAAGGAGTCAGAAACTGCTGAGATGTCAAACTGAAGAACGGGCATGTGGTTTGTGCTTATAGTGGATGAGTCCCATCCCTCGGTTGGCCACGTTTCGTACTTGGTAAGGTTTATGCACCCTCAGCAACATTCCAGAAGCTTAGAAGGCCCTCATTGTTGCTTGTGGAATCCCCATCCTTAGTTTCAAAATAGGACATATTTTCATCAAGAGACAGTTTGGAGGTGCGGTCCTGTTTTGTAGCTAGAAAGGAGTATCTCCACCCTTCCAGATTTCACGGCAGCAAAGCAGGTAGCCATCACCCAGGGAAAGAGAGGGGACCCATGTTCTTGTCTTTATATCCCTGATACTTTGCACAGTGCTTGACATGAATTAGGTGTTCAGTGTTTTGCAAAATGTGCATTTTCTTTCCTGGATACTTATCTCCAAGTGGAGGGGGTAAGTAAACCAAGTTCAGAAGACACGTACGCAAACCTGAATGCACCTCATACAGTCCAGTGTCTATTTCTTGGACTCCCCAAAATTTGTAATCTCTTCCTCAGGCTTCTATATTTTGTTTTTGATTTTCTCATACAGTATATTTAAGTCATTTATAAGTTTCTTAAATTAAATGGACAATTTCTGTAGTTCTTGGCCGAGTTTCAAGAGCTTTTTACTTTGTCTTGTTGTTGTCATTGTTTTATACCATCTCGCTCTGCCGCCCAGGGTAGAGTGCAGTGGCACAATCTCGGCTCACCGCACCCTCCCGCTCCTAGGTTCAAGGGATTCTCCTGCCTCAGCTTCCCAAGTAGCTGCGATTACAGGTGCCCACCACCACACCTGGTTAATTTTGTATTTTTAGTAGAGACGAGGTTTCACCATGTTAGCCAGGCTGGTCTTAAACTCCTGACCTCAGGTGATCCACTCATCTTGGCCTCTCAAAGTGTTGAGATTACAAGTGTGAGCCACTGCACCCAGCGTAAGAGCTTTTTATTTTGGATACATGATTTCCATGATGCCCATCTACTCAACCTCTTCTTACCCCTTCAAGATTTTGTCTCTGGGCTAAAATGATATTTTATTGCTCTTCCAAAGTCATCATATTTCCAGTTGGCTTAATTACACTGCATATATCCCAAATTCATATTGATAATATCCTTGGATTAAATTTCTATGGCAAATTATTTTAAATTTAGAATCTCGTTAAGTTCTGTTTTTCATATGATAACATTTTCAGGGAAAACCAAAAATTGCTTCACTTATACTGAACGTATATATACAATAATCTGTTCATTACTACCATATCATGCACCTGAAAAAGATAGAAGTTATAAATATACAGATTTTCAATTAAATGTAGGTAGGTCAACAGAATCAATACTTGTTACTGGAAATTTGGCAGGCATTTTCAGCTAAATTCTTGTTTCTTGAAATAAACGGTAAGAAGAAAGAACAGGTTCTAGATGGTCTGTTGCTCTCAGTAAGTGGGTGGTGGAGAAGGGCACTCAGAAGACCCGGTTCCTGATTTTTCACTCACCAGTTGCATGGCCTTGGGCAAGTTACCTAATGGTGCTTAGCATTAGTTTTGTCATCTGGAAAATGAGGCAGGATTCAATGATCCAACATTGACTATCCAGATTTTCCAAATAGCTATTTACCTAGGCCCCAACAGCATGACAGAACCCAGAGGGAAATTAATATGTGATTGTATCTTCCATTTGCCAAAGTGGAAGAGGATTATATAAGAATTGCCTCCATTCTTTCATCTCCCTCAAACTCCCATGAGAGAATAAGCATACAGGGGACGTTCTCGGGTATATGTGTATGTACCCTCAAGCAGCTGACGGAAACTTCCATACAGACCTGATGTCTAAACAGAGCCATTATCTGTTTGTTGATTCAGTCTTTCAGTCATACATATCTACTCATTTTCCTCAGGTATCTACTGATGAACTGACATGAGAATTATAGTTGCTTAACTCTGATGAAACTGTTACCACGTACCTATGAATAGGCCGCAGAGCAGTTCATTTAATCAGCGCTCCTCAACTACCATAAGTATTTGGGAAAGCATGAGGACTAGGTGGAGAGCTAGCTTGCAGAATTTGTTTCAATAACTCACTTGTTTGGTAATGACCATTACTTTGATCTATAAAAGGCACTGTTCCAGAAACATCGAGGTTGAGTGCATTATTCCGTTTTGCCAGAGAGAAGTTCCTGCCGCTTCTCCTTAGAATAAGCCATTGCCGTGGGCGTTATGGCTTACCTGAAGGGAAGGTTGTAAAGCCAAGGAGGAGGCTGGTGGAGGTGATGGCTATCAGCCTCATGAAATTGACCATGAACCCTGAGCCTTTACCAGGAGAGTTGTGAGCAGAGGCATTTGTACAGGTGATGTCTTGAACAACATGCTTCATGTTAGTGGCTTCTGATAGAGTGTAACCCGGGAGGCTCTTTGGTTGTCAGAGAATTTGTCTTATACTGTATTATGGTTGCAGAGTGTTCTGTCTTCAGTAAAGATAGAACTTCTTTTTGGTCATGTATGTCTGCGTGTGCATGTGTGTCAGATAATCACCCTTGACAACTCCTGGATGGCAAGATAGTTACAGATAAATGCTCCTCAGAACGGTGCCATCCTGGTGTGACAAATATAATCAAGTATCTGTATTAGGATGTGTTAATAATTATCCAAACTTTATGCTTTAAGAAGTCCCAAAATTCAACAAATTAATGGACTTCTTTTTTTCTTTTTTAATTAAAGTTACAGCTGGGAAGGTGAAATTGGTTCTCTTTTATACAGGATAGAGCTTTTCCCTGTCAGTTTTCATGAGGAGTATGTTGTGAAGTTCTAGTGGTAGACCTGCATTACCTCTTCAGTTACCCGAAGAATAACTGGAAGCCGCTTTCTCCCTTGTTGTTCTAAACCTGGCTTGATTCATGGTCTTCCAAGTATATGCATACTTACAGAGACAGCTGAAGGGGGTCTTTGAAATAAGAACTGACCAGGAAGCCCTGTGGTGGGTCACTGTAGTACTCAAGGAGCCCAGTTTGGGCTGTGTCTTTTCTTTCTAATGTGCTTAGTGGTTTTTTGAAGTTCCTAATTTCCTGGTCTAAAAATATAGATGCTACTAATGTCTTGGATCAGTGAAAAACTAGAATTAGGGTCCATAATAGCAACTAAATAATAATAATAAGTACCGCTTCACATGAAAGAGGACATTACATTATTCCAAAGACTTTTTAAAACATCATTTTTTATGATCTGTTTACGTATTTATCGTAGGGATCTATATATTCTCACATATAACATCGTTGACCGTCCGCAATGTACAAGACTCTGTTAGGGCTTTCCAAGGCTTTGTCTTCTCAAGCAGATGTCATTGTTTTACAGAGAAGGAAAATGAAGCGTAAGTGATAGAGCCGAGATAAAAGCTCTGTCTTACGATTCCAGGATCTGGGTGCTCTTCCCATGCCATGCTGCTTCCCCGCGCATCAGGGTGAGTTGGGACAGGCCCAGCAGTGCCATTCAGCAGCTCATGTTGTCATCCCCTCTGTGTCTTACCTACTTGTACTGCCAGAGACCTGGATCCTGTTTATCTGTCCACCCTCACCCTCACCCAAACGACTGCACTAGCTTCTAAAAATTCAGGCATGGTGGTTTCTCAATAAACATGAAACGAATGAAATTTGGGTCTACAGCCAGCTTACAATGTACAGACTCTTCTGAAGTGGGACTTTTTTTCTTTTTTTTTGGCCTGGAATCCAGTTATCCAAGGTAAGAGGGAAGGGCTATATACAAGGTATATATTTTAACTCTCACAGATGCGTAGCAAAGTCAACCCATGATGGATTAGGGATGTAGGCTACACCAATCGGTGGACTGAGCATCAACCATATTTGGACATAGAGCTCAGTCTTCCTTTAAGTGTCTGTTTATATGTAAACATTTAATTTTACTAAATCATAGAATCCCTGTAGGTACCCCATGCCTAGCATGTACTTGACACGTACACCCTTGTAATTATTAGTGTTATACCCAGAAGTTGCTTTGTTGATTATCCAAGTATCAAGTATAAAGGAAAAGGGCCTCTCCTCTGTCACCCAGGAAGTACAGGGAAGAGCAGGGCTGGAGCAGAGGAATTTCTGAGTTTCCAGTCCAGAGCCTCATGGACCCCACGTAGTCCCTGCAGACCATTTTCTTCCTGCGACCCCACATAGGAGAAGGGGCCATGTTATCACGGTGGCTCCTGCATTGCACCCACTAAGGTCATTTTGTTCTGAGTTGCAATTTGCCCCCTCAAGAACCTTCTTGTCCATCCCCAGACACTGATTCTCACCCTTGCAGAGGGTCTCTAGGTCCATCAGGGCCACAGGGCCTTTCCTTTTTTGACAGCAAATGCTGTATGGGCTGTTCCCGCAGCCCAAATGGTAGTAAATATCTGCAGCAGCCATGTCCATGTTAAAGATTATGGATTTGCCACTAAGGGGAGAATACAGTGTTTATCGGCTGGAGTGCGTGCCGGCTGAGCTGATTACGGCACAGCACTCTGTCAGCCAATGATTTGTCCTGTCCTTTATCATCTGTGTCACTCAGCAGTGTGCTGACGAAGGGAACGGATCACCCCCTTCCCTTTTTTTGTACCCATTTCGTGTAGAAAATTTGTATTTACTTTGGGAGTGTAATTTGTTCCTCATGGATAATGTGACCCTGAGCGGAGCTGGATCATGGGTTAGTTGAAGTGATATTTTCCGCTAATGGTAGTCGTACATCATTGCTGTCAGCTCGGGTTAGGAGGCAAGCACATTACAGCTCCATTTTACCTCTGCAGGCATCTGGGATTATTTGCCATAACCGAGTATGACATGACCGCACTACAGAGTGCATTAAAATTTTACTGGCTTCTCAGGCAAGTTCCCTGGCTCCAGTGTGTGCTTCAGGCAGGCGGTCTGATGGGGAGTAGTCCAAGGGCCCTGACTTCTGCTCAGAGGTGCTGTGGGCAGTGGCCTAAGCAGGGGTTGCTCACCCCTTGCCCTGAGAAAGAAGCTGGGGAAAGAGTTTGCGGGGAGCCAGCCAGGGGGCATGTATGTCTCTGGACATCCCAGGCTGGCGGGTGACTAGCTGCCTTGTGCACACAACCAGGTGCCACCGACAGTGGCCACTGCCGCCTGCCCTCTCTCCTTGATGACTTCAGCCCTCAGGATGGACTAGGCAAAAGCTCCTTCTCCAAGGAGAGCCCAGAGTAAGTGCAAGCCTCTCCCAAGCCTTGTACCAATTTGTCTTGTTCATGTCTGCCTATGTTCAGACTGAGGAAAGGAGGCGTAAGTCCTTAGTATGGCAAAATCCATGTCCAGCCATGCAGCTGGCCTGAGCCTGACATAGTCTCATCAACCCAGTTAGAAATGTTTGCCAAGATGTTTTACATATTCTCTTCTACAGCCCTCACACCGACCTACTGGAGTGTAGGTGTGATTACCTTCATTCTCCTTACACGGAAACTGAAGTTCAAAGGTTGTATAACTTATATTACACAGCTAAAGTTAGCAGACATAGCCTTCTCACTTCAAATTCTATATGGTTTCTACTGTTCAGTGCTACAGAGCGAGAAAGAAACAACTATTGTTTAAATAGTGCTTAGATGTGCTATACATATGTTGACGTGTTTAATGTACACTACAATCCTAATAGGTAGGTGCTAATATTATCCCCCGTTTACAGAGAAGGAAACTGAGTCACAGAGGTATTACTGAACATGCCCTGTCTTGCAGCTGGTTAATGGCAGAGCCAGGTTTCAAACCCAGGTCGTCTGGCAGTGTTCTTAGCCACTAAGCTGGACTCTCCCACAAGCCTGAGAGCTGATAGGAAAAGACCAAGGAGAATAGTAATATGTTGAAATAAAAGGAAATATTCAAAGAGTATTTTATCACTTTCTGTTGAATTCAAACTAACATCCAACAAAATATCACTCAAAAAAGATGTTCTGTGATGAGTTTTAATTAATTAATAAGTCCCATTTGCAGTTAGCACATTACTTGCATGTAAATGATGCTTCTAAGGTGCTTGAAAGGCATTTATTTTGATAGGCTAAGACTAAGCAGTCACTCTGGCTAATGCTTTATTCCTTATATTCTTATTATAAAGGCTGTGATAAACTTATGTTGAATCATGTTCTTTAAAAAGACAATTTAAGGTTGACTCCCAGTAATTAGTGGGATATGGATCAGGACCCATAGGCTTCTGTAGAGAGTAAAATGACTGTAGATTCCATACTGGTGAATTCTGGGTGCTGGACACTCAAATACACCCACATGCCCACAGTGTGGACATGACCTTTTGTTCTGCCACAGAAATACCCCTTTTTACCTCTGTAGCCCCCTCATCACCTTCTCTTGTAAACTCGAAATGTTACCCTTCCTGGACGGAATGGACAAACCATTCTTACCATCGGCTGTGTACATGATAGGGTTGTAATTCATGAATTTATTCAATAAACCAGACATAAAATGAGTTATACCTTGTACCTTCAGGGCAGTTTTTAAAATGCTGCAACAGAAGAGCCATAGATAAGCATGGCTTTTCTCATTGAGAAATTTAAAATTAAGTTAGCACACTGAGAATTGTCCTCCCTGCCCCCATTCCCCTCCTTGGGCTCACAAGCACACACATTGATCTTCCCTGCTAGATTACCGTAGGTCCAGGGGATTGACCTTAGTTTCTCCTCTGGCCTTAGATCCAATCACTCAAGTAGTAAAGAATAAGAACAAAGTATTGATCCAGTCATGGAAAAGTAATTATTTCTCTCAGATGGTCTGTTTAGAATGCAGCAATAATTTTAAATAATGTATTCCTCAGAGACAGCATGACAACATATGTGGATTATTTACCTGGTGTTTTTAAGCAGGTTACACTTGCACCCTCACCCCTTTCCTGGACGTCGAATGCTGTGCAAGTAGGCCCACTTTAAGAAGAGTAGACATTGAGAAAAATCAGAGTTTACCCAACAAATCAATTACCAAGCAATTATTCATTATAAAGAGACTTATCCATCTTCTGTAGCTGGGCAAAATGTAATGGACCTCCACATGCTCACATACTTACAATGCAACTCCTACCGTCTTTCTTTTGAAGCGCCTTCATGAAGTCACTGGGTCATTTTGAAACTTAAGTTTTAGTGGCTTTGACTATGTTTATGTTAATAGAATTACCTTTTAAAGACTCTTTTTGTTTCAGAAAACATGCATTAAACTCAAACTAACAAATAAAGAAATGTTTAGGCTTTTGGAATTCAAATGTGTTAAAATAACCAAACCATCAGAAGGGAAGAGCCAGGCAACTGGACATCAGAAATACTGAGCAGAGGGTTAAATGCCCTCCTTGCTTTGTCTCTACTTATTTTTGCCTGTCCACTTGTATCTTGATTATTTTGGAGACTTCATTTCTCCTTTTGGTAGAAATCATGACCCATCTACTTTTCAGCTTTAGCTAGAGGCAGGAGACTGTCTCTCCTTTTCCACTGCCACTGCTAAGATCCAAGGGAAAGATTCTGATTGGCTAAGATTAGCTTAGGTGCTGGGGTAGTTCTCAGGAAAGGATTGTGGGTGGGTGTAGCTTAAGCCAGGTGCTTAACACCTGAATTGATCAGTTATGGGTAGAAAGACAGAACCATGTTTTCTAGAAGTTCTGCTTTGGAGGTGCCTCTGTACATGGTGCTGGAGTCAGGAGAGACCCCAGAAAGTTGGGAGTTGGGCCTGCAACAGTGGGTTCTAGGAAGCATAGCCAGATTAGGCACTACTTATTGACATAAATTCTTTTTTTTGAGTTGGAGTCTCGCTCTGTCACCCAGGCTGGAGTGCAGTGGCATGATCTTGGCTTACTGCAACCTCTGCCTCCCGGGTTCAAGCAATTCTCCTGCCTGAACCTCCCAAGTAGCTGGGACTACAGGTGCATGCCACCATGCCTGGCTAATTTTTGTATTTTTTAGCAGAGATGGGGTTTCACCATGTTAGCCAGGCTGGTCTTAAAATCTTGGCCTCATGATCCACCCACCTCGGCCTCCCATAGTGCTAGGATTACAGGCATGAGCCACTGTGCCTGGCCAGATGTAAATTATTGACAGCCATAGAAGCTGCCTGGGTCATCCAAAGTTAGCACTGTTTAGTGATCATAAATCTGAAATATGGATACATGTTTACAATTATGTATAATAATGCCTAAATATTCATAGACTTATTTTAAGTGCTATTCACAGATTGGTTCTATCTTGCTTAAGCTATTAAAAGCCAGAGAAATACACAGGATTTTGTACAGTGAGGGTTTATATGTACATGCACTTAGAAAAGTCCAGAATGTATTAATATTTTAAATACACATATGGTAGCTAATGAATTACTCCCCAAATATAAGACAACCACCTTGAGAGATACAAAGCTCTCAAGAAATGTCAATTAGTAAATTACATATCTAGGGTACAAAATGAAACTTATTTGTCCAAGCGGATTTTGGTCATCCCGGAGAATCCAATTTGTGTCCAGTGAAGTACTACTTAAACTCCAGCAGGCAGCCTGCGTGAAATGGCATTCCTAAGACTGGAAAATAGTAAGCTCACTCATAGCTTCTTTCACTCACATTTTATTCAACAAACTTAGTCCTCACTGTATGCTGAGCCAAGCACTGTTGTGGGAACTAGGAATGGGAAGAAGACAAAGACACAGAAACCCTTCAGAGAAGTAACAGTCTAATTGAAGGGAAGGCTGAGGTACCTAGATGAGTTAGAAGACCACATAGTGTATGCTGTTTCTGAGGAATGGCATGATGTCTGAATGCAAAAAACTGAGCTGTAGTCTCTAAGGGAGTAAGTATTTAAGTTAGATCTTGCTGCAGCACATGGAATAGATGTTAGTAGGTAGCAAGAATGGGGTAGATCCCAGGCACAGGGGATATCATTTGCAAATAACATGGTTGTGAAAGGCTTAGCATGTGGAGAGAAGCATGAAAACTTCCGTTTGTGTGGTCAGGGTCCGTGGCAGTGTGGGGGGAAGATGAGACTGTGAAGGCACATTGGTATACACAGTTCTGTAGAAACAGACCTTGCACAGCAAGATGAGAGCTTGGACTGGATCCAGATGGGAGCCACTGAATACTCCCATCTGGACAGGATTCACATAGGTGAATGACACATCAGAATTGACTTTTTGGAGGAGGAGTCGGGCAGTGGCATGAAGGATGGAGTAGAAGGGGGTGAAGGCCGTCATACTGGGGAGATGAGAGGTGTTAGAGATCTCAACCAAACAAATGTGGAAGGAAGGAGGCTGATTTTAGAGGCATTTCTGAAGGGATGATTTTGTGACCACTGAGAAGTGGGGTCAAGGGAGGAACCATGGATAACTCAGGTTTCATCAAGTAAGGCTGAATGGATAGGTATCAGACCGCAGGAGTCGGAGAGGCAGAAGAAATAGGAGTTCAGGGAGGGGCTTTCAGGACCTTCAGCTGGGTGAGGTCAGAAGAGCGTACGTATTGACGATGCAGGAGTGAGCAGAACTGCAGGTCGGTGTCTGGGAGACAAAACCATCTGAGTAGCAGAGACGGAGCTATAGGAGAACGAGAGGGAGGCCAGCCACAACACTGGGGTTTTTTCCGTTTCTATAGGAATGAATATATGTGGTGATGATAACCATTAAAAACAAAAGAAATACTGGGGACTACTAGAGAGGGGAGGTAGGAAGGAAGGCAAGGGCTGAGTAACCCTTGAATACCATGCCCACTACCTGGGTGATGGGGTCATTAGAAGCCTAAACCTCAGCATCACACAATGTACCCATGTAACAAACATGCATGTGTACTCCCTGAATCTAAAATAAAAATTGAAATTATTTTTTAAAAAAGCAACAAAATAACTGTATATGAATCATAACATCTGATGTTTGTATAGCTTTTAAAAAACTGTACATGTCTTTATTTTTTCAATCGTGGCAAAATATACATAACATAACAATTGACCATCCTAACCATTTTTAAATGTACATTTCAGTAGTAATGGTAAACACATTCACAGGGTTGTGAAGCCTGTGTAGTCTTTTCTATACCACATGTATTAAAGAACCATGCATAGTTCATTTAAACCTCATAAGAAACACTATGGATGAAAGGATGTTAGATATTCATTTTAGAAATGAGGAACTTGGAAACAGGATGAACTGAAACAAAGTCATAATGCTTCGGTGGTAATATCCCCATGCCTTCTGTGGTCCGTGTTGGAGTTATACCACATTATCCTTTGTGGTGATATTTTAACATCTAACTTCCAGTGGACCAAGTAGTAACTCACTTATGTCCTCATATTCCATAGCATTCCTTAACTGCAGGTCGGTATCTGGGAGACAAAAGCGTCTGAGTAGCAGAGATGGAGCTATAGGAGAATGACAGAGAGGCCAGCCAGAACACTGGGATTTTTTCCAGTTTAAAGAAACTGGAACAAAATCAGCCCCGGAGCATGAACTGGGTAGCCCAGCTGCAGCCAGGTCACTGCTCTGAGAGGTTTGCTTCTAAGTGGCCCTGTGGAAGTGAGACAGAATAAGGCCATATGGCTTTGGATATAGCAAACACCTAGAAAGGTACAGATATATGATACCACACTCCCAGCTCTAGCAACATAGTGCTGTGTGACTGTGACCTTGGGCAGTGTACTTACGCTTCTAAGCTGCTGCTCTTGTGTTTTTTTATTTTTCCTTTTAAAAGTCTAGTTGTAAAATACCTAGAATGATACGACCCATAATAGTAACTACTCAGGCCGGGCATGGTGACTCACACCTGTAATCCCAGTGCTTTAGGATTGAACATTTCCCCGTTCAGTCACATTAATAAACCACCATCGCCTTTGAATTTCTAACTCTCTGCCTGTCTCTGGAATCCACTGGAGAGGAAAGTGGGCTTAAGGTTTGGTCTTGGATTCAGAAGGTGCAGACCTCATCACCAACTGCTGCTGTACAAAGCAAATCACTGGACCGCTCTAGAACCTCAGCAAGAATTCATACCTCCCAAGGCTGTGGCAAAGATGAAATGCGGGCCTCAGGAGTGCTTTGAGCTCTAGACCGTTCCACGAGCTGCTGCTGCTGTTGTCACTGGACAGTGGGGCCCACTGCTACCTCACAGCCTAGAGCCAGGTGGAGGGAATCCAGTAGCCTTGTTGATTCTTTGCTGCCCTTTCCCCTGTCAGCCACACCCACCACACAGACTCTGCATACCCACGTGGTGGCGTTATTTATGTTCATTTGCCAGTTCTGACATAGGAGCAAGCCTTTGGTGCTGCTGCTGGTGCTGTTCTCACTCCGCTCCTGAATGAATGTCCATAGAAGATGGAGAATTGTGGGCAATAATAAGATTCCTTCTTTCCTTCCTTCCTTACACAATTCAGGGGATTGTGGGCAATAGTAAGATTCCTGTTACATTTCCAAACCCTGGGGTAGGTGGGAGGAAGCCCCAAACGATGCAGCTTGATTTCCACTGTGCTTGTGGTCAGGTCTGGACCACCTTATTGCTGGTGGCCTTCATCTTGGGTGCTGCAGGTGGCAATGGCAAGGACTGAAGTGGGGAGAGCGAAGGTGCCCAGCAACTGTGCCTGGTCCTGGCTCATTCATCTGATGCGATTGTTAGCAAGCTAAGTGTGACCTGGCCTGCAGGGCACCAGAAGAGGTGGAATACCTGGTAGGCAGCTAGGTAGGAACATAGGACTTCCCAGCAGCTGAGGGTGGAGAGGAGGTTCCCTACCTGGCTACACATCACCGTGGCTCAGAGTGCTGTGGTCAGAGAGGCAGTTTGGCAGTACCCTGGACATTCTGATTCTGAAGTTTCTTAGCCGGGTATGGTGGCTCATGCCTGTAGATTCAGCCACTTTGAGAGGCCATGGTGGGAGATCACTTGAGGCCAGGAGTTCAAGGCTACAGTGAGCTATGATCGTGCCACTGTACTACAGCCTGGGTGACAGAGTGAGACCCTGTCTCTAAAATTTAAAAGAAGAAGTTTCCAAGTGGGGTACAGGAATCTATATTTCCAAAAGCACCCCTGGGACTTCTGATGCGCACAGCCTGCCTGGCAAATACAGTTTTTAGGAGAAAACCATGAGCTTTGGTATCGGGAAAACCTGTTTTTGGTCAGCTGTGCCACTTCCTATCTGTGTGAGCTTTGTCAGTCACCTACCAGCCTCTAAACTTCAGTACCCATAGATTTAAAGCTGGTATGATACTAATACCTGCCTCAAAGGATTGCTGTGACGGTGTAGTAAGATGCTTATGCATAGGTCATAAGGTGTATGCATCATGGTGCTTTAAAAACCCTCAGCTTCCTCCTAACCCAACCCAGAAGCCCAAGGACAGACTGGCCCACTGGCTTTGGCTCTAGTGCCCCCAGCCACCTCCCACCGACTCTGTCCATGTAAGATTTATGTAGCCGTGGCCAAATTGTTACTGTAATTAACAATCAACAATCACTAAAACCTTTTACTCTTAAAGAGAACTCTTAAAAAGTGTGTTTACTTCATACCATTGGCAAATCATTGTTAATTCTTGTGATACTCACGGTGATGACATCTATCCAAAGGCACATGTTTGCTCCTAATGCGAGTGTCATATGCAATTTGGGAGAAACTCTGTTGTCATTTAGCATTAATTAATGCCCACTTACTGTAAAGTAAGTGGGAGGCACCAGTATCAGTGAGATTTCCTGACCACAGAGAGAGGACAGAAGAGCTGAGAAGGGGCCAGAAGCCACTGGCAGGACTGCAGTGTGACTGAAGGCAGTGCACACTCCTCTGCTGAGAGTAGGCAGGTCAGCCCTGTGGCTGGAGGAGATAGGTGTCCCCCCACAGGTAATCAGAGCACACAGCTGGGACATCCCAGCCCGGCTCCACACACTGTGGCTGGAAGGGGTTCTACCTCTCTGTCCCCAGCCCCTCACTCCCACTCCCACATCCGGTGACCTCTCCTCCCAGTTGCAGCCACCCTGGATGTCGATTTTTAACCTGGTTTCACCTGGCTGCACATGTCAGCTGTGTGGGCCCTGGCATGATGTGTAACTTGCTTGGGCCCCTGCAGCCTTGCCTCCCTGCAGCAATGCCCTGCAGCCTGCCTTTGGGGCAGAGGCTGCTGGAGAAGCCTGAAGGTCAAGGTCAGGAAGTCACCTTCATCCCCATCCCAAGCAGGTGCTCAGTCAGACCTGTTTATTAACGTTCTCTGTGTTTTCAAATGCCCCCTCCCTTTTTAGGAGTGTGTGTGAGATGCTTAAACATCTCACACATGGGATAGTGAGTGTGACAGTAAACAGTGCTGCTTCAGGGGTGGGGACACAACCTTACTTTCCCTTTCTTCCAGGCAGCTCAGTGTAGTGGAAACTACAGTAACTGACCAGGGCTGTGCCCACCAGCTGTGTGAGGGGGCCTCAGTTTTCTCACCTATAAAGGGCTCACTTTACACACCCCATGGAGTTAAATGTGATGAAGTCCTGCATATGCATGGTGTTTATTAGCCATCGCCTTGTTAAAAATGTCGGTGATCACTGAGGATCCTGGTTTCCCTCCCTTTGTGTCCACACCTCAGGCAGGTCCTCTCTCTCCTGCAAGAGGCGTAGGAACGGCCCCTCTCATCTGAGTCCACCAGGAAAGCCAGTCACAAATCAGACACAGGCAGCTTTCATTTCTTCTGTCCACAGCCAATATAACTAAAGTTCAGTGGAAAGGCAAGTATTTTTTGTCCTGGGGAGGAAAGATGCCTTGATAGGGAGTTTTTTTCTGCCGTGTAGATGGACTGTATTGGACAGAGGCGGGGGCGGTGGGGGAGTGGGAGCCACCACAGTGGGGTCAGGAGCCAGCCTGCTCCATGAGCCACAGATGCCTGGCTTAAAAGACTCAGGCTGCAGTTAAATAGGGTTAACTCAAATTGTACTGAGTAGAATTTCATCTTTCTCTGATAATTAAAAAGGCCCTTCAGAATGTCCTGAGCCGTTTTGTTGAAGAGTGCTTTTTTGTTACTTCCTGGGTATAGAAAAATGATGGTGAACAGCAGACTTTGCTGGAATACGGGCTGGACATGTGCGTCCTCCTCTTGGTTTCTAAGGGCCCTCCGGCCACAAGCCTCCCCTTTCCAAGAGAGTGAGAGAGCCTAGAAAAGGCTGAACACAAAGCCCCACCACAGCCAAATTCCCTTCCAAGGGTATAACTTAGTAAACATGAGCCTTGAGCCCTCCATTCTCCCAGACCGCACCTGCCTCAGGCCGTCCCTCCTTCTAGAAGGAGTGAAGGGGCCCGCAGGCTGCCAGCCAGCTCAGCCTGGAGTGGCCCACAGCAACGCTCCAATTCACAGCGAAATGATTTCCTCTGCCTGGTATAATTTAACCTGCCCACATTGCTAAACTTCTATATTACACATTTCTGTCAGGATGTCAGAAGAAATGATAAGCCTCCTTGAAACAGCAACCTCTATTACATGCTAAGAGCATCTCACCAGTCTCCCCCAGCCTGGTCCTTCTGATGCGTTTCTGAGATGTTTAGCATGGTCTCTCAAGTATAAAGAATACCCTACTTCATGACCCCAGCCTCTTGTTAGCTGATAGATGAAATCTCTTCTAAAGCGGGACTCTCTTGTCTATTGTTTTCAAAATTCAAGGTTTCTCTTTAGATTCTTGGATGGCTGCCAAGTGGCCGGGCTTTGTTAGTAGGTGAATTGCTCCTCTCTTTTTTGATCCTTAAACAGGAAGTAGTTGTTTTTGGGGTGGAGGGAAGGGGGAGGCATTCTTCCACCTCCTTCTCCCTTTGTTGATGCTTCCAGGCAGTTGGTGGGGAATGTTTTCAGGAATTTCTCCTCAGGTACCATACATTAGGAATAAACCCAAACACAGAAAAGCCATTTCCTCGTCTGGTGGGAGCTTGTGTTTTCTTGCTAGATTGTGTCACCCAGAATTTGTTGTGGAGCTTCTTGACAGCTGTGCTGTGTACCCGACTGCAGCACGGACCAGTGAGGGGAATAGCACCACGCTACTCCCTCCACACGGGAGACACTTGCGAGACCTCAGGGCCATGGGCTGTGCAGCTGCCTGTCCCTCCCTGCGGGCACTCCCGGCACAGGCCTCCTCAGAGACGGCCAGAATGCACACAGTCCACATGCAGGATGGCTGGGGACTCTCTTCATGATTAGCTGTGGTTGTGTGGTTTCCCTGGGGAGAGAGAGCTAAGATTGAGTTCCATTTAAACCTAAAAGTGCGGAAGGACAGATGCCATATTCCTACCCTTACTTGTTAACTTGGATTATAAAAACCCTTGTTTTCCTTCGGGTCGTTCGTCATGTGGCTTTTTTCTTCTTTGTCTCACTAGATTTTGCGGGAACGGATTTCTTTCTGCATAGCATTTAGTGGTGGGAAGATGATGCTTGCTGACCGTTCTTGAAATTGAGGCACAATGTAGTTCTTGATTAGGAAGACTCTGGAACAAGCGTCCAGGATAAATGTGTTTGGTTTCCAAAAGTGGTACCTTCAGCTCTGGGTGTAAACTGAGTGTGTTTGTCTGCAGAGTTCTTATTCCATTAGTGAACTGTCATACCCTTCAGGGCCAAGTCAGCAGTCCAAAAGCTAAGCTGTCGTAGTGCAGGGCCAGTGTGAGCCCCAGCTCTTTTAAATCTCCAGGCTGGCTGTGTCCAGAGAAGACATTCTTTTTTTTTTTTTTTTTTTTTTTGAGACGGAGTTTCGCTCTTGTTACCCAGGCTGGAGTGCAATGGCGCGATCTCGGCTCACCGCAACCTCCACCTCCCGGGTTCAGGCAATTCTCCTGCCTCAGCCTCCTGAGTAGCTGGGATTACAGGCACGCGCCACCATGCCCAGCTAATTTTTTGTAGTTTTAGTAGAGACGGGGTTTCACCGTGTTGACCAGGATGGTCTCGATCTCTTGACCTCGTGATCCACCCGCCTCAGCCTCCCAAAGTGCTGGGATTACAGGCTTGAGCCACCGCGCCCGGCCTGAGAAGACATTCTTACCAGTGTTCTCAGTTACTTCTGGGAAACCATCTCAGAGTGTAACCTAACTCTAAACTGAGATGAGGCACTGTGTGTTTTACAAAATAGCCCACTCACCTGGGCTTAATTACCTGCAAAAGTGAGTCATGAAAGCAGCACGTCAGGCTCTTTTGCAGCTCAAAGGGGATGGGCCAGGTATTGGAATGTGGACCTGGAGCTTCCTTTTTGTATGCACTGGATGAGCCACACTGTAGGTTCTGTAAGACTCCTTTGGGGTAAGCCAAGAGCCAGACTGTATGGCAGAGGGTCTCATGGTCCTCATGACAAAGCCAGCCCCAGCCCTCAGTGTGCCCTCATGACCGTAAGTCCAGTCTTTACAACAGGAACATAAAAACTCCGCAGAAGGCTGGAGGACCTAACACTGAACAAGCAAGCCCCCATGGACCAGGCACCCTCTAGACGTCACTTCATTCAGTCACTGTCACAGCCGCGTGGGGAGAAGGCATCACTTTCCACACTGTATAGAGGAGAGAACTCCTCGCCGACTAGCAAAGTTTAAAACCAAGATTCCAAGCAGGGCTGCCCAGCGCTGAACGCTGCACACTTTGTCCTGTTGCTGCATCTTCTCTCTGATTTCCCCGAAGTCACTGGGAAGTGTCAAAGGAGGAATTGGAAAGGTGAGGAGGGCTTCCCGGAAGCGGTGGCAGCAGGACCATGTCCTGAGAGGTCCCTCACCCGAGAAGGAGGCAGGCAACCGCAGTGAGGATAACCTGGTCTTTTTGTTTTGTTTTGTTTTTGTGGCAGAGTTTCACTTGTGCCGCTCAGGCTGGAGTGCAATGGCGCGATCTCGGCTCACTACAACCTCCACCTCCCAGGTTCAAGCGATTCTCCTGCCTCAGCCTCCTGAGTAGCTGGGATTACAGGCATGCAGCATCAGGCCCAGCTAATTTTTGTATTTTTAGTAGAGACAGCATTTCACCATGTTGGCTAGGTGAGTCTCGAACTCTTGGCCTCAGGTAGTCCATCTGCCTCAGCCTCCCAAAGTGCTGGGATTGCAGGCGTGAGCCACCACTCCCAGCGGAGCCTGGTCTTAAAGAGGGGTCACCTTGGGCTTCCAATTGTGAGAATCAGGCCTTTGGCAGTTATCAGCCCTGAGGCCTGGCTTAATTTACTTCAACTGTCTCTGTCTCCATTTCCTGGTCTGTAAGGTATCGCTGGAAGCGTTCACACCCCTTTAGTATGCTTAAGCTTGTAAAAATGCCTGCATGGTGCCTAGCTGGTGTCCAGTCAGTCCTGCGTTCTCAGCTCTACAAAATCACAGACACATGGAATGGGATGGTACATCCCAGAGGAACTGGGGGATTGGGAGACCCGGCAGGTGTGAGCCCTGGAAGGGAAGAAGGTAAGTGGTAACAGATAAGTCTAGGAAGGCATTTGGGTGTCAGGTCATAAAGAACCTTGAAAAACCCCTGGGTTAGTTAGAACTTTGGTTTAGTTTGGTTTCATGGAGAAACAGGATGATGAGATTTTTCTTTAGGGGAAGATGATGGCAGCAGTAAGAGTGTTGGAAAAGTCACCCTGAACACCCTGTGTACCTAACTTACAGGCAGAAAAAATGAAGTCTTATTTTCAAGTGGCATCGCGGCTGTCAAATGTGGAACAACACATTTAATAATGTCAATAGGAATGCTTCCAATTGCTGCAGAAATTTTGCTTCCTGAATGTTTGTACTTACCCTCCTACTTAATCTTTAAACCATCCCTTTGAGAGAGGGAGGACAGGGATTTTTCTCAATTATGTACCACTGCGAGCTTGGCTCAGTTACCAAAGACTGATTATGGGCTCAGCAGTGGGATCCTTGCGTTCCCACCCAGGCTTCTCACCATTTTCCTCTTACCTGCACATCCGCTTTGAAGCTGCATCCGCTCTGAGGCATGTGGTGGTAATGATAATGTTGTTAATACTAGTAATGATCATAGTAACAGCTAACATTGAGAGAATATTTACTTACTGTGTGCCAGGAATTCGCTGCTAGTTTTGATTTGTTTTGTGTAATTATCTCCTCGTTCCAACTAAGAAAACTGAAAGGTAATGAGGTAAGTTACCTTAGGACACATAATGAGGATGTGGTAGGATAGAATCACACCCTCCCTGGCAGAAAGGGTCTGTTTGCCAGGTGAGGACTTGCCTGTCATTTCTCAGGGCCCTCCTTAGCACCCGGGGGCAGGTGGAGGTGGGTTTTCAGGATATCAGGGGCCAAACTCTGACTCTTCATCAACCAGAGTAAGAAGCTTGCTTTTTATCTGTTTCACTGGCCTTTCTCAAAAGAGTTGATTTGAGGAGGTATTTTTTAAATAGCTTTTTAAAGCAGAAAAGGGCTGTACGTCCTGGCTCACACCTGTAATCTTAGCACTTTGGGAGGCTAAGGCAGGCAGATCACTTGGGGTCAGTCAGGAGTTTGAGACCAGCCTGGCCAACATGGAGAAAGCTCATCTCTACTAAAAATACAAAAATTAGCCTGGTGGTGTGGCATGCACCTCTAGTCTCAGCCACTCAGGAGGCCGAGGCAGGAGAATTGCTTGAACCTGGGAGGCAGAGGTTGCAGTGAGTAGAGATCAAATCACTGCACTCCAGCCTAGGTGACAGAGTGAGACTCCATCTCAAAAAAAAATAATAATAAAGTAAAATAAAAATAATAAAGCAGATGGGGTTGATTGGGATTTTTCTTTTTTTCGAAAAGCAATTAAAAAGAAGATGGACTGATAGATACGTAACAAGCTGGCTAGATGGAGGGCCACATGATAAAGCAAGTGTAGTACAGTGTGAATAAGGTCAGTGGTGAGGATATGGGTGTTCACTCTAAAATTCTACTTTTCTGTAAGCTTGAAAATTTTCATAATAAAATGTTGGAGAAGAAACTAGCCAAGTAAATAATTTCTAAGCGCCCTTCCAATTTTTTTAAAAATGCCATTTCCTGTGCTTCTCTCTACGTCTTATCGTTGTGATAATGTACAGCCATGACGTGATCACTAATCTAGGTAGACCTCCTAGTCACCATTGGGTCTTGCCGCTAAAAGAAAAAGTCTGCTGGGAAAAACAAAGCCAGTGATCACTCATTCGGTTCTCCAACTACCTGCACCTACATTTTGAATGACAAAAGTTTGGTTGGTTTCAGATACTTTCATTCGAAAGCCATAGGTCTGTGAGTCTCCAGATGGGAGGTGGGTTTAGGTCTACACATCTCCTGTTTTAGGGCAGTGAGTTGTTTTGGACTCGTCTCTAATAGAAGTTCTTGAAGTTCTCCAGCCACAATAAAGGTACAGTGTTCCTGTTCACTCACTTTGGCAGAGACTTGAAAAGGAGCACAGAGACACTCAAATAGTAAAATCTAGAAACCTGTAGAAAACCCTAGCAGAAAGCCTTCTTTGGTGCTTCAGGGCCCAGCTGTATATTTCTGTTCTTAAGACCAAGATAAGCATCGTCTTCCCATTTAACATTCTGACTTTAGCATGAGAGGGAGTTTCATGCCCCCTTGGTAGGACATTGGAGTACTTGTTGCAATGCACAAGAAGTGGCCTTTGTCCAACTTATTATTGGAATAACCTTGCCAGCACATTCCAGGGAGTCTATCAAGGAGTTTTGCCAAACTGTGATAAATCAGCACATTGAGCAGCCTCTGATGGCTGATAAGCTTGGGAGTGCCAATTAATTAACAAGAACCGCACTTGTCAATCTTTGGAGGTCATGGAAGTGGATCTCTGGTCTTTCTTCCCTTCCCTAAGTCTTCACCCACTTCACCCACTTGCTCTTTGGTAGATTGAGCACAGCCTTGCACCACATGGAGCACACCTCCCACCTTTGTTCTTGTGTGTGTGCTGAGTAATTAATCTCATTGTGCTAGTATGGAAATAGTCTATTAAAACATTCAGGCAGGACACCATGGAGAGGGAGGAAGGAGGACGAAGACTGGCGGCGGGAGTAGTTTGCTCTGTTTAATTGGTTCTTTCACCTAATGGTAGTTTGTCAATTAAGGGGATACTTAGAGAAAGTGAAATTAATCCATGTGGGTCAAACGCAGCTATTAATTTTTAATCAAAACACAATGTTCAACAAATCTGTAGCAGTGCTCAGTACAAATGCCAGCATGCCACCAGCCTCTTCCCAAAGGATGTGCGAGCAGGCACAGGAAAGAGGGGCCTATTAATCTAGAAGATGTTTGCCTCCTCCCACACTCCCTGTGACCCTGAGGTAAGCTCCTCTCTTCACCATCTATTGCATTGCCTAACACATGGTAGATGTTCAGTGATATTGCTCTTCTGGAACTCTTTCAATCCCTATTATGTGCACAGCTTTGGAGTACCTCAAATAGGTTTTAGGCATAACAGCTGTTCTCTCTAAGAGCCCCTATCCCACGTGAGAAAACAGAGGAGGCAGTTATGAATCCATGCCCAAGTCACTCAAAGCAACATACAATCAAGTGCAAGAATGTGTGATAAACCATGGCGTTTGTTGAGCACTCGCTATGCGCCAGATACTTTTAAGCACTTCACATAAACCAAGATCTTTAATCTTTGCAACAGCACAATAAAGCAGGTACCATTTTTATCATCCTGTTCGTAAATGACGTCACTGAGGCCCAGAACATTTAGGTAGCTTGCCTCAGGTCTCACAGCTAGTACGGTTAGTCTTCTAGAGGGTTGCATTCATTACCTAATATTGTAAGAGCCAGAGTTGTCCCAAGAGAGCTGGCATTGCTTAGGGGTTAAGGGATGAGTTTATCTTGGAAGGTGCCAGAGAAAGATGCCCCAGGTAGTTGCAATGGTAATCAGCAGAGCTTTGAGGAAAAGGAGGCTGTTTCTGGGTAACTGCAGTATGAGGTCGGTGAGGTTGAGTAGGTCTAGGTTAACGCACTTTCAGGGTTTTGGATACCAGGATGAAAAATTTTCATGTCAGTTATTCTGGGATTTCTTTATTGTTTATGGGTTGCTTCACTTTGGAGAGAAAGTCCCATTCCTCTATTTCTGCACTTGGGCATTGTGCCGTCATCATTCTCTCTCTTACCTCCTCTGCCTCCCTCCATCTGGCATCTTTCTTCTCATTTCTGGCATTCTTAGCTCCTCCTGCTTCCCATTTTTAGAGAGACAAGGAGAGAGAAGAGAAAAATCAAAGTACACCAGCCAGCCTACTTCTGCTGACCTTTAGAGGTTGAATGAAGCTTTCGTCAACCCTCTGCCGTCACCTCAGTTTGGTCCTGGAACTTTGAGAGGAAAAACACCGGAAGGACTTGGCCTCAGCAAGCTTTCTTCTGCCTCCCCTTACCAAAGAGAAAGCAGGTTGGAGGAGCCACTCGGCCTGTGACATTTAGAGTGACATGATTTGGAGGAGTCAGGAAGGATTATCCCAACCGTGTCTCTTCAGGCTGCTCTCAACTGCCTGAAACCTCTCAATAGGCAACAGAATAGCTCATGACCCAATGAAAAATCAGGCTTCAGCTGCACATAGTTTGGGACAGGCAACAGGGTATGTTAAATTCCTTCACATTGGCCAGAAGCTGGAGAAATGTGAGGACATGTAAAATCCTTGGGTATTTTCTTCTTTGCTTCTAAGGCAGCTTACAACCTGACCTCTTGAAGTCATCAGGCTGATGATAATCAGTGGGAATTGGCACAGGTAATTGCCAGTGGAGTAAGCTCTGACAATGAGACAGACAGTCGGGGATTGGAGCGGCCGGTGAAGAGGATACTCTGCCTCATGTTCCATGCAAACCTATGGGCAGCTGCAGTAAACCAGGGAGGTGATCAGGATGACCACAAAGACTCGTGATTGGGTGGGTGTCCCTCGGGGTGGCCTAGTTTCCCTGGACATACAACACGTGTTCCTTTCTCCAGCAGCACAAAGCTGAGGGGGGGCCTGAGTAACCATCCTGTTTTTGCTCTAGGAGGCAAGCCACAGCTGTCTGTGTACCTCCATACAAGTGGGCAGGAGGGGTCCGGCAAGGCTGCCTGCTGCGGGAGACAGGGCAGAGGGAGGACAGCGACTGTGGAGCCTGGAGGAGAGGTCGGGGAAGCACGGTTAGGACAGAAAGCGTTGGACAGGAGGCAGGTAGAGGCAGATAGGTGGTAACTGTGGCGTTTTCACCATGTCATCTTGACTTGGAACACAGTGGAAAGAAGAGAGATAGCTGGCTCTGACTCTGTGTGGTTAGTGATTTTAAAATGACACGAGTGTCAAGACTCTTAACCAGCAAGGGAACACATCCTGTACAACTAGGAAAACTAGGTAGCCCAGAGGGACAACCACCCAGACAAGAGGTCTTCATGTTGACGAAGAGGAAGCACTTCCCGGTAAACAACCAAACAAGCTGATATGGAAGAAATTGTTATGTCGTGGGAAGGAGGACGCTTTTGGTACCTAATGATTAATAGGAAATAAAAATTATATAGTAATTATATCCTTGCCTCTCAATCTAAGAGTACTGACAGCATTGTCTTAGTGAATTTCAGTATCTTTTTTTTTTTTTTTTTGAGACAGAGTCTTGCGCTGTCTCCAGGCACCAGGCTAGAGTACAGTGGCGCAGTCTCCACCTCCTGGGCTCCTGCCTTAGCCTCCCTAGTAGCTGGGACTACAGGTGTGTGCCACCACGCCCAGCTAATTTTTGTATCTTTTAGTAGAGACGGGGTTTCACCATGTAGGCCAGGATGGTCTCGATCTCTTGACCTCGTGATCTGCCCACTTCGGCCTCCCAAAGTGCTGGGATTACAGGCGTGAGCCACTGCGCCCGGCCGAATTTCAGTATCTTCTGTGTGAAAAGCAGCTTAGCTAGTGATGTTTGTTATTCATGCATTCATTTTTCTTTCCTTTGCCATATATTTGCCAAAACCTTCTCTCTAGCCGGTAGTGATGCAGCAACAAACAAAATGGGCATGTTCCCTGTCCTTAAAATGTAAGGTGAAATACCACCTTTACAGTCTCTGCTTTCCTGCAGTGGTTAAGGTTTTCTTTGTGGACAAATACGTGATCAATTCTGTAACTACTCCATGCACATATAAATAAAGTGAATAATATCTGTTCACAGTTGTAAGAATCTGAAAATACCTGTTAAATAAAATGTATTGATTTTAAAAATTAGCGTGAGACAAAAACATTAGGTAACAGATGACCGTGCATGCGTGCATGTGTGTACAGTTAAGTCTTGAAAAGATCAATTGGGAGTCAGTGGAGCATTTAAAGCAAGGACAGACATGATCAGATTTGTCATTTAAACGATGACTCTGGCAGCTGTGTGGAGGACGGATTGAGGGAGGCCAGAGTGCAGATCAGCAGTGAGGAGAGACTTACCCAGGTGAGGGAGGATGGTGACTCAGAGTAGGCGGTGTGGGGCTGAGAGAAGAAAAGGAACTAAATTCATCTTGGAGATCAAATAAGCAAGATTTGGCAACTGATGGAAGAGAATTTAAAACAATTATCTACTTCCTAGGTTGGTTGTGGGAACTAAATAAGACATTATTGGCTTCATTTTACAAACAAGGAAATAGAGACTCCAAAGTGATTGAGGTAAACGTCTGACTTCCACACACAGCCTTTGATCTCTCTGCCGCACCAGGCATAAAAAGGGCGTAAACAGAGGTGGATTCACCCAAGCTAATGGCTGCAAGCCTCAAGGCCCTTCACTTGCTGGGATCTCATCCAAAGCCTCATACATAATTTTATATTCATAACTTTGTATTCATTTTCTTAAAAAGCATCTTCTACAAGGGTTTAAGCTTCAGACTCCAGAAAACCTCTGTCTACCTCTGGCCAAGTAAATAACTTCATTGAGTAGGACCAAAACTTGGTGGGATGAGACCTAGGATCAAAATCTGACCCAATAGGCAGAGGAAGTAGAGAGTCTAGGTGGGGATCAGTTGGGAGAAAAACAGATGCCATATTGGAGCCAAAACAAAAATTTAACTGTTAGTATTTATTGAATACTTCTTGTGTCAAACAGTATATTTATTGACTTTGGTTTTTTGGGGGAAGTTTCTTATATTATTTCCCTTAATTCTTGTACAACCTAACAGGGTGGTTGCTCTCATTATCCCCATTTTATGTGTGAGGAAATTAAGCCCTGGTAAGAGTAAGTAAATTAACAAAGTATCACAATACTAAGCAGGTGAACAGCACTGGCATCTAGCCAGCACTTCTGATAGATTCTTGACATGTGTTGGGCATTTCCTCTCCTGGAGGTTGGAGGAAGTCTAAATCTGTCCTGCTCCTTTCCAAAAAGGAATTGCTTGGTGAAATGTCAGTGGGAGAAAGTAATCACTCCACCTTCAGATACAGAGTTGAGGCCTTATCTGACGTGTTCCAGAGAAGACAAGAACATTCTGAGGCTGGAGGCTGAAAGAGAGCATCAAGAGACTCCAGCAGCTTGGAGTTGTTTTTTTTTTTTTTTTTTTTTTGAGATGGAGTTTCGTTCTTGTTACCCAGGCTGGAGTGCAGTGGCGCGATCTCGGCTCACCACAACCTCCGCCTCCTGGGTTCAAGCAATTCTCCGGCCTCGGCCTCCTGAGTAGCTGGGATTACAGGTGCGTGCCACCCCACTCAGGTAATTTTTTTGTATTTTTAGTAGAGACAGGGTTTCACCATGTTGACCAGGATGGTCTCGATCTCTTGACCTCGTGATCCACCCACCTCGGCCCCCCACAGTGCTGGGATTACAGGCGCGAGCCACCGCGCCCGGCCGGAGTTGTTATTTTGACGCAACAGCTGGCCCTGGTAAAGGGGAGAGATGGCACTTATATGTGGCAACCAGTGAGGGTGATTTGAAGGAAAACGTGTGACTAGGAGCATTGTGTTCCTGAAGCTCACAGAGATCCCAAGGATAAGTAAGGTTTTCAGTGTAATTTAGTTTTTGTTTTTTATGTTGTGCACAAGATTAAGAAAAGAAGTAGGCTTTGTCCTTGGATGGAAGGTATGGTGTTGATGGATGACCCAGAGAAAGCAGAGAGATTCACCTCCTGCTCTGCATTCCTGTCCAGAAAATGATCTTTAGAAGGAAAAGTATAGATTTTTCTTGGCTTAAAGGGTCTTTAGATCCAAGATCAATAAAGAGATTGCCTTGAAGATTTACATGGGCTCAAGTTTTCCTAACCTGGACAAGTTACCTCCCACATACTGAGAGATCCTGTGAATGAAATCATTGACCCCTCCCTGTCAGAGATGCTGGAGAAAGGTGGGACAACAGGACAGAGGCTGGGAGACTAGAGGGAGCAAATACACTCTGAACTTTTTAAAGAGGAAGGAGCGTTTTGTAGCCTCAAGTCAGTGAGCATGAGGCGCTCCACAGGATTCTAGGCCCGGTCAGCATGGAGCAGGCTGGCGAAGAGGAAGCAAGAATTAAATCAGGTCACTAAGACTTGTCACTGGGGCTTAGCGCCAGGCCTTCTTTTAACAAGCTAACTTGGCAGACACCGAAAATGGAAAGGGCAGTCTTACTCTCTCTTCTCAAGGTCTTCGACAAGGTCTTTCATGAAGCCTTTGTGGATTGGGTGGGAAACCGTGGAGTGGCTGCAGTAAATTGGTGAATTTGTTGAGCTGACCGAGTTGATGGCCGCTCTACAGTTATGTCAGGGGACTCTGCCCTACACAAAATAATCGTCAGTAGTTGGATAGTAATTCTGCACCAGATCTGCAGAAGGCAGAAAGTTGTGAGGAAAACAGATAGCTTCAGATGGCCACATCAGAATTTAAAAAAGAAAATTCATTCATGCAGTCAACAAGTATTGGAGCGTCTGTTACATGCCAGTCATACACCCTTCACAGAGCAGCTACTTCTGGGTCAGGTCTCCTCGTATAGGCAGTGAACGATGAACAGATGTGTGTGGTGTCTGCATCCAATGTCAGATGATGGTAAAGGCTATGAAGGAAAAATTTAAAGGCTAAGGAGGTAAAGAGAAAGGTGGGAGAGGGGTGCTATTTATGATACAGCGATCAGGAGCAGCTTCTCTAAGGAGGGGCCTTTGAACGGAGACCCAAATAAAGAGAAGCAGGGGCCGAGCACAGTGACTCATGCCTGTAATCCCAGCACTTTGGGAGGCCAGGGCGGGGGGGATCACGAAGTCAGGAGTTTGAGTCCAGCCTGGCCAAGATGGTGAAACCCCTTCTCTACTAAAAATACAAAAAAATTCCCTGGGTATGGTGGTGCATGCCTGTAGTTCCAGCTACTCAGGAGGCTGAGAGAGAAGAATCGCCTGAACCCAGGAGGTGGAGGTTGCAGTGAGCAGAGCTTATGCTGCTGCACTCCAGCCTGGGTGGCAGAGTGAGACTCTGTCTCAAAAAAAAAAAAAAAAAAAGAGGGAGAGAAGCCAGTAGATACTCACAAATCTGGGGGAAAACTATACCTGGGAGAGGGAAGAGCAAGAGCAGAGGCCTTGAGGCTGGAACATGTTTGGTATCTCTAGAAAGCCTGAGTAGCTGGTTATCAGTGAGAGCAAGCGTCAGAGGCAATGAGGTTGTGGGAAGCTGTGAGCCAGAGCGCGACTCATCCTTGCAGGCCACGGTGGGGATTTCCGATGTCCTGAGGGAGAGGGAAGACACTGGAAGGCTTTTTGCCATATAATTGATAAGCTCTGGTTCATTGTTTGTTTTTGTTTGTTTGTTTGTTTGTTGAGACAGAGTTTCGCTCTTGTTGCCCAGGATGGAGTGCAGTGGCCCGATCTCAGCTCAGTGCAACCTCTGCCTCTCGGGTTCAAGCGGTTCTCCTGCCTCAGCCTTCCAAGTAGCTGGATTACAGGTGTCTGCCACCACACCTGGGTAATTTTTGGTATTTTTAGTAGAGACGGGATTTTACCATGTTGGCCAGGCTGGTCTTGAACTCCTGACCTCAGGTGATCTACCTGCCTCGGCCTCCCAAAGTGCTGTTTTATTTTTTTTAATTGAGACAGAGTCTTGCTCTGTCGCCCAGTCTGGAGTGCAGTTGCAAAATCTTGGCTCACTGCAACCTCCGCCTCCTGGGTTCAAGAGATTCTACTGCCTCCACCTCCCTAGTAGCTGGGATTACAGGTGCCCACCACCACGCCAGGCTAATTTTTGTATTTTCAGTAGAGACAGGGTTTCACCAGGTTGGCCCAGCTGGTCTCAAACTCCTAACATCATGTGATCCTCCCTCCTGGGCCTCCCGAAGTACTGGGATTACAGGCATGAGCCACCACACCCAGCCACATTCATGGTTTTAGAGACTCAGTCTGGACGTAAGCATAGCATAGTGTGATGGGCTGGCCCTTCAAGGACAGCATGAGACAGATGGCTTAGCAATGGTGTCGATTCAAGAATGATCTAGAAATTTTAGTAAAGATTCACCCTAATATTAGCAACAGTGTTACTTTCCTGAGGAAAAAACTAAAAGTTTTAAATGATACTTGGTATTTACAGTGGCTGGTAAGGAATGGTTTTTAGCCCTCCCTCCCCTGCCCAGACTCTGAAGTCTTTATAATAAGAACCGAGTGGCTAACAAAGCCTCCTGGATGACCTCAGCACCTTATTCAGCTGGCCACTGGCAGCCCCAGCCAACAGAGAAAGGAACATCAGAGAACCAGTTCTAGTATCTGACCTTCCACCCCGCTGTGAAAACTCAAAATCCAGGGATGTGGCAGATGGAAATAAGGATGTTTAAGATAAAGAAAGCCTCATGGTCAAGGTGATCCCTGGATGCAGATGTTTGGAAGTCTGCTCAGTAGAGAGAGGAGATTAAATTTGGCCACAGCAGTTAGTACTGTGACAGATTTCTTTTCCATATATAAAATATGTTTCCTAGAGTCAACACTATCTAAACATGGACTGGGCCCACACAGCATCTGGCTCAGTATGTAAACTGAGGCTGGATAAGCTTTGGGTGCAGCTATGTAGACTTAAGTCAGTAAGCAGACACAATGCAGTCTGATAAAGGAAAGGGGTAGAGGCGGGGAGAGAATCAGGAGGAGAAAGGAGGCAGAGAAATAGACGCCTGTGGCTGTAGAGATGGTCTGTAGCCCCACAGGGAAGAGCAGCATCTGAACTGGTTCTCCCCTTGCTCTCCTTTCTTTTGCCCTCCAGCCAAACTGGCAACAAAGGGCATTGTCTAGTAGTGTGTGTCAGCAATAAAAGCCGTGGGGATCTGACCCCCAGCCATGTGTTTCAGCCCGTGAACTTCCTGGATATCTTTACAGGGAATCATTCCCGGAGAAGGAAGGGCAGGCTGGAAATAATATAAGGAGATCAAGAAGGAAGTCAAGCAAGTGACACCTTTAAACAGGCCAAGCGAGCCGGGCTCTTCCCCCTGGGACAGTTAGAGTTATGCAGAGCTGTAATTAACCCAGCAGCCCACTGGATATGTCTATTTCACTGCACAAAGGCTGTTGAAAGAAGGATTCTTGAAGAAAGAGGTTCCAATTCAATTGGTATTTGAGTAAGTCCCTTGTTGGATATACTGTTTCTAGAGTTTATGGCTATAATCAACAAAACATGGCCATTCTTTCATGCAGGTTTCTCATGACTTTCTGAATACCAATCTTTAGAAAGAAAAGGGAAAAAAAGGCTTCCAGGGTTGGCTGGGGGCGGAATAAGGGAGAGGGAGGGAGGGGGAAATATGGCTCGAATCAAATTAAGGACTTGGTTTTCTTTTCAGAAGATGTTGAAAACATTTAAAAAGCAGGTGTGTCCTTCTTTCATAAATGAAGACTCAGATATGTAAGAAAAGTTTCAGTTTTGTATTCAAGTACCTCAAAATCATTGTATCAGCCTCCCTAATTTCTATTTATTTTTTAACAAATATTTTTTGTATGCCTACCCTATGTTAGGCACTGTTATAGGTGCTGGGATATGAGTATCTCTCCTACGCTTTCCTAGAGCTACTAGTGGGGAGAGATAGACAAAAACTTTTAAATATGTAGACTAATCGGTGTGTCAGATGGTACGCTATAGAGAGAAAAATAGCAGGGAGGGCAACAGAGTGGGGCGGAGTGCACGGAAGGCCTTGCTGAAAAGGTGAAGCATGAGCGAAGATCTGAAGGCGGTGAGATTGGATCTGGTGGGTGTGTGTGTGGTGGGGCCGGCGGGTGGGGAGGGACCGCGTTGCAGGCAGCGTGCACAGGGATTCGTGAGGTAGCAGTGTCCATGGTAGCGTGTGTGAGGAATAGCTAGCAGACTGATGGGGCTGGAGTGGAGTAGGGAAGGGCCAGAGCACTGGGAGATGAGGGCAGAGAGGTCAGTTATGGCCGTCTGCCCTGGACCTTAAAAAAGCACCCATTCAGTAATTCGAGTGGGCCAGCACACAGTGGTCTGGCCTCTAGAAAAATGAAAATAGCAGCCCTTTCCTTCCACATGCTCTGGATTTTGGCCATTCAGAATGGTTCCCATTACACTTAAAACTGTAGAGAATAAAATTAAAGTGTCACCATGCTACTCTGCACCCATGGTTAGTCCTGGAGTCCTGTGGCATAGCTTTTACATAATGTGCCACGTCCCACTGTACTCCCATTCCTGAGAATGGACTGATGGACCAAGTTATGATTTACGTGAGAGAACCCCAAATCAGAATTCCTAGTCATGCCTAATTTATATATCAGCCGGCAAGCTGTTTTGTTTCTCGTTTGGGTTTGGGGGTTTCTGTTTTGGGGTGGGGTTTTTTTTTCTGTATCAGAACTACAATCTCAGAACATGAAAGAGCATTCTGTAATGAGCTTTCTCAAGCCAAGAGCTCTACCAGTTGCTGGGTAAAGGGGTGAACATGAAGAATTAGGATGTTTACATTGTAACTGATTTATGTACATTATATTTGCATGTAAATGTACTAAAATATATTTTAAAATAATTTACCAGCCATTAAAAATGTATTCGCTAATGGGGATAAGAATGCTGGAACTACAATGAGGTAAGCTTTGTTTAAAATGATTTGGGAGATTCACAATTCATAATCAATATTTTAACACACTAGTCTGCATTTTTAGGGCAATAGATCTGTAAGTGGAAACAGGCGTATTTGCAGAAAAACATTAGTTTCTGAGATCTGGCCAGCTCCTGTTCTTACCACTCTGTCATCTCTGATTGGATTAGACGTCACAGAAAGGGCCTCAGATCCTTGTTTCACGTTAAGTTTAACCCCTCCAGTTGAATACCATCCTTGTGGAGCTCAGTGGAGAGAAATTAAATTTCTATCACCAGAGCTATGGCACTGAATCAGGTATCAAGGGGGCTACAGCAGTAAACTTCGTTGGTTACAAGATGTATGTCCTTCCTGAGGCTCTGTAGCTGTTAAGTTGGCTCTTTCCAGTCACAGTCTGATCTTTCAGTTTCCCGTAATGCAGTTAGACAACCTAGTTATTCAGGCATAGACTTCTCTGTTTTTCATTATCCCTGAATAACATTTGATGCTGGAATAGGGAAGACGGGAAGGACGGGGGAGGGGAGCCAAGCATTTTTCACAGCTTGTGTGAAATGCTTAATATTTGAATGTCTCTAAAATATACTGTACACATACATTCCAATTTTATAAGGCTAACATAACATGTTCAAAAGTTTTATGAATTTCATCATGTAACCAGAATAAACATTCGCCTGTTTTAAATAAGCCATAATGGCCTGGCAACAAACCTGCGTAGTTAGCAAATCCCTCCTCTGTTTATAGGCAGCCATTCCTCACCAGGTCACTACAAAATGCTAGTTTTAGCAGTTTCTGTGGACCCCGTAAGTTGGTCTGTGTACTGAGTTCAGCATGAATCTGGTTTTAACAGCACAAAACCAAGAACATCATGATGAGGTGATATTTCATTTTGATTTTAATGAAATGGCAGGAATCTGACTTGCTTAAGAATACGTCCAGGCCTCTCGTATCTTGTGGGGGCAGCTTGGTTCCTAAATGCCCTCCGTAAGCACAGGGCCACACAGACGTCGCAGGCTCACCCCTTCCTCACTGGAGTCAGGAGAGTGCTTTGTGCCAGAAATGTTTGGTTTTGTGTGGCGGGGGGGCTTTTTGTTGGTTTTGTCTTTTGTTTTTTGTTTTACTTTGGATAGAAGCCCCCCAGATGATGCCTTTTAAGGTAGGATCTCCTCTTAACAGAAGCGAGAGCATCAAACATGCTGGGGCATGCCCGGTTCCACCCCATCATGTGTCCAGGGTGTAAGGTATTAGGCATAATCATGCCTCTCAGTGGTGAGGGTTCTGTGTTACCAGATCAGACATTCCAACGAAATCTGCTAGTTCCCCAGATAAAATCATCCCAGCTTCTTCAAGCGTGGCAGAGGAGAGAGACTTCCCATGTGTTAAAAATCTCCTAAACTTTGTAGCCCCAACTCTTTTGCCCATAGACTCACCTTGGCCTCAGCTACCCCTCAGGAATCATCTACCACAGACCAAAGTGGCTTCAGGGGGTATTCTGGCGTCAGAAGCTCCTGTAATTACAAGTGGTGCACTGGAGAACAGGGTGGAACATTTAAATAAGACTGATCTAAAGGCTGTGGGCCAAAGAATTCTCACAGAGGGCAACATGTAATTAGGTAATCTGACTCACAAGATAAAGTTTACTTGCTTTCATTGTGGTGCCCCCCCCAGGGCAGCCGTCCCCACCTGCCCTCTGCGCCGGTATCATTGCAGCACTTAGTAAGCCCAGCCTTCTGGGAGGCCCTCAGTCAGGTCCAGATGCCTCCAGAGGCCGACTCCAGACTCGCTCAGTTCCTTTTCTCTTTGTTTGAGAACAGTCATGGTCCTCATTCTCCCTAAAACATCCTACGTAGTATTTAGAGCTCATGATACATCTGCTCAAAGCCTGGCTTTTGAAAGCGTTTATAGTATAGCCTCCTTACCTCTTGAAATAAGGAAAATGTAAGTATAACTGCCCATGGAGGCATATAAAACTCCTTTCTATTTACCTCATTTATTCATCTTATTTAGGAAAAGCACCGTCTAGGGTGGGCAGTCTAGTTTAAGCCATTGAGTCTAGTTTAAGCCGTTGTTCACGATCATGATTTTATAGCCTTTAGTTTTATTCCCTGTCAGCCATAGACATCCCCAGAGATGCAAGAACTCATGCAGGAAAACCCATTTAATTAGGACCCACTGTGCGGGACCAGGAAACAGACCCTAAAGCACTTTATGATGGAAGCTGTTGATCAGGAAACAGTATGTTTTCCTTTCCCTCGGTTCAGGTCTGGTCATACTCCTTTGGGGAGATCTGGGGGCCTGTCTCCATCTCCACTGAAACAAAACCTGTAACCTTCCTAGAATCAGGTTACCGTAGAGGGCAGTGACATTTATATCTGCTTTTTTGTTTGTTCATTGTTCTCTTTCCGAAGACGTGTATGTGTCAGGTTTTGAACTCCTGGATCTCTGCCCAGGGGCCTGACCTGTTGGATATCTGCCATTCTGATGTGAGGAGGGCCTCCTGTCTACACTCTCTCTGCCCTGTGTCCAGAGACAGCACATTCTGAGATTTTTTTTTTTTTTATAGGAATGCAAACCTCACCTGTCCCTAACATGCAACACTTTTCACTTGAGGAGGAGGGGAACTGGTTTAGTAAAGATCTTTGAGTGAAACTGAATCCAGTTCTTGCTATCCTTCATGTTCAACTCAAGTCCCTCTTCTGTCATGAAGTCTTTCCCAGCCAGAAGTGATCTTTCCCTCTTTATTACATCAGGGCATTTCCACATTCCTACCTTTCCCCATCATACTGTTGACTAGTTTTATTTCTCATTAGTGCTTCTTACCCTAGTGCTTCTAGCTCCATTTAAAGACCTAAATGGCTGGGATCACATCTTCTACTTGGTTATTTCCCCCACAGCATTCAATCACTTCTAAACTTCGTTACTTTTCCCCACAGTGCCTCACATAGAGTGATGCTCAATTACAGCTCACTAAGTCCATCTGAAAAGAAATATACTATTGATCAAGAAGTTTGTGTGCTGAGTGCTTTAAGGGGTACAGCCAGTGTAAATAAGACATCCTGCCCTCAGGAAATGTCTAGTCTAAATGGGGATAAGACAAAGCCTCATGAAAAGTCTACTAATCGACTTTGGGAGGCCAAGGTGAGCGGGTCACTTGAGGCCAGGAATTTGAGACCAGCCTGGGCAACATGGTGACATCCTGTCTCTACAAAAAGTTTAGCCAGGCATGGTGGTGCGTGCCTGTAGTCCCAGCTACGCCAGAGGCTCAGGTGGGAAGATTGTTAGAGCCCAGGAGGGGAAGGCTGCAGTGAGCCAGGATCATACCACTGCACTCCAGTCTGGGTGACAGAGCGAGACCCTCTTTGGGGGAAAAACAAAAAGGCAACCAGTAATACAATTCCATATAGGATCTGGGCCAGGAAAATGTAAGTATAGATTATCATGATCATGATGACTCATTATTTAGCTATCTTGGATATTTACATGTGTTTTTACCCATCCCCATAACAACTCTACAAAGTAGATGGTGCTAGGCAATCTTAGTCTCAGTTCTCTTGTCCATAGAATGAGGAAAAGTGATTTGTCCAAGGCAATGAGTACAAAGTGTTGGGGTTCAGACAGCTCCTTGTGCCTCACGTGAGGCTCACCATGGGTGCCAATGGCTCAGAGTTTCTCCTCTCACTTCTCTCGTGTTACCCTTGTGCCCTGCTCACCACCAACCTTTTAAACATATTAAGGAGGGTTAACCATATTGTTTACTGCTAATAAACAAGACCAGAGACAGAGTCCTTCCAGCACAGGCAACACCTTGGTGTGAGAATGAGAAAGGAGTTGTCCAAAGACATCTGCCCCACACAGAAGAAAATTGAAGTGATCACATGCCAGTAGCTTGTTAATAATGGCATAAAAGTATGTGTATGTTAATAAGCTACGTGCTGAGTGTACTCAGACTAAAGCATATCCATGTATATTATGATGGTTAAGAGCTTATCTCTTTAGTAACAGACCTGGGTTCAAATTCTGACTTTACCTGCTTACAACAAGCTCTGTAACCTTAGGCAAGTTACTTAACTTCTCAGGGCCTGTTTTCTCATTGATAAAATGAGTGGGATAATACCTAGCTCAAAAATTTGTTGTAATATTTGAATATGAATGCAAAGCACAGTGCCTGATAGCACTCAGTGAACTGTGATTATGGTGAGTTTAGTGTTATATCCCTTCCTCAGCCACAGAACTTGAAATCTGTGTTCAGAGCTGGAGACTCCACAACACCTCCCAAAGGGCAGCGATTTACAGTTGAAATAGCCTCTCCCTTCTCTCAGTGAGAATGCCAGGTCTTTCTGAGTTTCCTGTAAGTCCTCTAGGATATGCTACTTTGGATAAAGTCTCGCTATTTTGACCTGTGGAAAGAAATTGCTGTCCAAGTACACAATTTATTTTGACCTCCCAACACCTTTGAACAATTCCAGGCTGGCTCCAGGCTTCATGAGAACAGTTGTGTCCTCTCTGTGGAAAACATTCCTTTCAAATGAATCAGTAGTTACTACCTTTTCCTTTCCCAGCCATATTTTTCAGTTGCCAACAGTGGGATCAGTGAGGGCTAGTGGTGTAGCTAACTTTAGCCCAGTAGAGATAAGCTACAGATTATCTGTCATCTTATTTGAAAAAAGGCAGCCCTGCCAAATTTGCCTACAGTTCCCAGTAAGGGAAAACAAACAACAGGTTCTATGACGAGGAAGGCATAGAGCTAGTCATAGAAGTCACTTTTCCAGCCTTCCTCCATGACTCGGGAGGAAACGAACCCGGTGTGTCTTCTTCAAGGTTAAACTCCCAGGAAGCTGATGGAACCTGGCCAGAGGCGGCGACCTTTGCACAGACGGCATCCTCAGAATCGCCCTCTGCTCAGTGGATCGCTGCCCTCCCATTACTCTGCTGGCATGTACTTGATTTGGTTGACATTTCCATAATTAATTTATAACAGCAATAACACTGAGATGAGCCTATTTATAGGTTTGTGCAAGCTAGGTAAGAATATAGATTAAATCTCTGATCATTAACATACTTAAAGGACGTGAGAGAGTTTTGTGATTGTCAAATGATGTACTTAAAAGGCCTCCAAGCTTGATGTGTACTGGGAATCCACAAGTTTACTTTCCTTCCCAAGCTCAGAAACAACAAAATAGCAAAAGATAAGCTTACACTCCACCTATTCACCAAAGATATTGGGTCTTCCGGGGAAAAAAACTTTGTTCTTTCACCATTCTGCTTCTTTCCCACCATCCTCTCAACTTGACCAGGGTCAGCAGTGATGGTCTACAGCTGCTGCCCTACAGATGAGGAGCCGTGAGCGTGGTTCTGACCCTTGATGTGCCAGCAAGCGTGGCACCAAGAGTCCCCTGGGAAGAATTGCTGTGACTGTCCACAGCAATAGAGCTGAGTGTGAAGAGCACGAGCATTAGCTGACAGGTGCTGTTGGCACCTGGACTGCTCTGCGGACCCAATCTTATTTTCTTTCCCCTTTTTATGTTCTGTTGTGGTTGTTAACCTTCTGAAAAACAGCATGGATTGCTTTTCTATTATAAAAGTAAGACGTGTTCAATACCAAAAATAAAGATAGGTACAGGGAAGAAAATAAAGATCACTCCTAATTCCACCACCCAGAAATACCTACTGCTGAACCTCAGTGTGTATTCTTCTAATAGAGCCTTCACTCTGACGTCATGCTAGTGGAACAGTTCTCTGAACACGGAGGCCTCCCATTCAGGTGCTTGCTTTGACAAGTGTGTTTCCCACTGAGGAAAGCATCCTATACTCAGGGGTTGAGAATCCACCCATCAAGAAGGAATGACTAAGGGATTCCCTGCCTTGTTTGCAGGAGGCTCTTAAAAAACTACCACCCAGAAGTGGTTCCCCTGTCTCTCTCCTTTTTACGTTTACCCAACCCCCTCAACACCATGTATCCTTTTCTTACCCATATGTGCAAATATGATGGCACCACCAATGTCATCCACCTTTTTCTGTCAAGACCATAACTTCTTTTAAGGCACTCATGAGTCCTTCACGCCATCCTCTGGCACGGAGAAGGGTGCTTCACCCATTACTCCCATTACTGGTGCTGATTACTTGTTTTTTTTTTCCTTTTGCTCCAGTTTTTTATTAGCAAACTGGTTACAAAACACTGAAAATCAAGTTAATACGTATAAGATCGTCATAAATGATTGCACATGTACACAGATAATTATTACTTTCATTTGTTTTATTATTTTAAATGAATCTACAGACTTTGAGCTCCTTGAAAGTGGAGATTAGATATTATGTCGCCAGACCCTTAACATAGCACTTGGCATATTATAAATACTTGATTAATATTTATTGAATTAAGATGAAAATGAAGAGAAAATTTAATTACCCAGTCTACCTTTTTTTATCTCAGTAGTTAAGTGTGGAGAAAAAGGAGGTCATATAAAAATGATGAAAAAAATAGTATCTTAAAACAATTTTTATGATATATCAGTCCATTTTTTGTGCTAAGGTATCACTGTTAACCCAAGTGCGGACCCTTTTTAATGATTTTTTAAAATCTTGACAATGCCCTTTTCACTTCTTTCCTAAATGAACGTTAATATAAAGCCATAAAATGTTCCTTGGAGGGTTTTATGAATTACTGCATTGTAAGGTTGGGGAAAGGACATTTGCAGCCATTTGTTTTATGGAGCTTGATTCTGAAGCCCAGCACCGCCCCTGACCCTTCAGGGGCATGCTCTGAGGCATGATGCCTTTCTCCAGGACAGTGAGCACTGACTGCCACTTCTCCCTGAAAGACACCAGCCACATTCCCACACGTGCCGCTTCCCTGGAGTCCACAGTGTCAACCGCAAGCCCTGCCCACCATGAGTAGCCTAGACACAGTGGAGCAGCCGTTCCTCATGATGCATTGAACAGCTTTTCTTCTACCGTGCTGATGGATTTGCAGTTCACCAGCATGAATCACTTTTGCCATATACAACATCACGTAGTACTTGAAAACAAGATGATGCCAAAGACTAGAGATTTGGTTGAGGGCATTGGTTTTTCAGACTGTTTTTGCCTGCTCAACTCTTCTTCAATTTATATCAGATGTGGAAGAAAAGCCTAATCTAGAAAACAAAGATGGGGGTTTGAGTCCCTGGGGCTTCCCCTCACCACTGTGCTAAGCCTAAATCTGCTTTCACCGCACATTTGAAAAACCCAGGGCCTAGAGAGACCAAGGTATAAGAGTGTGACAGGTAAGTGCAGGGCAGATAGAGGATAATGAAGGTGATTTGAATAATAATAGCTCACATTTTTTGAGGTCTTCTTGTGTTCCAGGCACTGTGCTCAGCACTGACTGTCCTCCCAAAATATGGCAAATTGTGTTGTCCGAGGCAGAGTATGGTATGGCTGTTTGAGAACACTTTAAAAGGATATCGGATTGCTTGAAGGCAAGGAACAGGCTGGATTATCTCGGCAGATCTCTCTCTCACTGCAGTTGTTCTTAGCCTTTATTACACTGGGGAATGGGTTTCTCATAAGTGATATCAAGGGAAAAAAACTAGACAGATGTGCCCCGTGTGTATGTGCGTGTGCAGATGCACACAGGACAACTGTGAGCCAGGAGTGTGAGACAAATTGGCACCATCAGTTGTACTTTAACACGTGCAGCTCAGTACGTGTCTCACTTTGAGGGTCAGAAAAAAGTTGACAAAATAGCTCAGAAAAAAAGTTGAGAAAATAACAAGATACATGCCTTTGCCAATCTACATGCCTGTATCCTTGCATTCTTATTTTGACAGATCATAAAGTCACAGAACAGAGCAAGTTCTTAAGGCTCATTCATTCCACCGTCCTTCTTGACATTTTGGGCAAAGGAGTGGAGGGGAATCCACAAGGGGAATGCCTCGGGTCATCTTTGCATCCTCATTTCCTGAGCATCTTGGGATCAGGTGCTCTTGGGCATAAGATGATACGTACACCCAAGAGCACCTCATCAGTCAGGCAGCGAGTCAGGTAGTCCACAGCCCTGTTCTGCGCAGGATCCCATACCTGTGAGGCAGGAGACAGGGGAAAGATGAGTAGTGGAAGCTCCTTCTAGTTGAGGAGATGAGACAGACATTAGAAAACATAATGGACCACCAGGAAATGATAAGCTTAGGAACTCACAGAAATCATTTCTAGGATGATCAGAGAAGGCTTCAAAGAAGAAGAGAAATTTAAGCAGTGCCTGAAAGGTTGGGTGGGACGTGAGTTGCTCAGCTGGGGCAGGGACTAGTCTTTGCAGGGAGGGAAACCGCTGAGGAAAGATACGGAGGTGAGACATGCACATCGCTCCTTTCCACGTGTAAAGGCTCTGAGGTGAATTTAGTGGGAGTTGAAGGCTCATGTTGAAAAACACTGTGAGAAGCACACCCAGTACAGATTGCAGCAAGCGTTGAATGCCTGGCAGAGAAACCTGGAGGCTTTTAAATAATTTTGAGCAGGGAAGGGAGGCAAGGAAAGCAGCTAAACTGGTTCAGCTGTCTGGACAAATGTGAAATGAAGGGCTCGTGTCTATGTGCCAGGTTGCAGGTGTGCTTAGAAAGCACAGTGCAGCGAGAAACCTGAAGGGGCAGGATTTTGTTTTCTGGAGTCCTGACCAAGGGAGACAGAAGTTGGTGCTTTCATTGAACAACCATGTTCTGACATGAATAAATGCCACGTGATGAGTTTGTGGTCAACTCCTGTGGTCATCTCTAAAGCAAGCTTTAAAACAACATCAAATTACTTGTAGAGCATTTCTCTCACAGCATACTAACATTCTGGAAAAGCCGGTGCAGAAGTCAAGGGAGTAGGTCCTGCCCTGTCATTTACCCAGGCCTCCTGGTTTCCACACATCTCACCCAGGCCCGTTTAACTGAGCTGGGCCTACTGCAGACCTTCAGATATTTAATTTGTAAACACTTAATAAAGCACTGTCAGTAGGTCGGCCTGTCTTCTCTGTCGGCCACATCAAAATCAATACGTCCCCTGTGTATTGTGCCATGATTGTCTGGGCTGGGGAATCTAATAGGATTAAGTGTTTGGGGTCCTATCTGACGCCACAGTCCGCAGTCCTAGTTAGGTGAGGTTAAAGACTGGCTTGCCATTGTGGAGGCACGATTGCTTAGGGGTCTGAAAAATCATTAAAGCTTGTCCTCTTAAACGTTGATTGTTCCCTGGTGATTTATTGACAAAACACAAAAAAGTGCTCTATACTGCACTCTAATTATATGTATGAGGCCATAAGATCTCATGGGAAATTAAATAAAATTTACAGCTTGATGGTTTTATGCTCCTGGGAGACATACCTTCTTAATAAGATCTTATAGCTGGGAATATTTATGAGGTTAAAGTCCGTAGGCTTGAGCAAAAGACCTAACCTTTCCATGGGAGGTGGGGATGGGGTACGTTTTGATTTCTTTGAAGATAAATGATGGTAATGAAATTTTCAGGGTTTAGGAAAAAGTGTTCAGTGAGACACATCAAGCATTCCTCCTTAAAACCTCTGGAGGACAAAGCTGTAAGGGCACGGGGATTTACTGCCACCATTTGTCTCGCGCAAGGCCCCCGTAGTCCTCCTCCCCACCTCTGGGGCGCTTCGTCCTCCTCCTGTACTCTCTGTGGCTTCCTCATCTTATTAGCCCCCATCACACTTTGAAAAGTGGGGGAGGATCCTACTTAAGGGCAATTATGTAAGAGGTCAAGGATGAGAAAGGAATTTGGGTAAGAAAAAGGGTGAAAGACGGAGAGAATGATTACATGTTAAGACAGCCCTAGAGGAGTTGCTGGACATTTCGTATTTTAATGGGTCACCTTCTCTTTATGTTAAGGGGTGGCTGAGGCACAGGCTCGGATTCCACAGGCTTATAATATGCTATTCTAGACAAAGAATCGGGACGTATTGGGATAAGAGGGAGTTGGGGGAATGGCCTCTGCAGGTGACATGAAAATGAAGATGATATTTATTTGTTACCTTTCTTGACTCTGAAAACTGTGCTTATCCCAAAGTCTCCATGAATCCTAAATGAAATTTCATGCTTGAAAGCGGGCTGTTTCAGTAAGAGTAAGAAGCCCTGTTTATGCCGCCGCATTGCTGCTGTTTACTCTGACAGTTCTGAAACAACAGGAAGGAGGTGGCAGGTAGAGAGAGAGGTAAATATATATGAATGTATATATATACGCACGTGTGTGTGTGTGTAATATAATTCCTAAGTATGGAATTATATTTTTATCTACTCAGAGAAGGATAATTATATGGAGCTCATAGTGGTTGGGACGTGTCATATGTGATCTATTTTTCTGTTTATTTTTTCTGCCAAGTATTTTTAAATATGAACTCTGCATGGTCCCTTCTTTGTGTGGGGCGTTGGAGACAGGGAGGACACTACCGAAGGGTTGGAGATCAAGCTTCAGAGAGACTTGGAACAGATGGGCACATCACCTCCCAGGGAGCCTGATTTGAGAGCTCTGCTGCCAGCCTTTCCCCACCAGGGCAGCTCATGGCTGTGTTCTACTCTGTGCTCTAGTTTATCCCCAAGGGGAAAGCCACCCCACCTGGAAAGCTCCCCACCTAGGCCCACGTGAAAAGCAAAGGGCTACATGTTGAGGATGAATGTACGCAGTGTTTAACCTGCTACGGTGAGGCGTGTTAATTGAGAAGTTCCTGACTTTCCTCCGTGACAGTCAATCATGCTCCTCTGCTTCCTTCTTCCAGAATAAACCAAAAGAAAATAAAAGGGACTGCAAATGCCCATGACTTAGCTTTGTCAGAGTCCAGCTTCTGTTTTCCCCCATTTGGTCCTGATTTTGAAGTGAAGGGGAGACGTGACTGAGTGGCACTGAGGTGGGCAACCTGTGTGCTTAGCCGGGCGGCTCTCTGGTTTGTCATTGTGGTATCCCTCTCTGGACCACAGTTTCCTCATCTGGAAAATGAAGGGCTAAGGCTAGGAGATTTTAAAGTCCCTTTCAGCCCTAAAATATTATTTTCCAGTTGTAGGATTTATGTAGGAGAACGGGATTGTGCTCTATCCCTTGCTTTAGCCTTTTGAATGAAAGTGAGATGTCTCATCAGCTCAGATAGAGCCAGCTCAAGCCCAGTGTCTTAGATAAAAGGAGAAAGAAAAAAAAAACTTATTAAAGATAGCCAAGTTCCCCTGATAAGCAGCAAGTGAGAAATCCTGATTTAATTTAAATATGATATTTCTGTCTTCATTAATTTAAAGCATGTATATGATAATGTATCCTTTTTTATTTAGTGGTCTGCCCTGAAGGGAAAGAAAGGCTTGATTGTGAAGCAGAGGGGCAAAAGCTTGGGTATATTTTAATAAAGATGAATATCCCTAAAAATGCTTGAATTATTATGGAAGTAAGATTTGTTGCAAGTTACAAATCAAAGCCTGAATTGTCGCTTATCTCCTAATGATACTTCTACACAGATTATTAATTTCATTTTAGAAGCCCAATGAATGTTATATTTTATGACATTGATTAAACATCTTGCTGCCATCTAACCATCCATCCTTTTCATTTTCAAAAATCCATATCGGAATTTAACAAAAACAGCTCATAAATTTGCATTTTACAGCCCAACAAAGTTGACTGGTTCTCTACTCCACTTACCCCAAGACCCATTCTGAACTCTGGACTTGGGCCATTTCCACTCTTAGAAGTCAGCTTTTCCAAACTGACCTCATGTTTTGTGGTCAGAACACGAAGGGATTTGTTTGGAAGAGCATTTGTGGCTTCCGGAGCTGCAAACCCACCAGGGGAATTCTGAGGTGGTGGGGGTTAGCCCCTGACGGGAACTCAGGGTCTCAGCTTTCATTCTCATTCTTAGACAAGCTAGTTACCTCCCTCTTCAGTGTCCTGGGGATAATTACACCCTCCCCAGGGGCTCCCAGTGCCACTGTGGGGACCAATGAGACAGTAGATGTGAAAGGCCTTCTTGCCCTTTAGAGGGAAACAGTGTGGTAATGGATTTAAGAGCTGGTGAAGAATAATGAGATTCTAGGTTTGGAATCAACCTTAAGCATTTTAGGAAAGGTTTAAGTTGACTTGAAAGCAAGGAGAAAAGCCTTTTGAAAATATCTCCACCCTATTATAATTTATCAAACTTTTGTCAAAAGAAGTACCTCTGGACATGAGTAGACAGTTCTCAAAACAAGATATACAAACAGCCAACAAACATATGAAGAAATGCTCAACATCATTAATTTTCAGGGAAATGCAAAGTAAAACCACAGTAAGATACCACTTTACTTCTGCAAGAATAACCATAATTCAAAAGTGAAAAAATAGCGGATGTTGCCGCGGTTGTGGTGAGCAGGGAACACTTCTACACTGCTGGTGGGAATGTAAACTACTCTAACCACTATGGAAAACAGTATGGAGATTCCATAAAGAACTAAAAGTAGAACTGCCATTCGATCCAGCGATCCCGCTGCTCCATATCTATCCAAAAAAAAGAAGTTATTATATAAAAAAAGACATGTTCACATGCATGTTTACAGCAGCACAATTCACAATTGCAAAAATACAGAACCAACCTAAATGCCCATCAGCCAACAAGTGGATAAAGAAAATGTGGGATATATACACCATGGAATACTACTCAGCCATGAAACAATGGCTTTTGCAGAACCATGGATGGAGCTGGAGCCCATTATTCTAAGTGGAGTAATTAGGGAATGGAAAACCAAATGTCGTATGTTCTCACTGATAAGTAGGAGCTAAGCTATGAGGATGCAGAGGCGTAAGAATGATATAATGGGCTTTGGGGACTCAGGGGAAGGGAGGGAGGGGAGGGAGGGACAAAGGGCTGCATATTAGATACAGCGTACACTGCTCGGGTGACAGGTGCACCAAAATCTCAGAAATCACCACTAAAGAACTTATCCATGTAACTAAAATCCACCTGTACCCCATAAAACTATTGAATTTTTAAAATAAAATTCTAAGCCATTCAAAAAAATAAAAGTACCTCTGGTTTCACAAGACTCACACCTGTGTTTTTTCAAAACCACTGTGGGCTCTACCTGGATTGGCTCCCATTAGGGGACCCTGTGTGTTCCTGTCACGTTTCCCACTTTATGATTGTGATCTTTATGATTGCTGTTCATTTCTGTCCAGCGAGGGTGCTGGCACCTGGATCGCCATGCAGGCTGCAGCTGCAGCCAGCTCTTCCTCCAGACAGGAGACCTGAAGAGACGTATTCTGAGAAGCTTGAATTCAACTCTGCATTGAAAAATTAAGGACTGGCAACCAAAGGCTGTCACATGGTGAAGAAAAAACCTAATGAAGCTGAGGGTCAAGGGGCATAGGGGATAAACTGTTTTGCAAGAATTTATGACATTAGGGAAAATAAATGTATTAAATCAGAAGTCTGCCTCTGCCAGGTAAACCTTACCACAAGGATGCAAGAAGCTTGGTGGGAGGTGATGTCAGTGCTCCTGGAGACCTAGAGAGGTCAGCTCTAGAAGAAAAGATGCCACCCCAGTCCTCCAAGAGCACAGTGCTAAGAGCACAAGGGTTATGGGTGTGAGCTTGCTAGTCACGCTGCTAAGGCTCAGATCCTTGTCTCTCCCTGTACCCTTAGGGAAGTTACCAAACCTTGCTCATGTTTTGTTTTCTCGTCAGCAGTATCCCTGTCTCCTAGGGACATTGTGAAGGTTAAATGAACTAAAAGTAGTATATATCAAGTGCTTTTTAGTGCAGTGTTGGGCCAAAGTTACTGCTTAATAAATGTTAGCTATTGTTGGCCAGGCACCGTAGCTCATGCCTGTAATCCAAGCACTTTGGGGGGCTGAGATGGGAGGATCACTTGAGGTCAAGAGCTCAAGACCGGCCTGGCCAATTGGCGAAACCCCATCTCTACTAAAAATTTAAGAAAAAAAAAAAAAGCCGGGCATGGTGACACGTGCTTGTAATCTCAGTTGCTCAGGAGGCTGAGGTGGGAGGATTACTTGAACCTGGGAGGCAGAGGTTGCAGTGAGCTGAGATCACGCCACTGCACTCCATCCTGGGTAAGAGTGAGACTCCATCTGGGTTAAACAATAAATAAATAAAAATAAATGCTATCTAGACAGTACCTTGTCTCGGCCCTGCAGAGACTTTCCCTGTGGGCGTGTGGTAGAGTGGTGTTCAGGGTCGGAGGCTCCTGGAGTGAGATTGGGTGCTGAGGGCAGCCCCTCCCTAGCTGGGAGGCAAGGGAGTTGGTATGATATGAGTGTTACTGGGAGGGGACGGTAGCCGCTCAGTGAAGACCTCTCCGGCATGTTGTGAAACGTTCTTGAGTGACATGTTTTGCCCTCCTTTTTCTGACTCATTTCCCTCATCCTTCTCCTTTCCTCCCCCGCACCCCCTGCCCGGCCAGCCCTCCATAGTGTGCTCCGGCACTGGGGATGTTGCATAAAGGGAAAATATGGCGTGTTTACAGAGAGAATTTTCAAGAAGTGTTAATTTAATATGCTAAAGTGTTCCCTTCAGCATTTTACCTTTCTTGTTGTTTTCACAAAACAGCCAAGACTAAATAATGAGCCCAGGGCTGTGCCCTTTGGTAGCGTGATAGCTCATTACCCACTAGCGGCCTCCATCTGCCCTCATGGCTGCATAGGGAGCCATTACGATTATGATGGAAATCTCAGAAGCCATTACCAAGATGCAACAGAGGGCCTACTGCAGACAGCCTAATGGACTAATTTGTAATTGGGAGAGGGAAATGAGTTAGCGAGCTGGGGCCGGTTTTGATGAGAGTGGAAGTGCGCATGCTAAATGTGATAAATGAATAGGAATGTGTGTTTGCGCAGTGGGCTCTACAAGGCTTGCCGTCTCTCCCGGGGACTGGAGGCGTGCTGACAAGCCTGAGGAGCGGGGAGGAAAGGCTCAGGGGAGGCGAGCAAGATTCAAGGAGAGTAGCTAAGGATAAATCGGTGAGGAAAACTAATGGCAGTAAAAATCCAAGGCAATGACTGCATCTGCCATGAAAGTAGTAATTAGGAAGCATTCGGTGTGCATGCCTTTAGCTGCTAAAATAGGGGTGAGCAGACGGAAGGCTGGGCGGTGCTGGGCCAGGAGGGAGGCCCTCACAGAGGGTTCCGGGGACAGCATCCTCAAGCCTGGTGTTCTGGGCAAATGCTCCCTGCTTAAAACAGAGCCCGGTCCTGAAACGCCATGGGCACCCCCTCCCAGGGGCTGCTGGAACCCAGCAATGGGAAGGCCTAGCAAGCCACTGTCCAAAGCGGGGAGGCCACGCTGCAGTGCCAGACCTGCGGAACAGCTGTCCTTGGAGGGCTGGGAAGTCACTTCACAAGCCCCCATGCCCAGGGCTCTAAGCTGAGGAGTGCTGGGGGCCAGCATGGCTATGGACAGATTTCTGAAAGCTGGCATTTCCTTCTGTTTGTCATTTGACTCCCAGCATTTCATCTGCCCGGCCTGGAGAGTGTGCCAGGTGTCGTCAAGGAGGCCGGGGCTTTTGTTCCCACGCACACTGATGGACCTAGTGAGGGGTAATCCCCCCAGTGGGTCTGAGGCCAAGTCCTGCTTGGCGCTGTCCTCATTTTCTGTTTCTTTTGGGTGTATCTTCTTAGTTCTGTCCCCTAACTTCCAAGCCCTGGTGTTCTTTCCCCTCAGTCAGACCTTCACGTCCCTAAAAGCTGCGGGCCATGCCTTAATGCGCCTCTTTTCTCCAGCAACCTGCTGTCCTCAGCCATTTCTCTGGATCTCACTTTTCCTCGTGGGCCAGCCTGAGTGGAGCCTCAGGGTCGTCCTAGCTCTCAGGATTCCTCCTGCTCCCAAACATTCTCATCTCCTTTCCTAGGAGGACCTTTCAGCCTTCCTAAATGGCCTAAGGGAAGATGTGTATCACTTCAGGGAAGAAGGAAGCACTGGAAGGAATTAACTGAGCCCCAGCCCAGGGCTCTTAGAACCCTTTCCCGGGCTGGCTTCAGCAGCACACACACTAAAATTGGAACCCTTTCGCAAGGTGAGTCGGCCACGTAGCTGACCGTGCCCTCAGTCCCACCTCTGTCCCAGGGGCCCACTTTTCCCATCACATTCCCTAGTAGCAGGAAAAGTTCCCGTTTTCTTCTCTAAGCACTAGAAGATAAGGTTTCTAATTAGCTTCCTAATGGGATGATGACAGTCGTATTCAGCGAAATTTTATTGACAACCTGTTTGATTGATTATATGAGTGATTGATCCCTCCTACTTTGAAAATGAATTTGAAGACATTAACAAAAAACACAGATACATTGAGACCCCAAAGCAACTCATTCTGAGAGAAAGCAATCAATAAATATAAGAGGCTGGAAAACATTCTCAAAATATAGTACAAATTAAAGAAAATTACTGAAAAAGCACAAATGTCGTTTTGCTGTGACAAACAGTCATAGAAAAGGAACAACTAGATAAATGTCATGGATTAACAGTGGAAGCATATTATTTCATGGGGTGGCTGACTTTTTCCCATCCAGTGTCCGCTATTAAGTATAGCGTTGGTTATGTCATCAGTACCCCTAAACCAAGAGCCCCATCATACATTTTCATCAATGTTGTATAAAAGACCTAGATTTTCTATATCAAGCTGTTGCTTACGTGTCCTTCAGTAAAATCCTTCAGAATGTGTCAATCTAGGGCTAAGCCCTCGAGAGATGACAAAAATGAGGTTCCTGCCGTGCCCAGTTTCCCATTGTAGTGAGGCACACTTATACTTCGGCAGCTCTGATTCAGCTGCACAGACAGTTGCAAAGCATTTAGAAAATACACAGGAAGACGTCATCAACACATTTAACAAATGTTTCTTGAGTCCATCTTGTGGGCAGGCACTGAACTAATCACCGGAGGCACAGCATTAAATAAGTGAGAGAACACGGCCCCATATCCTCATGAAGCTTATGGTCCAGTTCTGACCCAAAGGAGGGAGGGTGTGAGGGGAGTATTTGAACTGAGCTGTGAAGCTAGAAGTTCATTAGAAATCAACAACGAGATACCCAGAAAAACCCCAAATATTTGGAAGTTAAACAACATGTTTCTAAAAAATCCATGATTCAAAGAGGAAATCACAAGAGAAATTAAAAACTATTTTAAACTAAATGAAAATGAAAATCCATGGCATGCAGCTAAAGTGATTCCTCAGAGAGGAATGTGTGTCTTAGATTACATTAATAGAGGAATGCTTCTATTAGAATAGAGGAGTGGTCTAAAATAAATCAAAATTCCACCATGAAGAGCTAGGAATCGAAGAACACAGATAAACCCAACATAAGAAGGAGGAAGGAAATAAAATAGCAGAAATTATCTGAATAGAAAACAACAGTAGAGAAAACAAAGCCAAAACCTGGTTCTTTGAAAAGATTAACAAAAGTGGGAAACCTGTAACTAGAATGAACAAGAAACAAATTTAAAAAAAAAAAAAACAAAAAAGAACACAAATATCAATATACCAAGAATGAAGAAGATGTTATCAGTGCCGCTCTTACAGACATTAGAAGGATTATCAGGACAGGAACTTGACAAGCAGAGAGGAGATAACAAGTTGCTAGTTCTATGTGGGTTTGTGGAGTGGGGAGAAGGAGTTGCCATAGCAGACAGGGGCTGAAAAGATTGCTTAGAACCAGATGTGAGCCAGAATTGTTGGTTTCTACAATGACCCAGGACCTGTGTGCATAGCACAGTTTACGGCACCCTATACCAGCCGAGTTCCCACCCATGAGTGGTGGCCTCCTGTGCATGTTAGACCATAGATGCCAAGACTGGCAGGTCACAGTGGAGCAAAATGCCTGGCTTTCAGGGCACCTGAAAAGGACTTGCTCAAAACCTAGTTGAGTATGGGCCGGTAACTGACTGTGACAGTCTGTGGCCACAGCCCCTGGAACGTAAGAGAACTTTATTTCTCCCTGCCAACTTCTAGCTTCTGATCAGTCAGGCTCAGGGACTTCAAAACTGATGTGATGCCATCCTGAGGCCATGATATCTTTCTTGCCACAGTTTATATGCTTCGGAAAGTGGAGCTTTCCTTTTAAAAGATTAAGTCTGAATATTCATGGCAGAAGAAGCTTGCCAAAGCTGGCTGCTCACCTCCAGCTTCCAAGTCAGTATCAGCCTTCCATGGCTTATTCCAGACCCAGACAAGAGAGAAGTGGGCTGTGGCATGGGGAGTTTCATCTGCCAGTCACAGAACTGGCACCTATCAGCCATGAGGCTGTAGACAGGGTCCTAAACTGCAAAGAAAAAGCTGTCAGGGCTTGGTTTTTTCCCCTGTTCAGATGTTGACGTGGCAGGAGTGCCTGTCATGTCTTTGTGTCTTTGTTCTTTATGCAACTGGCCTTCCTTGTTCTATTCTCTCACTCACTATCTCTCTGTCTGTATCTCTCATCTGTCCCATTATTCATCTGAGCGTGGACTCAAAAGAGCCAGACATGGATCCTGGGCAGGCTCCCTTTCCTTTACATCTCTCAGTGTGATCATCCATAAAATGAGGGAAATGACAGTGCCATCTTATAGGCTTGTGGCAAATAAAATGACCATGTGCATGTGTGGGCGTGTGTGTGTGTGTGTGTGTACATGTGTGCACGCACATTTTTTTTTTAAGATGAAGTCTCACTCTTGTTCAGGCTAGAGTGCAGTGGCTCAATCTCAGCTGATTGCAACCTCTGCCTCCCGGGTTCAAGCAATTCTCCTACCTCAGCCTCCCTAGCAGCTGTTATTACAGGTGTATGCCACCATGCCTGGCTAAGTTTTGTATTTTTAGTAGACATGGGGTTTCGCCACGTGGGCCAGGCTGGTCTCGACCTCCTGACCTCAGGTGATCCACCCACCTTGGCCTCTCGAAGTGCTGGGATTACAGATGTGAGCCACTGTGCCCAGCCAAATGACTTAGTGTATTTTAAAAGTGCCCAGACCAGAACCTGGCACCTAGGAAGCACTAGTTGTATTACCAAATCACAGGCCCAGGTGTGGTGTCTTTCAGCCTTCCTGGCGCCTGTGTTCCTCAGGCTGACTAATCTGGATTCCTCTTTTGGTTGAAGCTCCTCTACCCATGCCTCCCAGTGGAGACCTGCCTGCCTCACTGCCTGCAGGCAGCCTGGCCCAACAGCAGCAGCAATGTAGACACAGGGGCCATTGCCCCACTGGTGCAGGCGTTCCCTGACCCTAAGTTGAGATCTGAGGGTCTCGTTAGGTCCTCCAAGCTTCCAAGATTGTTTACTTAATAAATTGGAGGGTTTCACCTTCCCCCAAATAGCCACTGACTGAATCCAGCCACCACTCCCATCAGGTACTGGCTGTTCATGTTATGCGTTGACACTGTCCAGAGGGGAGTAACTTGACAGGGCAGAAACATTGGGGTAAAGATGGAAAAGACAAAAGAGAAAGAGATGCCTTCAGGTGGGGAATCTAATTTAGTCATATGACAGCAGCATCACACACTTGTGTTAAACTTTTTTCAGAACATTCTCACATGCGTTCTCTTACTGTATCCTTACCACAAGTCCGGGAGCTAGCTGTGGCCGAAGTGGCTGTTTTCTCTAGGAACGAAAGAGCTGAGGCTCAGGAAGGCTGAAGGACTTGCTGAAGGTCATGTAGCTACTTAGAGACAAAGTGGAGACCATAAGCCCAGAAGTGCTGACTCCCAGGGCTCTCTGCAGGAGACCATGTATAGAGAGTCACTGTGAACTGCTGCCTGAGCAGACATGACCCCCTCTTGGCGAGACGAAAGGCCTTGGCTTGGAGCAAGACCGATGGAGAACACTCCAGGACCCCACTTATGCTGCATTGTGAAACTGTGCTGGGGAAGAGGAATGTCCTAGAAGTGCAGCCCCCTCTGTTGGGTGTTTCTGAGAGAGTGCTGTTCGCTCCTGCTGGATTTAATGAATAAATTATAATAACTTTTGCATTTTTATCCACATTATGCGTGTTTATCTGCCCTTCCCCTATAACCCCCCTTCCCACTTCCACGTAGTGCTGTATTTCTTTTCATGTTTTATCGTTGGGAACTTGCCACTGATTATTTTTTTTAAAAGCTCATTCCTAGTGATTGCTGGTAAAGATGCATACCTCCTGTTTTCTAAAAATGTATATGCTCAGGACCAAAAATTCAGAGTCATATGTGGGAGAAGGTACATTTCCACTTCCAAAGGGAGGGTACTTTCTCAGGAGTTCAGAAAAGGACAGGGGAAAATGTTACATGACCCCTGGTGTATGTGAGCTCCTGGGGGAATAGATGGTTGTCTTACCTGTGTCCAGCTCTTCAAATAGATCCTTGCGTGCAGTAGCACCTGAGCACCTCGGCGGAATGCATGTACCAAGGAGCAGCTGGATGGCTGATGGGCCGGATGGCTGAACGGGTGCATGGAGAGACAGACACCAAGCACCAAAGTCAAATCTCGTTTGGCTTGTTGTGTCAGAGAGCCTTCTTAATTCCTCCTCTGGGTTCCACTACTATATTCTATTCTGCCCAAGTCTTGGAATTTCTTTATGTTCTTGGTGGGAAAAGATTACTTCTATTTGTCAAGGAAAATACTAGCTTGCTCCACCAAAGAGCTGGGGGAGAACATATTAATATAAATATAATTAAGGAGACAGAACAAAGTCTAGGAGGAGTTAACAAAACATAAGTGTCAGCCTGGATGTGAATTCTGATATAGGAATTAGAATTCCTGCATTAGAAATCATATTAGAAACCTTTACTTTCCTGCAATTTCTACTAGTTCATTAAGTAAACTTTCTTTGAAGGTCTACTAATTCCTTTCAAAAAAGATACTTATTTTATATCTTACTATACTATACTAAGCGCAGTTATTGCTGTAGTGTTTTGAAGGGGCAGGGAATGATATTTAAAACTGAGATGCAGTTCCAGGCAATTAGATCAAATCCACTAACCAGAAAAATGTATATGTAAAATGATAAGGCAGGAGAAGTATTCTCTGCCAAAAAGTCAACCAAGAAAATAGTGAGGATTTATGTTCAGCAATCCCTAAGATTAAAATCTAAAATAAATAAATGGGGATGATATGATTTGAAATCAGCTTCCCCTTTGAGCTAGCAGTCAAGACTCAGAATAAAATGGGCCTTTTCATTGCAGAGCTGATCTTCGTGACCGTCTTGTCTCCACCAGGAACATTTTAGTTGAGAAGTAGAAGTCATGGCAAAGAAGCTGTCTTCTTAAACCATGAGTGATTTCCAAAGAAACAGATATCAAATTGAGAAATCGCTACTAATCTTTCCCTTCAGAGTCAGGGGGTGGGTGTTTTTATTTTTATTTTTTTCAAAACTGGATTTATTTTACAAATAATCAGTGTCTGACAGAGTCCTATGGTTTTTTTTTTGTTTGTTTGTTGGTTGGTTGGTTGGTTTTTTTTTTAATCACTCTTGAAAAACATAGTGGGCCTAAGGTTGAATCAGCCAAACGCTCAGCCTCATGAAGAGCTTGTTTGGGGCCCATGGCAAGGAAAATCCCAGAATGTAGGTGCTTTAGAGAGGGGAGTCATCATTGCAATGAGAAGGGGAGCTGTGGCTGGCTCTGACCGCCCTGCTTCCCACATTTTATTTTCCTTTTAACAAGTGTCCCTGTGTCCCCACCGCCCCTCCCCATTCAGATCCCTTCAGTTCCCACTGGCTGCCATTTTCCCTCACTCTGCAGCCTCCAACGCCAGTCCACTTAAGAGAACAGGCTGGAGACTGCTGGAGGCTCCGAAGTGATTTATTGCTTAGCAGGAACTTCACTAAACTTCCCAAGTTGATTTTTTTTAGTTTTGAAAATCAAACAAAGTTCAAAAAGTAAACATCACAGGTTGACATCCCAGCCCAAAGCTGAGGAAAAATGTCTCTTGTTCCATTTTTTGGCACATAACAGAATTTATGAGCATTTTCAATGTTTTGATTTTTTCCCCCAGTCACTGTTATTCCTTACCCCCCAGAGTTAGGTGTGGAGAGATTATGTTGGCCCGTTTCCATGGTTACACCGAAGAAAAGTAATTTTTTAAAGTAGGTTTCTACTGTGTTATTTCACATGCATGAAACGTCAATATCTATGCTGTGTGGCTATTACCCCTAAACGTAAAGACACAGAAATGGTTGGAGTATTTTATATAAATAGACAAGTAGGGGTGATATTTTCCTTGGTCTCATGCCGACCCTAGTAACAAAAGTCTCTCAGTTATCCAGGGCACCTGGGAGAGAGTGAGAGAACAGTTCTGCCCAGTGTTAAGCAACCTTCTCTCAAAGGCTCAAATTTAAAGTCCACCTCCTTTCTAACTTAAACTAGGGACCAGATGAAAAGTTCCCTTTGGGGCTCACTGTTTGAAGAACCAGTATGAATCTCTGTTTTCAGTCTACCTTACTTGGTCAGCCCCTTCAAGTATTCCCCTTATCTGTCCAAGGAGTCTTCTAGAATCTTCTTGCCCCAGAACCATTGCTTACAGCCTCCTAGAGTGAGATGGGTCAGGGTAAGTATATACCTTTAGCAGCAGAAGTTTGGTGAGGCTCTTCCCGTCATCCCTATACATACACACACCCTCACATTCACACATCTCACACACACACGCACACGTCACATCAACATCGATCACACATCCCACTCACACCACAAACAAACCCACACACACCGTGTACACATACACAAAGCCGCTTCTTGAGGCTTCGGACAGGGTGCTTTATCTAGGGCACGTCAAAGTTTGAAACAGAAGAGAGCAAGATGGATTGTTGTGTCATTTCCCTTACATGTAACCATGGTTAGACATTCTTGTTATGTAACAGAATACTCGGTTTTTGGAAAATAAAATGGAGAGCACTGCCTTATCTTTGAAGAATAATGTCATCATGCATGTGGAGAATGCCTTTAACTTTTCCAAGGTTCTTCCTGTATGTTATGTGCATTTTCTAATCATTCAGAAAGGTAGATTCGCTTGGTACTCCCCATATTTTAAAGCTGCAGGGACAGAAGTTCGGGTTGCCTGCTCATTAAGGGCATTGCTGAGTCAGGGACCCAGGACCCTTGGTTTCCGCTGAGGTCCTGTGTTATTTATTGTACACTTGGCATCTTCCATACAGCCAGTCAGAGAGCACAAGGTCTGCAGCTTCCTGGGACAGGGTCTCAGACATGCAGAGACCGTCAGGAGGAGTTCACTCTGCTGTTGACAGGTGTTTCCTACACATCAGACACTGCTCCAGCCACAGCAGTCCAAACAGTCGAGAATCCCGACATTCCATGAGTACAGGGGAACGGTGAGTGAATGAGGAAAACACGTAACGCATGTGTCAGATGGTGGTCAGTGCTGAGGAGAGAGAGCAGGCGGGACGGGGGTGGACAGAGTGCTGCGGTGAATGGGAAGAGGCGTTATCGAGGGGGACATTTGAACAAAGACTTGAAGGTGCTAAGGGAGCAAGTTTTGAGGATCTCTGGAGAGAAGTCCAGGCCAACAGAAAGATCAAGGGCTGTGGAAACCTGCATGCATTGCCTTCCTTAAATCCACAGAGCCGCATACTCGCTGCATATGTGTGTGTTTGAAAACTACTTGAATTCTGAGGTTGGTACATGGCTTTAATTTTTGCCTTAATGGCTTCCTGCATTTGGGGAGTTCTTTAATAGAGGCATTCTGGAAGCAGTAATCATCAGTACTGGGTTGGTATCACATTACCTATGTGGAAAAAGCAGAATTGCCTTGGCACTGATTGGGTCTTGGGGTGGTGACTATGTTTTCCTGGTTTTTAATGCAGATCATTGAAAACATGTCAGGGCCTGGTCTCAAGTGTTTCTCTTAAATAGGGGAGAATCATGTTCTTATATGCAGAGGGTGCAGGGAGGGACTGGGCGGGGGTTGGTGGGCAGAAGGGTTCTTGTATTTTAAATGCCAGTCAGCTGCAACCACTAGTTAACTGGAGCCTGTTCAAACTCATTTGGAGAACAGTTGAATTTTTAAAGTGCCTTTTGATTCTCTCTTTCATTTATTTTAACTGATCTGCTGGGATTAGGAGCTTGGTAGGGGAACACCAGAATGCTTGCCAAAATGTGTGAATAATTAGAGCTCCGATGATGTGTGCCAGATAGGAGGGGAGTATTCACACTTCGGATTAGATTCAGCTAAATGCAGTTGTAAATCACTGCCGCCACAGTCCCAGCGCCCTGTCAGGACTGACACAGGAGGAGGCTGGGGCAGTGAGGAGATGTGGGGCAGCCCCAAGGCATGGGGCCGGGCTGAACTTTTGTAGAAGAGGAGGGCAAAGAGGATGGCTGCAGTCACCAGCAGCCCCCAGGACACTGATTTTGGCATCTGTCTTTCAGTTCACGTCTACCATGTTGAGTCTTGCTGGGCACTGAGGTGGCCATCATCTCAGCAAATGTGAATAAGACAAGTCCCTGCTCTCGGGATGCTTACAGTCTCACGGGAGGTCAGTGAACAACTGTGGCTTGGCGTGACCCGTGTGTCTGCAGGACAGATATTGTGCTAAAGGGTCCCAGAGGAGGAATCGGGCCTGCTGAAAGGAAAGGAGAAGGGACAGGTGAAAAGGCAGTTATTTCCTTCAGAGATAAAAGGTGACATCTTAGAGAGCTTAGCAAGATAAGATAGGGGCTGGAGGAGCTCCAGGCAGAGGGAACTGCATGTGCAAAGGCACGGACAGGCAAAGCCCCTCTGGGCTAAGAGCGCAGTCCTCCGGCATGGCCAGGGAACTGGGAACAACATAGCAGAGGCTGGCGATGCAATTTACAAATACTGCAAATAGGTTGAGTCAGAATGTGAAGGGTATCAAGGGCTCATAGGTGGAAACTCTTTTTCAAATTACATACCACTCCCAAGATCCCAGCCACCCCTTGCAGAGGGTCAGTTTCCCACCTCAGCCAGAGAACCCTGCCTTAGACATAGTCATCGATGGGAATGTGTTAACTATTCTTTGGGCAGGAGAAATAAATGTTGAGAACCATTGCTGTCACCAGTGAAGCATCTTAGGAGGTTAAGAAGGTGAAGAAGAAATATGAGATGGTTAATGTAAAAAGAAAACTGGCACAATGTTTGGTGTAGAATTGTTATTTTACAGCAGGGTAAGTCTGCAGGCTCCCAGATGTAGGTGGGAGGCTATAGTCAAGGTCTGAACAAAGAGAATGACAGAATCCATTTCAAGAGAGATTTTGGAGTGGAATCCAGTTGGAGTTTTTGAGGAAGACTCCAGCTGTGTGCTGGATTTCTTGCTCCTTTCTGAACCATCCTTGCTTGATCCTAACTTTCCTGCGTGCGTGCAGTGCCACAGCCCAAGACACGATGTCCTGTGGAAAATCGACAGTGGGTGTATGTGTTTTACAGTACTGCCCAAGAGACAGACTCCTGGCAATCTCCTAATCACAACTGCGCTTCCCTTCCCTCTCGAGCTCTGCTCTCTCCCTTCACCCCGGGTTGCCAGAGGTACTGGTGGTCTTCAAAAAAACAAAAGCAAATGCTCACCCCGCACTCAGGACATCCCAGGCTGTGGATGCCTTCTCTGGCCCCTCTCCCGTCCTTTCTTGGAAGAGCGGCCTACTTTCTCTGTTTTGATCATGCAACAAGTCGCTCTGAAATGAACCAACAGCTTGAGGTGGGAGTAAAAGCCCAGGAAAAGGAATGCAGAAGGAAAGCGACAGAACGGCATGAAACCCAAAGCAAATGGCAAAAATGAGCACCACATGGAGAATGTGGAAAGGGGAGGAAAGCATAAAAATCACAACCACATCTGACATCTCTAGAAATGGAGAGAAACAAATGAAATCTCACATGTGGCTTTCCTCAAGCCAGAAGGATTCTGCTTCTCCATTCAGAGGCGGGATGAAGGAGCCTCTTTGGAAGCTGTGAGCCTTTCTCAAGTTGTTCTTCCACACCTTTTATTTCTCCCACTTCAGCCAATAAGTTCAAGTGCTCAGAGAAATGCTTGGCTTCTAGCACCTTCTCCAGGCACAAAATAATAGGTTGACCAGATTGATTTTTTTTTTCCTTTTTTTTTGAGATGAAGTCTCTCTTTGTTGCCCAGGCCGGAGTGCAGTGGTGCGATCTCGGCTCACTGCAACATCTACCTCCCGGGTTCAAGCGATTCTCCTGCCTCAGCCTCCTGAGTAGCTGGGATTACAGGTGCCTGCCGCCATGCCTAGTTAATTTTTGTATTTTTAGTAGAGATGGGATTTCACCGTGTTGGCCAGGCTGGTCTCAAACTCCTGACCTTGTGATCCGCCTGCCTTGGCCTCCCAAAGTGCTGGGATTATAGGCATGAGCCACCATGCCCGGCCCAAAGTGATACTTTCCAAAGTGTGCATGAAGGACAATAATTTGAGATATGAGGAAAAAATATAGAATGACTTTTTCTACTTATTTTTATCTCACCTACTCAGATTTATTTTGTGAGTGTATATTTTAGATATACATTAGTGTACTTGGTATATCCTTACAGCATATAAATAAGTAAGAATATCTTGGGCAAGTTAAATGACTTCTTTGTCTGTTTTTACTTTGGGGGACACATGATCAGAATGTGTGAGGTCATGAGAATAGTTAACAGTGTGACTGGCTGGACTTGGGGACTGGAAGAATGCTCTAGAACTGGAGTCCTTGTGGAAACAGGGGCATTAACTGGATCAGCTGCCTCCTTCTGGCCTATGAGATAGACTGTTAGCTTCCCTTGTAGCTCAGAGAGCCTAGAAATCTGTAGTCAGAACCCAGAGAAAGGGAAATCCTACCCATGAAACTGATGCCCATGTTCTGCTCACCTGTAGTCACTTTGCAGAGCCACACCCACAGGTGACAAAAGCACAATGGAACTTACCCTCGGGCCTTTCACCGTGGCAGGCCTCCCTTCTTTCCTGGTTTTGTTGTCGGGTGGGGGTGGTGGTGTTTCGTCCCAGAGCCCTCCTCCAGGCTACATGAGGCATGCAAACATACCCCAGTGTCGTGAACCTCTGGGCCAGCAGCTCCTTCCCCCTTCCTCCACAACACAAACAAAACCATAAAACTACCTGTAATTGTCATCATGTAACTGTGGAGTCAGGAATACTGTGCTGCCCTACCTGATGCTCTTTTCGTTTTTGCAGCCATCTAGCTTTCCTTAAACCCCGCCCCCATTCCCTGCAAACTTAAACTCCAGCCTAGTTCAACCTCAGAAGTCCCATTAATGTCTTAGAGGCAGGTGGCCTGGGGGAGCCAGGCGGCCTGGGGGAGCCAGGCTCAGGAGCTTACCCTCCCACCCAGCCAGGCTGCCTTCCCTGTTGATAGTATTCCCGTTCCGTCCACGTCTGTTAGAACTTGACCATTAGTGAAGCTGTCCCTAAGACGTGGTTCTTCTAGAGATGCACACGGTTAGAAATGGAGGCACCTCCATGACTTTCCCCTCCCTGTCATGGTGACAGCAGTGTGACGGGTTTGACAGTTCCAGCTTCTGGGACCTCCAGCTGCAGGTGCTGCTTCACCCAGGTGCTTATGAATTGCTTCAGGTCCGCTTTGTCCCCTTTCCCTCTCCAGCCATGTTTATCCTGGCTCCGTGTTCATGACGCACCTTCCAAATGTTGGACAAAGATACTAGCTCTTCTGTAAGAACACATTATCTACAGCAAATAGAAGATATTACACTTTAAGGCTGCCAGTTGTCCCCACTTGTGCCATACTGAAATAGGAGATGGCCTGCATCTGTTAGAAATAAATTGAGTGACGTAATAGTTGGTGAGTAGAGTCCTGAAGGCAGTGCACCGTGACGGAATCAAAGATCTCTTTCTGTTAGAGTGACTTGTGCCCAGTGCCTCCAGTGGTGCTTGTAGAACTCAGGATCTCAAGAATATTTTGTGTCCCCTGCAGAAAAGTAACAATGCAGATTGTTCACATCAAGAGGTCACGACTCCCAACAAACTTTATAGCAGCCCCGGCTCAGTGAGGTGTATAGTGGGAAGGGCCCAGTACCACACAGGTTGAGAGGTACTCATTAACTTCCTACCAGGCTGTAAGCATTAGGAAGTTCCCATCAGGCAAAGCACTCACAGCAAATGTCACAGCTATGGCCTAGTCCTGTTCTGAATGAAGACCCCAGGTAACAGCCAAAGAAGGTGTGATCTTCCCTTAAGATATCACGTACTCTCCATTGTTTGTCAGTAGAGGAGTTATTGGCATCTAGACTCCTCCTACACATCACAAAACACGCAGGAACACTGCTTTGCCCAGTAAATACCAGTATCCGTCACCATCATCTTGACTCCTGAAACAGTCCCACACAGCTGCACATGCTCCCCAGGGGAGGGAGGAAAGGAGCGCTTCCCCAGACGGAGAACCAGGGGAAACAAGGCAGCAGCACCCATAGATGTGCCTGGGCACCGGGTGCCACATGTCAGTTATTTCACTCAGTCTCTTGATGATTCAACACATTTTTGAAAGAGAAAGTTGGTCCCCAAAAGAGGCGCCTGACTGGCCCAATCCTTTGTCATATGTTAATAGCTGTCACATGCCAGCCACTTGCTGGATCTGTTTATGTCACCAGATAGTCACTGTCTAATTAGACTTACAAATTCTAAGTCTAGTATTAGATTTACAAAGTCAGTGAACTGTGATGCATGCCTGTGTTGTCGCTCATGATCTGACATATCATGTTTGAGAATTGGCCCAAGTTGGGGTCCGTGCTTTGTACCTGTAATCCCAGCTACTGGGGAGGTTGAGGTGAGAGGATCACAACAGCCTGGGAACACAGCAAAACTCCTGTCTCTCACTCTTTTTTTTAGATAGAGTCTCTCTCTGTTGCCCAGGCTGGAGTGCAATGGCTTGATCACAGTTTATTGCAGCTTTGAATTCCCAGCCCAAGCAATCCTCCTACCTCATCCTCTCAAGTAGCTGGGACTACAGTTGTGTACCACCATGCTCTGCTAGTATTTTAAATTTTTTGTAGAGATGAGGTCTTCCTATGTTGCCCGGGCTGGTCTCAAACTCCTGGGCTCAGGTGATCCTCCCGCCTTGGCCTCCCAAAATGCTGGGATTACAGGCCTGAGCCTACTGCACCCAGCCCAAAATTTTTTTTAAAAGGAAGGAAAAAAGAAAAAGAAAATTGGCCAAAAGGCAGAGGAAAGTTTGACTATCAATGCAGAATTACTTTTTTGAAGAATCCACATCCTTTTGACTTTTTTATTTTACATCAACCATCTCCCCTCTGCTCAAGATTTGAGGTTGCTTGCTAGTTGAACTAGCTGGCAATGAATTTGTAATTGAAACAAAAATTTTGAATTTTTGAATATAAGAATTTCATTAAGTCATGAATTATAAGCTTGGGTATGAAAATCTTCATAATACTTTATACTGAGACATTTCTCATCTGCTGTCTTGCAGGCTACTGCACAGGAGCTCGAGTACATGGATTTGTTGTAAATTAAATATTAAAGCTTTATAGGCTATTTTTATTTCCTTCTGCTTGCATTCCTTCCTCCAGCTCTTAATAGCTACATGCCCAGTCTTTAAATGGAGCCAGGTTTAGCGAGGTCTAATGAAGAGGTTTTACTGAATGGGGAAAGGGGAGCCACTGTGACCCCATATCACACCTTTGCCACACAATCAGAGGCCTCTGTTGAAGCTATTCTGGAAAATATCTATTCTTGCCAGAAGCTGTCCTGCACTGTCAGTGAAAAGTTATTAGGTGCAGGTGTCAAACATGACTAATGAGGCATGAGGAGCCGACAGCAAAATAACAGAGATTATGGGCAGAGAGGACTTGTGGGTGAAGTGTGAACAGCAGTGTAGATGTGTGAGTGACGTGGGAAGGAAGGGGACCGGCACCGAGGGGCAGTCGCTGTCCCACTTCCAGGAAGATTGGACAATATCAATTACTTGACTGGTATCTTCTCATTTGATATAGTGAGTGGGACAAACATCTAATGTTTTCCTCTTGAAATCGTGAGGTTCCTGCAAGTGTTTGAGGCTGGATATCAATGTTTCTGTAATCTTCTAAGACAAGCCAGAATCTTTCTGTGTTTATATTTACACAGGTTTTATTGTGAAACTGTCAGGAAGGATGAGGCATATTTCACTCGTTAACTTTCACTGTCATCAAAACATCAGAGTCACAGTGCCGTATCCTGCTATTCCGGGGCCCACAGGGGCTCTGATGGATACATTCTGCCTTCACGAAGGTTGTAATCTAAATGGAAGAGGCTAGAAAAAGAAAAAAAGTATGATTAGTTGTACTTGTGTCAAAGGCTACCTCTGAACAGACCAATACTCTACAGCAATCAGAAATTTCAAGAGAGGCAGCAGGGCCTGAGACTCAAACCCAGTGATTCTTGCTTCACTAGATGGGGAGTCTGCTTTTCGTGGTTCCACGGTGCCTGGCCCTGAGCCTCCACCCACTCAGTGCTCACTAGATGACTGTAAGCATATTTCTGCGCGTTCTTTAGCCTCAGGGAAGTTGATTTTTACTTCATGGAGCCGAATTGTAAAGACTTCCTTTTTGGATGAGAAGCAGAAGGGCGGTTGAGAAGGAGGAGCAGAAGCACCATGAAACCAGGTAGGTGAGGGTTTCCCTTCCTGGTCCTTTTAACCAGTTCTCCCAGAGTGGAGATAAACATGAAGTTAAGGTGTGGAATGTTGATCTTCCTAAATGCAGCTCCAAATGATAGACTCGGGACAGGTTTCCAAGCAGCTGTTATTCAGATTAGAGGCAAGGACTTGATGTATTGCTCCCATTAGAAAGTGTCCTAATGGAAAGGGCCTGCACTTTCTCCTGGTCCCATCTGAGTTAAACAATTGGAGTATTTTAAATCGAGGGTCATAAGTGTCAACAAGATGGAGAGCTTTGCCTCTCGATTAAAAGAGGCTTATAAGTTACTTCGGAAGTTCCTGCCGACACGGATTGCACGTGGCTTTCCTGAACCATGGTTATACCCAGGCTAAGTCCAGCCGTTGTCCTAAGGAGAGAGGGGGCCAGCGGAGACAGAAAATGCCACTGGAGAATTTAAGTCTCACATGCCAGGATCCTGCTAACCAGAGGGCTTGTGGGAGGTAGGACCTTTCATGTTTCTCTGCCAACTTGTCCCCAAGGTAGGGACCACAATCCTGGCAGGCCGGGATGGGGACCAAAGTGGCCCTTGCCTTTCATAACATTTTGTGCTTGTTTCCACCTCAGTCATGTCTTAGTTCCTTATCAGGTTAATTACCCACGCCTTCTTTCCAGGCCCAGAGTAGAAGTCATGCCCCAAGACCAGGCGCTGGCCTTGAACGTAGTGCTTCCTCCTGGCGCGCTGCTGCTTTGGACCTGGTTTGCAAAGCACTGGCAGATCATATCTGGCACAGAGCACTGAAACACGGGGAGCCACATGGTCCCAGGTGCAGGCTGAGCCAAGCACCATCCCTGGGGTGTCATTTTCTCCCCTGGGACTGACAGTTAACGTACAGGAGCCAGTCAGGATCATAAGAGAAGGCTGAAGACTTCCCCAGATTGGGAGGAAAAGAGAGGAAGAGGACAAGGGGGTGGCACAGGAGGGAGAGAGCAGACCCCGAACAGCAGCAGTGAGGGCGATGCATCTGGAGCGAGAGGGACAGATGTCTCTAGGTAGATGCCCTTATGGCAGCGATTCTGGAAAGAGAAGAAAATTCCAGTAATATTAACAGAGCTACAACAAATGAAATTGGAAAATAAACAGATGGAACATGCCTCATAGTTTAGCTTTTATCATCAATAATTCCGAATCTGCAAGTGAATATGGCTAACTGTAGTTCAAACCATCTGCCTATTACTGCCTCTCACTTGAAGAGACTGTGTTGCATCCACCTTCCACCAAGACTTGAGAGGAAGGGAGGGAGGGAGAGGGAGAGAGAATAATTATTCTCAGCTGTTCTGGCAAAACAGACATGTGCTCCGCGCTCAGTGTAAAGGTCAGCTGCAGATGGATACCATCTATCTCTGGAGAGGGCAGCCAGCAGTCCCACACGGCTCTCCTGGGCTTGTGGGGACCCCTTCTGGCTGCCCTTCTTAGTTCAAATGTAAGCATCTTACAGGCAGGCTCTGTTGTTTATTTTGGGGTCAGGATTCGGCAGTTCCTCATCTGTATGGGGGGAAATAAACTTAGGTATGTGTATGGTGTGCCCCAACCCACCCTGGGCCATGCAGAGTCACCCTCTGTGCCTTTCAAGTCTTCTGGAGGTTCATTTAGGGTCTAGAACAGTGCTGTCCCAGCGCAGGGAGCTCAGCATCTGGGGAAGCCTGGCTCTCCAAGACAGGGGACCGCTGATGCTGAGTGAGCACCGACCCAAATCAGACCTTGTCTTCCCCACCCTCTTTTGGAAAATGAACATTTTATTCAGAAGGCAATATTGTAAGAAGCTAGAGGAAATACGTGTAAATGGTAAATCAGCCACAAACTCAGTTTTGACCTACTCCGCCTTGCGTGTTCCCTCTTGCAAGACTAATCTGAGAAACACGGAATCAAGCCTTTATCACCTGGTAAATTGTTTCATCAAGAATACTGGGCCAACCACGGTGGCTCACAGCTGTAATCCCACTGCTTTGGAAGGCTGAGATGGGAGCATCACTTGAGCCCAGGAGTTTGAGGCCAGCCTAGGGGAGCCCATCTCTCAACAAAAATGTTTTAAATTAGAAAAAAAAACAATACCATATCTGAGGTGCAGATGAGTGTACAAGCAATTCTTTTTTGTTTAAACATAATAGCAGCTGGCTTTTTTATGGAACTTCCCTGAACATTAAAAAAAAGTAATTAAGGGCCTGGTGTGGTGGCTCACACCTGTAATCCCAGCACTTTGGGAGACAGAGGCAGGTGGATCACCTGAAGTCAGGAGCTCCAGACCAGCCTGACCAACATGGTGAAACCCCGTTTCTACTAAAAATACAAAAATTCACCAAGCATGGTGACAGGCGCCGGTAATCCCAGCTACTTGGTAGGCTGAGGCAGGAGAATCACTTGAACCCTGGAGGCGGAGGTTGCACTGAGCCAAGATTGCACCATTTCACTCCAGTCTAGGCGACAGAGCGAGACTCCATCTCAAAAAAAAAAAAAAAGTAAGACATGAAAACCAACCCAAAATACTTAAGATGGGGCACCTGAAAAGTGCATGTGTACACATTCATATGTGCATGTATCTCACATGGGCATGCACATATGGACACAAATACCAAAAATAGTCTAAAGACTTTTAATATTTTAGGTGTTGACTACTGTTTGTTCATAGCCCCGTGGTGTTAACAAGCAGTAGACTGTTAATGACAATCACACTCTCTCCAGCACTTACAGCAGAAGGCTTGATTTAATCGAAGAGCTGTCATTTATTATTCTGTTGTGCAATTCCGTGGGGGTAGCTAACTGATCAAGCTCTGGCTACAGGGAGCAGAGGGCTTTTTTTTGTTGTTGTTATGTCTAAATCCTCAATACAAATTGCAGTATTTCTGGACTCCCAGTGGGACCCATTAGAGCCTGTGGGGCATTAACGATCATTAATAGTGCTGTCAGAAAGGAGGGGGGTAGGGAGAGAAGGAAAGAAAGGGAGGGAGGTGAAGAAAGGGAGGGTGCAGAATAGTAGCCAGGGAGAAGTGTGGCTTTTTTCAGAAATGGAAAATTAATACATCTGCTTTGCCCACGGTGCCCAGCATTTGATGTTTGTTAACAGGCACATTTCATTTTGCAGATGAGTACAAGCCACGTTCTTACTTCCACATATTGAAATTCTTCCGTTCCTTCAGATCCCTCTTCTCTTTTCTTCATCCTTTCCTCCATCTTCGAAAATCTTTCTCTCCCCAGTAGTCAGTCCTGAATCTCCAGCTCCAAAAATGAGACAGAAAGGGACTGAGAAAATATAAGTGTGCGGAGAGCGTTCATTCAGAACAGAGCGTGCGCGGACACGCCTACACCGCGGTTAGAGCCGTAATTGGCAGTCTTGCCTGTGATAGCCCATTAACTGTGGTTCCTTTTAAGCATGTAACTGTATAGTTAGTAATCAGGTAGAAATGTTTTAATCACTTACTAACTAGCATGCTTATCAGTATGATGGAGAAAGGGCAAGGTATTAATTCGTTAGGAACACATGCTACTATTTAAAGCAAGGAAGACCCTGACTTGGAGTCTTACTTAGAACTGAAGCCTTTTTGTTGAATTTTTTTGTTCTCTCCAAATTCCATATCTATGCTAAGCTGACTCGCCTTTTGCCCCCTTACGGTTGCGTATTTTTCTCCTGTCATTACATTTTTTCTTTTAGTCTCAGACTCTTGAGATCTAGTCTTCTACGTCCACGACATTCTCACACCACAGAAAGGAATTTTTCCGTAATAATAATAGGTGTGCATTACACGTTTGTTTCTTCACAGCAGTAAGTACCATTACTTCATTGACGTATTGAGTACCTGTGATGTGCTGGGCACTGTGCTTGACACAGGGAATACAGCGGAGGGAAAAAAGAACCAAAGCGCCATTCCTGCCCTCATGGAGCTTTTGCTATGGTAGGAGAGAGACTTGGGAATCCCACAAGTCCATTTAGGATCACAACCATGGTGCATGGGAGAGGCATTGGGACTATGAGGAATCATAAGGTATTCCGACTTAGGGAGGTTAGGAAAGTACCCCATGCAAGGTACGGTTGAGCGGGTATAAAGGAAAAATAGATTTGCGATTACCTTGTTCCAGGAACCATGTTAAATATTTTTCCATGAATTATTTCATTTAATCCTTGAAACAACTGTGGAATATAGGGAGGATTCATTAGTTTACAGATGAGGAAATTAAGGTTTAAAAGAGAATGAGCTGCTGCCTGTCTGGCCCATGGTGTAAGCCCACTGCACAGCTCATTGCTGAATGAACCCCGGGTATGGAGAGTTTGACCCTTGGATGGTAACTCTTCCATCTTCTCTTTTTGGTTTCTTTTGATGTTTTTGAGCACAGATAAACCAGACTGACCGATGGAGCCATTTAACTCTCACCAAGGACTCGGGATGGTGTGGGTGCTGTGCGCAGGTTTGAGAAAAAGCCTTGCTTGGGGGCAGTTTCTCAAGTTGAGCGAAGCAGATACAAAAAAAAGTGGGCAAGACTCTCAGCCTACAATCTCTAGTGTGACAGAATACCCTGTGTGTTTGCTTTGTTACATCAACTTCATTTTCTACTTGAAACTGTACCCCTGAGGGGACCTAGCACTGAAGTCGTTCCTAGTGCATTCTATATCCCTAGAGTTGTGCCCATGTTCTGTGTCTTTTTGCCAAGGGATGTTAAAGGCTGAAAGTCCTCTAGGCCTTAGGTCCCCCAGATCACTGTGAGGAGACCCCACATCCCCATGCCTGTGAGCCATGAGGAGCCTGGTGTGGCCATTTCTCCTAGGGCCTTGCTTCCCTCCTGTGAGCTATTCCGGAATAGGGTGTGGGGTCCTGATGCTCTGACATCCGCAGCTTCCTCTCCGTTTTTCCATTCTGGGTGAAGCTTTTCCTAGTCTTAGTGAGGCCCTTCCCCATATCTTAGGCACTACAATTCTATACTTAAACCTCATCTTCCTCATTCCAGTAGATTTTGATGGCCATTGAACTTAGCAGCTGAAGAAAACTAGTTTTCCTTTCCTCTAGGGCAGAGAGAGCTTCAGTAACCAAAGCTCCTTTCTGGGAGGTGTGGGGAAACAGTTTTATTTTCATTCCAGTAACACAGCGGTTCTCAAAGAGTGGTCCAGGTCCCCAAGGGGGATCCCAAAGACCCTATCAGGGGTTCTCCAAGGCCAAAACTGTTTTCCCAATAATAAGACATTATTTGCCTTTTCCACTTACTGTCATTCTCTCACAAATGGAGTTTGCTAGAACCTGCATGACATGTGATTTAAAATATTGAATGCAAAGGCAGGTATGAGAATCCAGACATCTACTAAACCAGACATTAAAGAAATTTAAAAAAAAAAAAAGGTAAAACTCACGAATTTTGTTTGTTTTGAAAAAGTTCTTATGAAAATATGTTTAACATATAATAGGTTTGTTATTTTTTTAAATGAATAAATATTTTACAGTTTTCTCAGTTTTAATTTTTAATTAGCATAAGCAAAAGCCTTTTGGAAGTTCTCAAAATAATTTAAGAGTGTAAAGGGGTCCTGAGGTCAAAGCATTTGCAGACTGTCAGAGAAGGGAGAACAAGGAACAAGGGAGAAGAGAAAACCCAGTCGGATTCACACACGAAACCCACCATGCTACACTGGCAGTTTCCAAATGTGGAAACTGGATTGTGTCATCTATTGAGAGAAATTGTTCCTTGGATACTTCGGACCTACCTCTCTAATTTTTTTTCCTCAAATTTGAAGAGACCATAATAAGACAACCTCCTAAATCCAGGTAATGATACATCCCAGTTTTCTGGGACAGCCCCAACTTCTGTATCCCCTTTGTGCTGTCATAATTTTTTATTCGAAACTTTTTTTTAAATTTAAACTTTATTTTTTTTTTTTTTTTTTTGCGACAGAGTCTCATTCTGTTGCCCAGGCTGGAGTGCAGTGGCACAACCTCATCTCACTGCAACCTCTGCTGCCTCCCAGGTTCAAGCGATTCTTTTGCCTCAGCCTCCCGAGTAGCTGGGATTACAGGCATGTGCCACCATGCCCAGCTAATTTTTGTATTTTTATTAGAGATGGGGTTTTACCACGTTGTCCAGGCTGGTCTTGAACTCCTGACCTCAAGTGATCCGCCTTGCCTCAGTCTCCCAGAGTGCTGGTTTTTCAGGCATGAACACCACCCCTGGCCTGTCCTGTCATCATTTTTAAGTGCTCCCACTTTCAGTCTCAAAAGTTTCCCAGTTAGATTGAGAAATTAAAGGCCAGACTATGTGAACCCCACCCAACTTCATGAGCTTGTAGATGACAAAATAAATAGCAGTCCTTCTGTAGTCCAGAGAGTCCGGAAAGCAGCCCATTTAGATTGACTGGCTGGTTTGTGGCAGACAGCATGCATTTATTTGTCTGTGACCTTTCCTGTTTCAGCTGTGAATATGGGTCCCCACGTTGATCTCCGCTAGGGAGTTGGGTATTAGCCATCAAGGCAGGGGCAAGCCAGGTGGGCCTCCCACTGAAAAAGCTCACTAGCAACTAGCAATCCAGACGGCCCACATATCCATGTGACACCAGCCACATAGAGGCCTTTGTGGGGCTTTTTTTGGACATTGCTAAGCCTGCTGAGTCTAAGATCTCAAATGCTGTTTTGAGCTACTTGATTCAGAGGTGAAGCCAGACCACTTGGAGGGAAGTGTGAAATTCTTTGGAGTTCTTCAGCTCACTTGTGACTCTATAAAAATTACCCAGGGGCCAGAAGCAAGGAAGGAGGTAACGTTTCAAGTGGCCCTTCTGCCTCCACAGCGCTTTTCAGATTAGGGAGTGACAGGGGCTGTGGAACCTTCTTTCCCTCCCGCTCCTCAGTGGGAAAACATCGAAACACCCATAGTGTCAGCTGACGTGATTTGGTGTGAGCTTTAAAGGACTTCCCCAGAAGGCTGAGATCTTTGTTAAGCAGGGAACTTTTCTCTCAGGTTCTAGGCTCGGGAGCATGGAAATTGGAATTCTTTTTAATTGACCATATGGTTAGTTTTGCAGCTTTGTGAAGCTATAAATCTTTGGTGGAGTTGAAACCCAGCAGAAATGTCACCAGAGGAAATAATTTTTGTTAACTTTTTTCCTCTTGTTTCTTCGCCAAACTCATTTAACAAAAAAAACCAACCCATGCAGCTTTTGATACGTGCACACTGGTGAGTGAAGTGTGGGGGGCAGTAGGTCTTGGACAAGTGAGCGTGGCAGAGATCTCTCAGGCAGATCCAGCAGTTCCAGCCCCATTCTGAGAGCTCGCAATTTAGCTTTTGCTGGTGCCAGCAATTACAAAAGGGGCCTACTCAGCTTTAAGCACTCAAGTGTTGATGGACAAAGTGCTAGTTTAACAGATCTGTGTAATGGGGAACAGGTGAATAAATACAGGATTAGCGAGCCCTTTACATAACAGCCTTATTATCACATGTTATGTGGGGTTTTTGCCTCCATTTGACAACTTGGGTTGCGTAAAAAATTTTAAGTAACGCAACACAGAGGAAACCCTTCATAACAAAGCACCGAAACAATTAATCAAGATTTATGAAACCTCTGGGTAATAGTGGTGCATCAACAAAAGTGGCTATTTCTGATCAGACCCACAGCCTCCTAAATGAATAAATGGAGAGCACAGCACCAGAAGCCACAGCCTCCATAAGTGGCACAATTGTTTTCCATAATTGAAGACAGCAAAAGCCTGTGTACAATCAAAGAGCATTCCATTAGGAGAGTGAGGATGTAATAAGGGGACAGATTCGAGTTTGCCCAGCCTGGAAGGCATGTAATGTCTCCCCATCTCCACCACAGTACTAACACACTGGTGAAGCTTCCTCTACTCTCAAATGGTGACTGTAATCCGATACCTTTTGCTCTTAGGAAATTGTATTAGTCCTGACCTCTTAAGAGGACCCCCTTATTAAGAGGAAGCACTGTTTCCATAGAAGTCATCTACTTTTCTTTTTCCTTTTTTCTTGTTTTTTTTTTTTTTTGAGACGAAGTCACTGTTGCTCAGGCCGGAGGGCAGTGGCATGATCCCGGCTCACTGCAACCTCTGCCTCCTGGATTCAAGCAATTCTCATGCCTCTCAGCCTCCTGAGTAGCTGGGATTATAGGCGTGTGCTACTATGCCCAGCTAATTTTTGTATTTTTGGTAGAAACAGGGTTTCACCACGTTGCCCAGACTGGTCTCAAACTCCTGACCTCACGTGATTTTCCCAACTCGGTCTCGCAAACTACTGGGTTTACAGGTGTGAGCCACTGCGCCTGACCCTTTTCTTTTAAATCACACTAAGATTAAATGAACACTGTATAGATTTGTTTTACAATTTTCAAGCTTTATGTAAATAATGTCCTCTCTTTTGCCCCTATAAAAGCTGTTTTCTTAGCTACATACTGTGTTTTGGGTGTTTATCTATATTAGATAGAGCCCTAGTTTATTTTAACCTCTGTATATTGTATCATTATGTGACGAAACCATGCTTTATGAATCCTCCTATTGGACATTTAGATTGTTTCCCATATTTAGTATAACGAAGAAGTCCACGGTGAACCAGGGTTTCTTTATGCCAAGGATTAGGTTTGCTGCATGTGTTAGTCTGTTTTGCATTGCTTTAAAGGAATACCTGAGACTGGGTACTAGCTAAAGAAATGAGGTTTATTTGGCTTATGGTTCTCCTGGCTGTAGAAGCATGGTGCCAGCATCTGCTTGGCTTCTGGTGAGGCCTCAGGCAGCTTCCAATCATGGAAGAAAGCAAAGTGGGAGCCAGTGTATCACATGGCAAGAGAGGGAGCAAGAGAGATGTCAGATTCTTTTAAACAGCCAGCTGCCGTGTGAACTAACAGCGAGAACTCACTCATCACCAAGAGAAAGCCATTTGTGAGAGTTCCATCCCTATGACCCAGCACCTCCCACTAGGCCCCACCTCCAACACCAGGGATCACATTTCAACATGGGATTTGGAGGGGCAGAACATCCAGAGCGCATCACTGGGTCATAAGGTGTGGGCATCTTCACCCCAGCTGCTTCTTGCCAGCTGCTCTCTGCAGTGGCTGAATTCATGCATGTGCCCGGGAAGTGGCTGAGAGTTCCTTTTCACCATAGCTTGCCAAACATTTACTGTCAACAGACAGTAAATGTTTTAATATTTTAATATTGCCTGTGTGATAAATATAAAATACCATCTCACTATTCCTATCATTTGGATTTTCCCAATTACTAGTGAAATTGAGCATCTTTTTACACGTTTATAAGCTATTCAACATAATTTCCTTTGTCTTTTTTTTTATTGAGTTGTTTATCTTTTTTGTATTGACCTGTAAAGCTCTTTATATACTCTGGATACTAATTTTTTTTCAGTTATGTGTTTTGTGACTATTCGTTATTTCCTTTATTAAGTAGCAGAAGATAGAACCAAACAGGTTGGACACTGTAGCATATAGAGTAGTGTAGGTGATGCTCAGGAGTTAAGAGTCTCTCCTGCAGGCAGTGGGGAGCCATTGAGGGTTATTAAAATGAGGAATAACAGGATCAGGTTTGCTTTAGACAGAAAGGAAAGCAGCAGAACAGAGGAGGATGGATTGCAGAGAGAAGAGACTAGGCAGTGGTGCCAATTAAGAGGCTTTTGCAAGAATCCAGGAGAGAAATAATGAGGACCTGAGCCTAAACCATGACAGTGACTCCTAGGAGGATTTCCAAGGATTTCCGGGAATTATTTCGGAATGGGATGGGCAATGCTAGTGAGAATTCAGAGGAGCACTTTAATCAGCCCTTTCCTATCGATTCACAGATTTGCTTTCCTGTCTTGGCTTGGTGAGGGTGGTTTCCATCATCCCTTGGCCATTCAAGTCTACTTACCAGGTTAGGGACTTGTTGGGTCTATGATGTCCAGTTAGATTTCCCTTCAACAAGACCCAGGGGACATTCTGGCAGTCGTTGACAGATCTTAATTCTCCTTTTGGCTTTCACTTGTTCCCTTCATGCCACCTTGTTTGCCTCTCCCTGACTCTCCCTCTCTCTCTCTCTTCTCTTTTTTTTTTAAATTTTATTTCCCATTTTAAATCATGCACAGTATAATACAATAAGCATTAAATCATGCAAATTGGTCTAGGTTACATTTTGAAAAATGTTAAGAGCAAACTGTTAAGAGACCAGTTTCTGACAGGCAATGCATTTTAAAGTTGAGGGATTTGAAATATTTCAGCAGTGGACCTAAAACAGCATTATAAATTAGTTCAACTTATCAGCCCTAAACAGAATTATTCATCCTCCAAAAGGGTATTTCATGGCCGCTGGGCCCAAACGATCGTTCACCTTCATTTTTGCCCTGCTCTAAGGGTAGGTCTCACTTTACTGAATTCTCCTGATTCATTACTGTGTGTTACTTTATGAATTTTTTATCAGCATTTTAATAGCTCTTTCAGATGATTGAATGTAACTGATTCTTGTAGCAGAACACTGATTGAACAGAGAGACAGTAATGTATGTCGTAGGGGTTAGCTTCAAGCCAAGCAACAGAGTTTTTTACCTATAAAGATGTGCTTTTTCTCCCCTCAGTAAGAGTCTCTGCATATAGAAGGTGCCCCCCCCCCTCCTTCCACACATCTGCACCTACCCACCAGGATTTAGGCAGGAATCTGCCATTTTCAGTTTCAGGCATGGTACTGCCAGCAAAGAAAGGGAAAAATCAGTGCAAGCCTGAAGCATCGTTTTTTTTCCTCATCAAAAGTATGAAATGATTAAGATTTCAGAGGTTCTTGGGATAAGAGAAAGATACTAGACTAGCTCAGACCAGCAGGAGGATGGTCTATGGGAAGAGCATTAGAGCCTGAGCCAAGCGTGAATCTCAACTGTCCCTTCCCTGCTGTGTCACCTTGGATTCTTCATCCCATTGCTGAGCTTTTTCACTCTCCTGTAGATCAGAATAATCCACCTTTCCTGGTTATTGTGAGGAGTAAATGAGAAATTGTATTAGAAAGCACCAAGCACATCAGAGACCCCTCAGGAAATGTTTGTTACATATGAATAATGTACATGAAAGCACTTGTATGGCACTGTACAAATATAACTTATTAATATAAGCCAGAGTGGTGCTTGGCCAAGGAAAGAAGACTTCTCCTTACAATACCGTAGGCTAGGTTGAACCATATTAAATTCTATTTTAATAGACCCAAAATGGCAACTTCATATGGTTCAACCCAGTATTTTACATTGTTTGATCATCTGTGACTTTCCCTGGTTTAAATGAAAAAATGTGGGGGATTTGTGTTTGTGTAGTGGGGCAATTACATAGCTATAAGGAATATTGAAGATAATTAGGTACAATTTTCTCTCCTGGTGAGACACCCAAGGTCCAGACCACACTGGTAGTAAGAAGTAGGTATGAAAACAAACTCAGTTCTTGTTCCCAGATCCCTGGACGGATGCAACATATACAGCCTTGAGTAGGGGATTTGTTTTCTCAAAAAAGAGGATATAATCAAACTTGAAAAAGAATCCAGATCCTCTCCAGCCTTGACTAGGACTCTTTCTTCTGTATATACACAGCTCTGTAAAGCACCCAACACTGGGGAAGTTCCCAGGAGGGTTCCTTAGACAACTGATTGACTTCCAATGGCAACTACAGACAAATCAGAATGAGTTGTAGACATTGGTACATGGGTTTGGCAGTGGCAGATAAGTGAACTGACACCTGAATCTTAGCTGCAAATTCCAGCCACCATTTGATTCTTGGTGTGTCTTCTATCTCAAAATGATACAAATTGGAATTGACATGAGTTTGTCCCTACACTGAACCAAAAACACTGAACTCAGTTGTTCAGTGTGTGTGTATACAAATTGTTTCTGGGCAAATTGCATATATATATGTATACATATATATGTATATGCATATACACACACACGATTTGTGTCTAATGATAGAAATTGTTCGCTTAATAATTTGTATGTATACACACACACACACACACATGATTTGTGTCCAGTTAATGATAGAAATTGCTCAATTAGTAATTTGTATGTATACATATATACATACATAATTTGTATATACACACACGTGATTTGTATCCAGTTACTTTAATGATAGAAATTGCTCACTTAAGCTCTAAAAGTCATCAGCCAATCCAGAAAAATATAGAAGTGGTAGAGTGGGCTGGCAAGAAATGAGTGGAAATTAAATGTCTTATTTGGCAAATAAAAATATAGCCATTTGGGCAGACACTTCCCCATGAAATGCTGATAAAATACTTGAATCACCAATATCCTTGTTTGCTTCCTTGTTCATGTCAACATCTTAATGTGAAATATAATTACAATAAACATTCAGAAACAGAATGGCAAAGCCTGGACTAAATTTATTTTAATGCCCTTTCTTATGCTTAAAGCTAGGTCTCCAAATGTACTTCTAAAGTTTTTTTTACAATATATACTTTAATAGGATTGCAGGATTGAAATATAGCTTTTGAGGAGCAATCAGGACACGGGAGAAGTTATATGAAAGTTGTGTAAAGATTGGGGGAGTTTATGGCTGATTTTCATGATCCTGCTAAATCATGTGGTCACAGTGGATGAATGAAGAACGGACACTAGAAAAAGTGTCTTTTTTTTTTTTTTTTTGAGAAGGAGTCTCACTTCGTGACCCAGGCTGGAGTACAGTGATGCTAACTTAGTTCATTGCAACCTCCACCTCCTCGGTTCAAGCAATTCTTGTGCCTCAGCCTCCCCAGTAGCTGGAATTACAGGTACACACCACCACGCCTGGCTAATTTTTGCTTTTTTAGTAGAGATGGAGTTTTATCATGTTGACCAGGCTGGTCTTCAACTTTTGGCCTCAAGTGATCTGCCCACCTCAGCCTCCCAAAGTGCCTGGATTACAGGCATGAGCCACCACACCCTGCCAGTAATATATCCTCTTTTCACCCGTATAGTTACTGCTTATGGACTTTTCTCCATTTAAAAAAATCCAAACAGTAAAAGCCTTTATTGACTCCATTTGCTCTTCCTTTTACATCTACTCTGTATCTTCTTCCTAATAAAGAATAGTTGGGAACCCCCAGTGTGGAGTAGAAATGGCAGCATCAACTAGGTCATAGAGAACTCTGACGTTCAAAGTACATAGCCATGGAAAATTGAGGGGCAGACTCTCGTAAAGTTCAAGGAAAGTTTCAGGTTTGCTGGGCCCTAGGACTCCTGAAAGGATAGGATTATGTGTTTTTTGAGCCAAAGTTCTACCCTTGAGAGGGAGATCTCCTCTGAGAGTTAAGGAGCTGGTGCTGCATCCTTTAAAAATGTATTGGATGGAATTAATGGTGAGCATTGCCACATCCCTTCTTCCCAGCCCAACCAAGAACCAGGGAACCAGTCATTCTGTCACAAAATGAATAGAAGTTGAATCCGAATGCCAATAAAACCCAGTTCGAATCTAAGATAGGACGTAAATATAGTGTTAAACGTGGCCAAGTAACTTTGAGATAAGTCTCAGCGCTCAAGTAGGCCTAACAGTTCAACAGAAACAAAACCTTCTCTGGGAAAACAGCTTCACATTTCATATGCCACTCGCAAGACATTTAGATGAATAGTACAGATTCTGTCACTGTTTTATAGACGGAGGAGATTGAGACAGAGAGCACTAACTTGCCTGAGGACATGCGAAGTTAGTGACACTGGCAGGGTCCTACCATATCCCTTTACTTAATATGAGCAGCTTCCACTTGATCGGGTGTTCATCACGTGCCCATGAGAAAGGGCAAAGGAAGCAGTGCAGGGAGTGTGAATTGCCAGTGAAGCTGTTTGCTGAGCGTACTTTCTATAAAAACTTCATTGTGATATAATTTCTATATCATAAAGTTGACCCGTATTTAAGTGTCCAATTCAATTAGTTCTTTATATATTATGAATACAAATCCTTTATCAGATATGTGATTTCCAGATGTTTTCTTTCAGTCTATGGCATGTCTTTTCATGTTCTTAATGGTGTCTTCTGAAGCATGAAAGTTTTCGACTTCGATGAGGTCCTCTTTATCCCTTTTTTTTACGGTTCATGCTTTTGCTGTTATGTCTAAATTCAAGGCGATATTTTTGAGAAATAAATATCATCAAATCTTGTTCTCTCTTTCTCTCTGACACCTGCCCGTGCGCAAGCTCTAAGCCCTGCATGGCTCTGGGTTTCATCTGGAATAAAACCCAAGTCTGTCGTTGTGGCCCACAAGGTCTTCCCTGACCTGGCCCTGTGCCTAGTCTCTCCTCAGACACATGTTCCAGCCTCACTGGCCTCATTTTGTTCCTGGAAAACACTAAATGTGTTTCTCCGGGCCTTTGCTCTCGCTGTTTCCTCTGCCTGGAATGCTGTTCCCAGCCATTCTTGTAGCTGGCCTCCTCCTTTCATCCAGGTCCTGTCTTCAATCATGTGCATCATGGTCACGCCTTAGATTCTTCAGGAGATATTCTACTAAAAGAGCCCTCTTCCAGCCCATAGGAAAATATACCCTTTTAAAAATTTCCTTCGCAGAACTTTCTGGGCTTATTTTGACTTTTTAAAAAGGTACATGTGAGCACGACAGAGACCTTGTCTGTGTGCTCACTGCCCCTTTCCTGGCCCCGTGAGCAGTGCCTGGTACAAATGAGCGACTGGGTCAGTATTTGTGGAACGCTCAGCGAATGTTAAACTGAGGAGCAGTTCAGAGATCATAGTCACTGTTTAGACAAATCAGGGTCTTCAACAATTCTTTCCCGATGAGACTTTCTCTGTCAAACTCATTTCATTCTGATCACTCTGTGTTTCCCCCACACTTGAAGAAACAATCTTTATGCTGCTTCCTTTCATTTTTTTATGCAGATGACCTTGCATTGCTTTATATTCTCTTCTTCCTTGGAAGTTCCCTACCCTACCCCGAGTTAGGAAGTTCCTTGGGGACAGAAACCATGTCGTCTACTTTATCTTCTGTCTTTCCATGCCTAGCAGATGCTAGGTGTTCAGTCATTGACCAGACGAATGAATATATGTCCCTGACCTGCAGCCTTGTACTTTGAATGGAGAACAAAGCCCCCAGGCTGTGTGTACTCTTCATTTCTGGAGCGAGGGTTCTTGCACATCTCATCAGCAGCTCTCCTGGGCATTTATTCTGAAGGCTAGTGGAGGCACAACATGTGAAATGCCAGGAGGAAGAAAAATTGAAAGCAGGAGTTGTATCTTCCTATGTGATGGGAATACCGTTCTGGCACTAGGACGGTCTCCTCATGGTGGGCAGTGGGGTACCATGTGAGACCAAGGAAGAAGCCAAGTCATCTGCAGCTCTGAGATGCCTGCAGAATTCCGTGGGAAACTTCCCAAATGCACTTAGACCCCAGGGTTTTGATGATGTTGATGGTTCTCTGCTCAGTTTTTCAGTTTCTGTCAAAATGTGTTATCTAAACTCTTTACTCGGTCTTACCTACAAAATACACTTTCATATTTCTTACTAATCACTGTACTACTGAAGTAAATTTTACTAGATGACTTTTCCAGTGGACTCTGATCAGGACATGAGAAGTGGTTGTCGGTCCCTATAGGCGGACTTGGATGCAATATTTTACTTTGATGCCAAAAGGGAGGAAAAGCCTTAGACCAATAGCATGGCATTTGTTATTTTAGTTTTACCATTCGTCCTGCAAATGGCCCATTTCACTTAGAGTGGAGCTATCTTGCTGCAGCTTGGAGTCAGACACACCTGGATATGACTCTACCTTTACCTCTCAGAGCCTCAGTTTCCTCACCTGTAAAATGAGGCTGACAGTACTCAGCTGATAGCTCTGTTGAGAGGGTCAAGTGAAATAACATGTCAAATGTTCTCATGACAGTAGTTAGGTACAGAGTAAACACAGAATAAGGGGTAGCTTTATTGTGAGGATTAATATGATTATTAGAAGTATTATTGCTATGACTACAACCAGTACTATTAAGAAGAGAATTGCCACTCAAGCTAGGACAGCTCAGTAGGTGTGATATTTAAACCAACAGAGTAATCAGTGCATTTTTAACCTATTTATACCATTACCTGGTTCCATGAAAGTTTTATGGCTGTTTCTAAAAAGAATACATCAAATAAATTGACGTGAACACAGAAAAGGAAAATAGCTACTAAGAAAAAAAACACAGATATGGGAAACTTGTTTTTATAGTTTCAGCTTTCTTCTTGGATTCGGGGGTGCAGGTGCAGGTTTGTTACTTGGGTTTATTTTGTGATTCTGAGGTTTTGGTCATGAATAATCCCATCACCAGGTACTGAGCAGAGCACCCAACAGGTTTTTCTTTAGCTCTTGCCTTCTTCCGTCTCTCCACCCCGCTAGTAGTCCCCAGTGTCTGTTGTTCCCACCTTTGTCCATGTATACCCAATATTTAGCTTCCACTTACAAGGGAAAATATGAAGTATTTGGTTTTCTGTGTTAATTTGGTTTCCTGTGTTAATTTGCTTAGGGCAATAGCCTCCAGCTGCATCCATGTTGCTGCAGAGGACGTTGATTTTGCTCTTTTTAATGGCTGTGTGGTATTCCGTGATGTGTGTGTACCACATTTTCTTTATCTAGTCCACTGTTGATGGGCACCTGGGTTGACTCTGTGTCTTTGCTATTGTGAATATTGTTGTAGTGAACACATTCACGCATGTGTCTTTTTGATAGAACAATTTACCTTTTGAGTATGTGCCCAGTGGTGGGATTACCGGATCGAATGGCAGTTCTGAGTTCTCTGAAATATCTCCAGATTGCTTTTGCTATGGAAAACTTAAAAATCGTATAATTGCCACAACTGAGCTTCAGATTTTAAACTGAGATTCCTGGAAGCCAGTGTCAAATTCACTACATAATTAATTTAAGAATGAGACTGTCATTTCTTCAGGACTCAAAGCTGCTTCTAAAACTAATTTCCAAGATGGCTTTCCTACCTGGGACTTTATGTAGTGAACGGTATACCCACAACATGTTTTCCTCAAATGCGATAACGTAATTTTTACGGTTGCTTCTGCTAGCACCTTGTTGATAAGAGCAAAGCAGCCTGGCTTTAAAATACAATTCGGTGACAGCGGTTCTGTGTGGGGCTAAGGTAATATGGCCCTAGTGTGTAGCTGTGAGGTGGTCAGGCTTGATCCATGGATAGAATGTAGAGTGTTTTGAAGAATGGATGAGCTGCTTGTCCTTCAAATAATCTTTTGTAAATATTGCTTTTCTCAGCTTGCCTTTTGATAGGAGTTGAATAGCAGACAGTTTGAGATTGTATTCTCTGACAAAAGCCTGGTGTGTTTGTATTCTCTGTTCCTGGTCCCGGGCAGAGCCTTATGCCTTAGAAATCAGGAGTGCAGGTGTTAAAGTTGACATCTTATTGTAAAACTTGGACTCCTGCCTGAACAGAAGGCCATTCTCCCTCTCCCTAGTTGGAGCTGCAGGAACACTTACAAGCAAATCTAGACTCTTCTTCAGGAATCAGTTTGGGGGTCTATTGCGGCACTCAGAAAAGTTCCTAAGCAAGCCCTGCTGCCCTGGGCCCTATTCAACAGGTCTAAACCGCAGTGCAGCCCACTCTGGTTAGGGGTAGATCCGGGAGGTAAGATGGCAGAAGGACGGGCTCTAGCCTATGGCTGGAAAGTACCACGCCCCACGCCCACAGCACCGTTTGAGAGACACCTGCCCGACAGGAAGGAGCCCGCTGGGGGAACGTCACCTGACTGCTCCAGGCACAAACTGGTGAATCAGCTCTAGAGGGTGGCTTGGATCTTTCCCACCTTGGTTTCTCGCTGCCCCGCCCCAAGCAGCCGAAACTGTAATTCCTTTACATGAGCCTAAGCAACATGCTTTCTTGATAAACCTGGCAGATCAATTGGCTATAAAATTTTCTCTTAAGAAATTAAACAAGTTAATCTGTTCAGTGAAGTTATTTGAACAAAACGGTTACATTTGGAGCCACACTACTATTTTAGTTTGCTGTAGTTTCTATTGAGACATCCTTTCTGACCACAGATGCCAAGACCGTTTATCCACTGACACTAGTTTATGTCAAGGTCTATAAGGAAGAATTTGTGTCAGGTAGAGAGAAAATAATAAAGCAGAAAGGCAGCATGCATGTAATCCAGTACAATCTTCACGTTTTTCAGTGGCCTGGAAATACTTCCCAAAGCCTGGGGAAGCCCTGACTCTCCCACTTATAATGGTCATTATTCCAAGTGAAGACTGTCTGCACCATAGGGTTGGAAATTTGTATTAGGGAGAGAGAAAAGAATAAGCTGAAGGTGGCCGTTGGACTCCTTAGCATCCAGGGGCCTCATCCACATTGGTCACTGTTCATGTTGTTCTAATTAGGGCCTACGTGCCTACGTTAACTGGTGGAGGAGCTCTCAGTTGCATTAAGCTCCCTGGCAGAAAGAAATGGCCTGGAGGCTGCTTCCTCTCAAGTGAGAAAGGGTCTTCCAGGACTGTCAGAAGAACAAAAGGGGTCAGGGAAGTACCTCTGGAGTTGGTCATGTGAAAGTCAACCCAGTTTCTTGGCTTTTCAGGCAGCCTCACGTTGCCTTGACTATTACTCCAGTTCATTAAATGTTAATGGGTTATCAATACAGGAAGAGTAATCCCCTGAAGTCCCTTTAATATGTTTTATTCTTCCTCTCAAATAAATGACTGATTAACGTCAATAGGAATTGTTCAATATGTGCTGTCTGCAAGACTCCTTGCTCCTTGAGGCTTTCTCCCGTGGTTTATAGCCTGGCGCAGACGCCTCGATAAGATCTTGAATAGAGAGAGTGGTAAAAGTTTATGTCAGCCAGTCAGTGAAATGGAGGTAGGGAAGGATCTAATGAGTGCACTGGCTCGAGGATGATGGCACTTTCATAAGTCACACTGTTCTTTCCCCTCTTGGTCCACCCTGCTTGTAGAATCATAGTACCTTAGAGATGGAAAGGGTTTTGAGGTTATTTTTTCCACCTTCCCATTCTTCAAGGAATTCCTTCCATAGCTTTCTTAACAGATGGTCGCATAGCATCTGCCTGTATCTCCAAGGAGGGGCCTTACCCTCCTCCTGAGACACCCCGTCAGCTCCTCTGCAGTTCTGCTTGTGGAAGGTTCTCCTTGTGCCATCAGCTCTCATAGTTCCTGTTCCTATTTCTCATGACTCAGGTTAGAGTCATAATCTTCCATGTATCTGATGACCTCTCTTAAATGACTGTAGGCTCCAGGAGGCCAGGGGCCCTTTCCTTTTTAGCTGGCCATTCCACATTGTTCCTGGCCCATTGAAGGGACTCAGTATATATTTGTTGAATAAACGAATGAATGAATGAACGAATGAATGAATGCACTCAAGTTAGAAAACTGGGAGGAGATTACATACATAAAAATGGAAATATTTTTCCCAGACCAGCTGATCTGCTCCCGATGACTTTAGGGTGACTATGGAGGAAGGAGTGAGGGGAAGCACCCAGGAAAAAGCGACTGGTTAGGACTGAGCAGCATTCAGAGCATGGGAAAAACAAAAGGATCTTGACTTTTTAACACAGCTGATAAATATCATTGAGATTTGGCAGAACCAAAGCTGAGCATTGGAAAAGGGATGGACAAGTCTTCTCTATGAGGAAAGGAGCCCACTTGTGGATACGATGAACAGCTGCATGGAAGCCCACAGAAGCAGGAGCAGTGGCCTGGAGGAGAGCACTTGAATGCGGAGATAAGCACCGCCAGCCTCGGGTCAGTCACAAAGGAAGGACAGGGACGGGAAACAGGAGCATCTGGACAGGGGCCCCAGCAGCTGCTCACAGCAGCTCATCTTCTGGCGGGAGAGGATTTGCTCCTGCCTAGGGCCCTCACGTATAAGAGTGGTGAGTTTCTAGTGTATCACCTCTTACCACACGCCAAGACAGCTACTCTTCTGAATCCTTCCTAGAGAAAAAAAAAATCACAACCCACGCAATTCTTGCTTTCTCTCACCTCCCACATCTAATGAGTCACCCAGTTTTGTCACTTGTGTCCTTCGGATGTCTCTTGACATGCCCTTCCTTCCTTTCCACTAACATAACTCAGACCCCAGATTCTCTCTGGGACCATGATGCACCACAGGCAGCCCAGTCACGTGAAGAGGTTACCCTTGCACGCCAGATCTCTGCTCACTGTTGCCTCAGATACTGCATGCTCTGCCCACATCCTTTCTTCTTCCCGAAGAGACTTTTAGTTCATCACCTGCTGCTTGCCGGACAGAATCTACACAGCCTTCAAGATCCCTCTTCTGGGGCTGTGCGGCGGCTCACGCCTGTAACCCCAGCACTGTGGGAGGCAGAGGCAGGTGGATCACTTGAGGCCAGGAGTTCAAGACCAGCCTGGCCAACATGGTGAAACCCCCATCTCTAAAATTAGCTGGGCATGGTGGCACATGCCTGTAATCCCAGCTCCTCTGGAGGCTGAGACATGAGATTTGATTGAGCCTGGGGGGCAAAGCTTGCAGGGAGCTGAGATCATGCCACTGCACTCCAGCCAGGGCGACAGAGCGAGACTCTGTCTCAAAAAAATAGAAGATCCTGCTTCTGTTCTTCTCTCCTTGACTGCCCGTCCAGCTCCTCCTGCCCCCGGCCTGTGATTGTGTTCTCATCTGTACCTCGTTGCACTCACCTCCATCTGCCTTCCGTGTGCCTTTGAAGTTCCTGCCCTTCCCCCCTCTCTCCCCATGCTCTCGCCAGCCTCTGAGGGTCTTAGTCATGCTTGCTCCCAGTCAGCCCTACTCCCAGCACTGTTTTACATGCAGGCTGAACTCATTGAAAGTTTATTGACTTGAATGGGATGTTTCTTCCTAAGACATCAATTCCATGTCTTAGGATTTTTCATGCTTTTCAGAATATTTTCACAGAGTTTGTTTCAGATCATTCAAGGTGCTCATATCACACAAGCTGAGCTGCCTTCCTGGGGTTCACCCTCTGCTCTCCTTTGCCCACCTCCATTCCTCCAGAAATCTGTTCAGGTGACAATGTCTCCAGTGACCTCTGCCAGTTTGTTCCAATGTGGGAATGCCATGCTCATTTAAAACAGTTAATGCGTACTCCGGAATGACTAGAAATGGTCTCATGTTTGAAATTTCTGTTCATTGGTGGAAGTTAAAATTCCAATTTTTCCAGCAAAATTTGATTAATGTCCTTATCCAGAATTGGAACTGCTCACTGCTTTCTTTTTTTGGGGGGTGGGAGTTGAATACCTGCCCATCTCCTCAGTGTTTCAAGCGCATCGTCACTTGGCTGTAATAACTACTCAAACTATTGACTTACCAGTTTTAAGTATAGATCAACCTGGTGTTTATAGGATAAAATCCTAGAAACTCCTTCCTTCGTATCTTTCTCTACCTGTGCCCACCAAGAAACAGAGCTGTAGTTCACCCCACAGCCATAGGCCAAATGAAATGAAATAAATTTTTCCATTGGCTCTACCCTATGCTACCTTTTCCTTTGTTAAAAAGGGAGATAAAAGAGAAAAGAAAACACTGGTCTACATAAATAGCACTAAGTATAAAGAGTGGAAATGGGCTTCTGGGCTTTGAACTCCACAGGGAAGTTGTTATGGCAACCTAAAGTTGAATTCACTGGGGGGATGTGTCAGTATTAATGAGATAAGATCGAACTTGTGACTCCAATGGTAACTGTATTCTCCAAGATTTTTCTTCTCACTGAGACAAGAAGCAAAGCCCTTATTTTATCAGAGACATCTAGATTTAGGATTGGGAGACAAATTGTGTGGGCATTGGGGCCCGGAGTTTGGTTTCCAGGATGAGGTTTATATTTCTCCGTGCAGAGGAATTAGAACCACTCCTAACACACCTGCTTCAGCTATTCTTGTTCAAAGTCTATAGTTGTAAACTTAGAGGATGGGTAACATAGACAGACCATGAATTCCCTAAAGACAGCTTGAAGTTCACTTAAATTTAAGGAATTTTATTTTATTTTTTTACTGGAGTGTTACATAGATTTTTCTATAGGAAAAACGTAATAAGATATAATTGTAACTGTCCAGTGGGGGTTAAGTTCCCAGAACAGTTATTGGCTGTGAGTCAAGATTCCCCCAATGAAGAAGGAATTCTGAAATCTGAAGAGAGGGAGAAATGAAAAACCACAGGTGATGGGAAGCCTGGCTGAGGGCGAGAGGAAAGGGTTGTAGAGCAGCCTGAGCAGGTGCTGCTTGTGGGAGTGCCGACTCTGACTTTAGAGGTGGGGAGGCAGAGGTGAGAGCACGAAGTACGTAAATATTCAATGTGTTTATACGTCATTACTTTACCATGGAAGAAACTAATATATGAAATTCGCACTATAGAAATTAAACTGGCCAGGTGCGATGGCTCACACCTGTAATACCAGCACTTTGGGAGGCTGAGGTGGGCGGATCACCTGAGGTCAGGAGTTCAAGACCAGCCTCACCAACATGGAGAAACTCCATCTCTACTAAAAACACAAAATTAGCTGGGTGTGGTGGCGCAGGCCTGTAATCCCAGCTACCGGGGAGGCTGAGGCAGGAGAATCTCTTGAACCCGGGAGGCGGAAGACGCAGTGAGCTGAGTTGGCCCCATTGTACTCCAGCCTGGGCAACAAGAGCAAAACTCTATCGCAAACAAACAAACAAAAAAAGAAATTAAACTGAGATGCTAATCATTTCTTTTTCCTAAAGCTGAAGACATCTATAAGATAAGGTTCTAATTTGGAGAGGTGAGCAAGGATCCACAGGTTAAGTGGACTTCAAGAATATACCATTCAGTGCTGAGCACAGTGGCACCCACCTCTAGTCCCACCTACTTGGGAGGCTGAGGGAGAAGGATCACTTGAGCCCAGGAGATTGAGACGGTAGTGTGCTGGTGCGGGGCTGCTGTGCGCTCTGATCATGCCCCAAAGAGCTGCGACATTCTAGTCTGGGCAACATAGCAAGATCTCATCTTAAATTTAAAAAAAAAAGGAATATGCCATCTAGAAAAGCAAGAATGAGCCCCAGGGCACAAAGAGAGGGAACAAAAAAGTAAGGATGGGCAAAGCAAATGAAGGAGCTTAATAGCAGCCAGAAAAACTTCTTCCCAATTGTTGCTTATTTGTTGAAAGAGCAGTCTCATTCATAAACTATGACCGTGTATAACCACCATTGTACTAACCTGAGGAGACACAGGAGTGCTTCAAAACAGCGGTTTGTTGACTAATGCCAAAAAAAAGGCCTGGAGCCTCTCAAAACCCCAACACCACAAGCACATGAAAGAGCTACTTCTTGTGGACAGACCATGAAAGGGAAAGGCCTAGAGAATACCAACACTGCAAACTGAACTACTTTGCAATTCTCTCCAAATTCTGTCTTCACCTTGCTGGAAAAATGGAATAAAGAACCAAAATCAACAATAGCAGTGTAGGTTGCATGTAATAAAGAGCTAAAAAATTTATGTATTTCATAGCTCACAAAACCCCTTCATAAATAATCTTTGCAAAGCAATCGTGAGCTAGACAGGACAGATAGAGTGACTCTCGTTTTACAAATGGAGAAAGCGAGCCTTGGAGAGCTGGCCAGACCTGCTGAAACTGTATTGCTTCCAAGGACTGAACCTGGAACTTGAGCCCAGGCTGAATTCTCTGTATTCAGACCCTCTGCTCTTTCTATGGCAAAGTGCCTCAAGAAACCAGGCAAATCCTACCTATAAAAGAAATGTCAAATCACACAGAATTCACATAAAATTACTTGAAAAGTCTCCTGCCTTTCATCCCAGGCTGTCCTTCTCGCTGTTGGCATATCCTCCAAATGTCACGGCTTCAGTGCCCAGGGCTTTGCCAGGGAGAACATGCTGCCAGCCTGCCAATTGAAGGATGTGACTTGAGAAGCGGCAGAATTTGGAGAGGAACGATGGAGTTCTCCTTGTAGGGGGTGGGATCAGTGACTGTAGTTCTCAGGGGGCAGTGAGGAAACAGGGCTTTGTATCTATTCAGGAATAGTATCCAGGACCTCACTGATTTTTGCCTTCCAAATAAATAAATATCAGAAAGGATAGCTGAGGTCAGTCTAGAAAATTAGAATTTGCTTGGGGGAAAAATATGTTCTGGAAAAGATAAACAGTAGCTTGCAGTTTCACTGTTGGAACATTTGTTACAAGGTCCTGGTATTGATCTTTTATCACCCAATTTCCACTGGGAGCCATGATGTATTACCACACTGGGAAGCACTAATGCAAGTGCGTGAATCAAGGGAGACTCTAGACAGTATCTGTAGTGAGGCAGCATCCTCCATTTGAAGGAGGGAAGATTGGGAAGGGGGTGTTGCTAGCTGCAGAATTCCAAGGGGAGTTTTGCGTTGTGCTGTGTGCAAATGCATATCCATGCTGGGGAGTGTTATGGGTTTATGAGGAGAGTGATTAAAATTGTATCAAAGAGGCTCGTGAAGCTTATGGTTCAAGTTAACTGCATGAAGTAAACAGCCTTTAACGGCCTCCTGGGAGTGTGACAGATAGTCTGTGGGTGTTACGGCAACATGGTACTGGTGAACGTTCTGGCCATCCCAAACTAATCACCATCTGTGAGCATGGGTCTCTGGGGAGCGTCTGGTGGTTGGACAATCATGGTAGTTAGCATTTTTCATCAGCTTCTGTGCAGCACAGATAGAAACCTTATGCTCGAGTCTTTCTTTTTCTGTCTGTGTAGAAGGACTTATGCTGATGACAGCAGAGCAGACCAGGGTTTGGGCTGTGCCGCTGCAGGGTGCATTCTGTGGTTCTCTGCCCTCCCTCTTCCCCCGACCTCAGCCTGACCATGGAAATTAGCCTGGCCACTGCTTATGGTCACTGCTCTTATTACTTCTCTTTACCACTAGCAAAAGGGATGTCTGGGGAGGTGGGTGTTTCTAGATTCAGTGGGGCGTGCTGCCTCGGCTCAGTGCCTTGAGTTTGATATTCTTCTCTCTCCTGCTTTCCTCTCCTACTGCTTCCTTCATCACCACCACCTCTAGCTCTGCCCCAGCATTCACTCGCCCGTCAGACACCAAATTCTTTTCTCTTGTTCTTATTATTGTTGGGAAGCATCATTTGAGGCCTACAGTCGGATGCCCTGTAAGGGCCCCAGGCAAGAGGGGAGGTCAACGGTACCATCCCTAGAAGTAGGCAGGTCTTGTGGATGTTTTTGCTCTGCAGCAGACCTGAGCAGCTGTGACAGACTGTAAGGGCTGCAAAACTTACAGTATTTGTGATACAGCCCTTTACAGAAAAGGTTGGCCGACTCCTAGGTTAGAGTATTCCTTATCCTTGAGAAATATTTGATCTAGCAAACTGTACTAAGGTCAGACATAAATATCTAAATCAGAATACGCATTACATTAGGGCAGTATATGCACATTTCATAGAAGGTAACAAATTCAGTGGGTTGATTAAAAGAATTTCTTTTAACAAAAGTATTTGGAAATACCTTTAAGTAAAACTTAAGATTTATTAAAGGAACAAAAATAACCAGGCCTGCAGACAGCTGGATCCTGTGTGTGAGGGTTGTCTTAGTTTTCTTTTTGTTGCTCTGAAGGAATATCTGAGGCTGGGTAATTATAAAGAAAAGAGGTTTATTTGGCTCATGTTTCTACAGGCTTTGCAAGTGGGCTGCCAACATCTGCTCTGCTTCTGGGGAGGCCTCAGGAAGCTTTTATTCATGGCAGAAGGTGAAGAGGGAGTAGGCATGTCATATGATGAGAGAGGCGGTAAAAGAAGGAGGTGAGGGGGGGCAGCCTCTTTTAAATAATGGGCTCTCCTGTAAACTGATAGAAAGAGAGCTCACTCGTCACCAAGGGGATGGCACCAAGCCATTCATGAGGGCTCCACCCCCATGACCCGACCACCTCCCACCGGGCGCTACCTCCAACCTTGAGGATCGCATTTCAACATGAGATTTGGAGGGGACAAATATCCAAACAATATCAATGATGAGAGGAGAGGGTGTCAGTTAGCTTTTGTTATATAACAAACCACCCCAAAACTTAGTGACTTAAAACAACTATTTTAAGTAGGTCATAATTCTGTGGGTCAGGCAGGTGATTGTACCTCTCTGGGCCGGCTCAGCTGATCTCTGTTGGCCTCTCTCAGTCATCTGTGGCCAGCTGGGGTTGGCTGGTCTAGAGGGTTTCACTTATGTCTGGTGAATAACAGGCTGTTTGGTCTGGGGGTGGTGCTGGGACTTGGCTGGGACAGTTCATCTCTGCTCCATGTGTCTCTTACCCTTCAGTAGGCTAACCCAGGCTTCATTGCATGGTGATCTCAGGATTCCAAGGAGCAGCAAGAGAGCAGGCCCCAATGAATATGCACTTTATAAGCTTCAGCTTGTATCGCGTTGCTGATGAGCCACTGGCAAGTCACAAGCCTGGGCCAGAGTTGACATGGGAAGTGCCCCCAAGGATGTGGATACAGGGAGGCAGGACCAAATTGGGAGCCATTACTTCAATAACTTCTGAAGAGAAGCTAGGTTTTCTTCTTTCATAACACCTCTCTACCACCTTTCATGGTGTCTAGAATTTACATTACAGATGTATTCCTTTGGGTCTTGAAGAGTCTACAGTCTTCAAGAGGACCCCATTATATGAAGGTGTAGTTGTTCAACCAAGGCCTACCCAGAGCTTAGCCGATGACTGAGAACAGGGTCGATACCAGGGTGTCAGGTGCCAAGGTAGAATATGAAAGGGAATGTGAAGGTATCAGAAAAAATGAACTATTCCTGTGTTCACCTGTCTAGCTACCTACAAGAAACCTCTACATGGCTGTTCTGGGGGCACAGCAAATCCACAGTGTCTCAGACTGATCTCGTCACCTTCCCTTTTTCCTTCTCTCCAACATGGTTTTTCATTCTTGCAGCAAATACTGTGCCTCATCTTGACAGATGGAAATGAGGAGAGGTGGAGGAAAGGGCCGTAGAACAAAATGGGAGAAGGGGAATGACAGGAAGGAAAGGGCAGAAAATTACTGCGTAGTCTTAAGTATTGAGGGTTCAACTCAGTCATTGATTGCATCCAAATTTAAGAAAGTGAACACATTCCCCTCTTTTTTTGGTTCCTTCCCTTTTGCTTCCAATCCTGGAAGGATTATAATCCTCATTCTTGTAGCTGTGGATGGTTATGGCCAGAGAAGAACATATGGGGACGGTCGTCAAGGAAAGCAGAGGCCTTTCACTCAGGGATGCCTCAGGATTTTATTGTCTTCAAAGACAGCAGCCCAAGTGCTGGAGCAGCCAGAAAGGAGCCGGCCTCGTTCATTCATTCGTTCATTCATTCATTTGGAGACTGGGTTTCACTCTGCTACCCAGGCTGGATTCTAGTAACACGAACACAGCTTACTTGCAGATTCGATCTCTGGATCTTAGGCAATCCTCCCGCCTCAGCCTCCCTAGTATCTGGGACCACAGGCACAGACTACCGGGCCCAGCTACTTTTAAATTTTTTTTTTTTTTTTTTGAGACGGAGTTTCGCTCTTGTTACCCAGGCTGGAGTGCAATGGCATGATCTCAGCTCACCGCAACCTCCGCCTCCTGGGTTCAAGCAATTCTCCTGCCTCAGCNCTTGTTACCCAGGCTGGAGTGCAATGGCGCGATCTCGGCTTACCGCAACCTCCGCCTCCTGGGTTCAAGCAATTCTCCTGCCTCAGCTTCCTGAGTAGCTGGGATTACAGGCAGACGCCACCATGCCCAGCTGAATTTTTGTATTTTTAGTAGAGACGGGGTTTCACCATGTTGACCAGGATGGTCTTGATCTCTTGACCTCGTGATCCACCCGCCTCGGCCTCCCAAACTTTTAAAATTTTTTGTAGAAACAGTCTCCCTTTGTTGCCCAGGCTGGTCTCAAACTCCTAGACTCAAGCGATTCTCACACCTGGGCCTCTTGAAGTGATGGGATTATAGGCATGAGGTACCGTTCCCAGACCAGCCTGTTTTCTAATGGGTGTCCACTTTAAATCCCAGCTCTGCCTCAAGTTGTGGCCACTGCTAAGAACCCTGGCTCGATGCTTTTCTCACAAAAGAGCTGTTCCAGATTGCCCTTAGAATGTTTTCTCCTTTGGCAGAATAGCTCTTTTCTGTTCAGCCGTCCCTTACATTGTAGCTCTATGGTGGAACTAGCTCCCGTTTAATGCTGTGTTATGGGTAAAGCCCTCTTGCCTCGTAGGTGACACTAATAAAACCATCGAAGAGATCAAACATAGAATTCCTGGAGATCCAGACCTCACAGTCAGACAAGGAGTTGGTTGCTTCTGTTGCTCTCTTAGCTTAGGCTGGAGCTGTAATTCACACAGTGACCAGCAGGGAGCTGGCGAGTAATGGCTGCTGTGTCCTGCTAGACCAGGGCCAGCCTTTGGTCCAGCCGAGCGTGGGAGTGGTGGACAAGCCTGGCACCATGCAGCAGTGGGCTTCTTGGGTGCTGGAAGTAGAGTCAGAGTACCCTTGTTCTGTCCACTCTGCCCACACAATGATTGCCTTCAGTCTGGAGAGTAGTGAATGGCGATGAGTAATGAGTGAAGGGGGACCCTCTTAACAACGGTGGGGGCTCGGAGCCTTCCGGGTTAATACTGTGTAGCACTGAGGTGGCCCACTAAGGTCATTCTCATATCCTCTGTTCCCTGCCTCTACATTGCCAGGCTCCCTGCACCCCACTGTTCTGGTTCTCAGCATTGGACAAGTGTACTAATGTTCAGGCAGAGGCCTGGGTGAGATGGCCTCATGGTGTCTTGCTGGTTACTGCCCTTTGCTGCCATTTTACAATCCACATACTCAAGGTTTGGTTTCTGATGCCTGGGAGGGTTGGCACTTTGGGAAAGAGCAATGGGATTTTCACGTTTGAGATTCTCAGCAAGTCAAACATAGGTGAGACAAAGTATCAGGGAGTTATTGGGAATATGAATGTGTTTGTTTGGTTAGTTTTCTGGGTTTTTTTGCTTGTTTGTTTTTTGAGACATCTCACTCTGTCTCCTAGGCTGGAGTACAGTGACACCATCTCTGCTCACTGTCACCTCCACCTCCTGGGTTCAAGCAATTCTTCTTCCTCAACCTCCCACGTAGCTGGGATGACAGGAGTGCGCCACTACACCCAGCTAATTTCGTGCTTCTGATAGAGACGGGGTTTCGCCGTGTTGGTCAGGCTGGTCTTCAACTCCTGACCTCAGGTGATCCGCCCACCTCGGCCTTCCAACGTGCTGGGATTACAGGCATGAGCCACTGCTCCCGGCCTTTTTTTGTTTTTTACGTAGGCACTGAGGGAGCAGTATCTTCACATTTTGTTACCTGTGAACACGCATTTTAGCCCCACTTTCATGGCAGTAATGATGATGGTGATTTAGTATGATTCGCCAACAGATGATAAGACTTCAGAATGTCACAAACTGGTGAAAAACATGTATATTTTTGTAATTGTAGGAGGCCTGCCTAGAGATGAATTGCTGGCTTTGTATATTGCCAAGTAAGAATTTTTTAAAAGTATGAATACCATAAACTATCACTATTTCGTTAAAAAAAAAAAAAAAAGCAAACAATGTCATGGTTAAGAGTTTTGAAGTCAAACAAATCCTGATGATACCATGGACTAGTAAGCTGAGTGACCTTGGGAAGTTTAAGTAACTTCTCTGCCTCAGTTCCCTCATTGTGAAACGGAGATGATTATAACTGTACATACCTTATAGGATTATTGGCAGAATTAAATGAATTAATGGATGAAAGGTACTGAGTGCCTGGTGCAGAGAGCACTTGGGGCCTCTCATATTTTTATTGTTGTTATTAACAGCAAAGAACAAGACACATATACTATTCGAGTAAGTAACAATCGTGCTCATTGAAACTGAAAATTCACTGCACTGTTGTGTTGTTTCGTCTTACTTGGTTTTACGCCAGTGGTGATCTGGGAGGCACTGGTCAGGCCATACTGGCTTAATGAGTCTGTTTCTTTCCTCCAACAGCAAGACAGGCAGGACTGCCTTCCCACCCAATAAAGAGGGTGGTAGGTAAGAAAAGAAAGAGCAACAGGGTTTCAAGGTGGGGTGTGTAAAACAAGGATGTCAGTGTGGGAGTATCCTAAGGTTGAAACTTTCCCAAGGTAATACCTTCTACCCCTACTCTAGATTTAAGGAGTTAGAACTCTTCATGGTTCCTCTAAAAGTAGTTAAGAGGCCAGTGCGGTGGCTCACACCTGTAATAGCAGCGCTTTGGGAGGTCAAGGCGAGCAGATCACCTGAGGTCAGGAGTTTGAGACCAGCCTGGCCATAATGGTAAAACTCCATCTCTATGAAAAATACAAAAACATTAGCCTGGTGTGGTGACAGGGGCCTGTAATCCCAGCTACTCGGGAGGCTGAGGCAGGAGAATCACTTGAACCGGGAGGCAGAGGTCTCAGCGAGCCACAATCACGCCACTGTACTCCAGGCTAGGCGACAGAGTGAGACTCCATCTCAAAAAATTAAAAAATAAAATAAAAGCAATTAAGAGTCAAAGGGCACCATTAAATAGAGACATGAAATCAAAGTTCATGCTTATGCACCTTTGCCCTGTTAGACCTTCTTAACTAGTTAACCTTCTTAACTTCCTACTTGGGAGTCCAAGTAGCCCAACCATGGTGGAAGGGAAGATTTCACGGCCTTTCTCCTTGGCTCTTACCACAAATCTGCAGAGTAGGCACACCCCTCTGTAGAGAACTCCTCTCAGAAACCAGACTCAATGATCCCATGATCCCTTTTCTGCTGATATGCTAGAAGCCAAGACTTTTGTATTTCGTAGAAGAATCAAAAGTAAGAACAGGAAGCAATGTGTTAATACTGTAGAGTATTAGACGTATGTCTCACCTTCCGACCAGCTAGCTCCCTGGTCCCCAGCCTCACTCCACACCACATCCTCAGGTTCTCAGTTCAAATCTTTAAGGCCACTGAAACCCAGGCTCCATGCACATTCAGCATTTTAGCGCCACTTTCAGACATTTATATGTTACTGTTCATGCCCAGCCAGCCTGGAAAAGAAGACAAGTATATGTTCCCCTCTACCTCATGCCCACCAATGCCCAACATGAGGTCTGTACATGGTAGACGCTCCATACATCCAGTGTAAAACAAAATAAAAGCATGTGACCTGTAACCAAGATCTGTGTAGCTGCATCCATCCACTCCTGGTATGACAGCATTGCATTTTTGTTGCTGTTTAATCAAAATTGCAGTTCTTGGGAATTAATTCTCTTTTCTTTTCTTTCTTTCTTTTTTTTTTTTTTTTTTTTGAGATGGAGTCTTGCTCTGTTGCCAGGCTGGAGGGCAGTGGCGCAGTCTTGGCTCACTGCGACCTCCGCCTCCTGAGTTCAAGCAATTCTTCCGCCTCAGCCTCCCGAGTAGTTGGGACCACAGGCACGTGCCACCACACCTGGCTAATTTTTTGTATTTTTAGTAGAGACATCTTGGCCAGGATGGTCTCGATCTCTTGACCTCATGATCTGCCCACTTTGGCCTCCCAAAGTGCTGGAATTACAGGGCGCCTGGCCCTCTTTTCTTAAAATTAATTATGACAGGTTGTGTTTTTTATACACTGCTGAAATGTGTAAAGCAGTGGGGAGAAGAGGGCCTCCTTTCCTGAGTTGATTTATGTTATATATGCAAACTTTATTAATGTTAAACCATGCTTTTCAATGAAATTAAGACTTTCCAGCAAGCAGCCCTCTCCATTTTATTTAAAGATCCTAGTGGCTGATGCAAATTGTGCCGGCGTTGCTATGATGGCAGTGGAGGATGTTGGATCTGAGAGATCCCATGCTTAACCCTTAAGTGAGAAGTAGCCTGTGGTGTGGGAAGGTAACACAGCCCTCCCCTGTAAGCAGAAATCAAGCAGTGGTCTACTGAGAGCCATTTTACTACTTCCAGAGAACCCTGAAGGTGAAATGAAGGAGGTAATGAAGGCAGGCGGGAAATGAAAGGAAGAGGAGCAGAAATGTTTAAGAAGGATGTAAATGTTTCAATAGCTTGAGGAACCTAAGACTGCTGAACAGAATATTTGCGCTGGGAAGATGAAGCATACATGGATACCTGCAAGAAAATGGAACAGACATGACATGTGGGCTTTTTTCTTCCAAAGAGATAAACGAGGCCAGGCATGGTGGCTCACACCTGGAATCCCAGCATTTGGGGAGGATCACTTGAGCCCAGGATTTTGAGACTAGCTTAGGAAACATAGTGAGACCCCATTTCTACAAAAAAATTTTAAAAGTTAGCCAGGTGTGATGGCATGCACCTGTAGTCCCAGCTACTCCAGAGGCTGAGGCTGGAAAATCACTTGAGCTCAGGACATCAGGGCTATAATGAGTCATGACTGCACCATTGTACTCCAGCCTGGGTGACAAAATGAAACCCTGTCTCTTAAAAAAAAAAAAGAGAGAGAGAGAGAGAGAGAGAGACAGAAATGAGAGATCTGCTCCTTAAAGCAGGAATAGCATAGTCTTTAATATCAGGAGGAAACATTGTATGTTTTATTTAAAGGTTGTTGGTTTATGAATTGTGTACCTGTCAAGGGTCTGGTTCTTGCATGGTTAATGTGTGAACTTGTAAAATTTGTGCTTCTCATGTTTAAAGCATGATACCCAGCAAGGCGTCTGACAACAACCCTTTCCCACATTCCCTTTCATAGAACATTTCATAGAAAAGGTTTCATAGAACACTTCATAGAAATGATCCTTTTCGTACAACACTTACACGTTCTTTCCTTCATCAGACATGGATTAAATACTTACTGTGTGCCAGGTATAGTGATAGGTTCTGGTTGAACAAAGGAGTTGTGTTTTTTTGTTTGTTTGTTTTGCTTTTTTAAGTCTGACCCCTTGGAATTAACCTTGTGGTTAATTCCAATGACATCCTTGGTAACATAGCCCCCTCCAGTAACATAGCGGACCACAGATGGACAGGTGGAAGGGGCTGAAGAGTGAGACAGTCACAGCACGTGAGAAACACCATGGGGGGCAGCCTCTTTTTGGGGCTTCTGCCTCTGAGAATGCTATCAGAAGAGTTCACACATCTCATAAAGGTGGCCATTCCGTGGGATTCCCTGATTCCAGGTCCCTGAGGCTTTGGGCTGGGGGATTTGGCTGTTTTGGATTGTGAGGCCGAGTCCCTACCTGGTACAGCACTAAAAATCCATTTCCTTGTTCTCAGTGACTCACTTCCCACCATCTCCAGTGGCTCTTTGGCCATGGTTACCATGTCATTGTTTGCCAGCAGAAGGTAACTTGGGGCTTTCTGTCAACCTGAAAGACTTCCTTCTCTCCAGCCAGTTTGGTCTTGCAGATGTTGTTGTGAGGCCAACCACCTAAGCCCAGCCAGCCCTGCTTTGAAAAGCCCTGTGGAACTAGGTCATCAGGTTGTCAGACGGTTCTCACACAGACTGTACTGTGCTGCAACTTTTAATGTACACTGCCTATGGAATACTAACGTTGTTTCCAAACTAAATAGTTTCCAATGAGGATTTAATGGGAGTTTTTCATTTGAAATAGATTGAAAACAAGCCATTTCCTACTCCCATTTCAAACAAATTTTGGTCCAGTTATTTTCCTTTTTTTAACATAAAGTTAAATGGACTATTCTGCCCATCCCTGACTGAGCTGAACCATGATTTCTCTTGATTATGCTTTTACGCTGCAAATCGCGAGGCTCCAGAGACATAATGGGCATCTGTGGGAGAGTGGCAGCAATTTTTAAAATCCTGCCAGTGCTTGTCAGCTTCCACTCTGGTGCCTGCTGTGTGGGAAGAAAGCACCCCACCAAAAGAAAAAAAGTCTGCCAACAAAACCAGCACTGCCCGCCTGTCCTGTGGGGGTTGGCACGGGGATGGGCTCCTCTCTGCAAGCTTATGTAGGGCATATTCTCAGCCACTGCGGAAGCCCAGTTTCCAGCCATCCAGCCCTACTCCTCCCCCTGTTTTCCAGCCATTAGCTTTTTGTGGTGTTGAAGGTTTCTTTCTCCCTTTTTTCCCCAGTCTCAATTTTTCTTGATTTTACTTGGACCATAGCCTCGGGGAAGAGGAGCTCTTGGCACCCTGCCTTCCACTTGTCATTTACCTTTACCAGCAGCAAAATGGAAATTAAGTGTCTCACAGTCATTCTTGGGTGGGGTTATTTTTTGTTGTGATATTTTTGGGTGGAGGTGGTGGTCATCATCTTGGATTTGCAGAAGTTTACAAAAAACTCGGGAGAAGAAAAGCCTTCTTGCCACCATCCTCTGTCTTTGGGAAGGGCAGCTACGCCCCCCTAGCAGGTGTGTGGGGACCCTCATGGGCAATGCCTCGGAATGGGAACAACCTCTTTGCTCTCTTGCCCAGCAGTGCCAAGAATTTCACTAGACCCGTTGAAGAAGAAACGCCCTTCACCACAGCCACCATCGCAGCTGCACTGCCATTGTGTGCAGCCCAGGGGAAGCACACAGCGCTCTCTGGGTTTCCGGTGAAAGTCCATTATGCCTGCCAAGGAGTCCTCAGTGCAGAAACAGTCAAGACTTTCTGGAGAGGTTGAAGATCACACACTCTTTTTGATGGCTCTCTACTTGGGTTTCCATTGATTCATGGTATTGGTTTGGGAGGTACTCATATCCTCCTGTAAGGACCCTGCAGAGAGGCTTCCTCTGAGGATGCAGCTATATCTCAAAACACTACTCACCTTCTTCCTTCAAAATCCTAACTGTGGTACGACTGACAGCCTCTCCCTTTGGCCTTGAGAAAGGTAAAGCACAGAGGTGTTAGGTGACTTCATTAGCATGACGGAATGTCAGAGTTGATTAGCACTCAGGAAAGGTTGTCTAATGCCAGCCTCTGCCTTTGTAAATGTCTTCAGCATCTCCAGGGAGAGGTTGATCTGGCCTCTGGCTGAACTTGTGCTGGAAAACAGTTCCGAGCAAGCACCCCATGGAAACCTCTAATTCGTGCAAAAGTTTCCCCATACGAAGTGAAATCTGTTTCTGTTGCATTTTCTCACTGGTGCTGCCACTCCTGGGTCCACCAAATCTAAATCCAGTCTCCTTGCTGTCTCTTACCCCTCCAGGCATTTGAAAGCAGGTGCTTATTCCTAACTCGGCTTTCCTTCTCTTGGCCTGCATTCGTCCCTCATATTTCTTGGTCCCCCAGCCCTGCATCCTTCTAGTTGCCTTCTTCTAGATGTGTTCTGATTTGTTGTTCTGTTTGTTCTGGGCTCTGAGGTACCCAGAATGGGGTGAGAGACTATCACAGCCCTTGACAGAGACCCACGCCACCTTTTAGTGGAATTGGCTGTTTTGATAGCCTTATAAGGATCCTTCATTTATTTCAAATTTAATTGAGTCTTTCTTCACATACATAACTGTTCACCATATCTGCTCTGCATGTATGTGTGATTTGTCATTGCTGAACCTTTGTGAAAACCACATTTATTCCTAAAGATCATCTTATCAGGATAAGAAGGTGTATATTCATTTCTTTAGTCTGCAAAGATACGTTGGATCTGTGTTTTGTGATCCAGTATACTGCCATTTCCAGCTTCACGTCATATCCAAATTCAGCTCCACCACTATGTGCCAGACATTGTGCTGGGCCTGGGGATACAGCAGGATATCAGACAGGCACAGGTGCTTCCCTCCCAGTTTGTTGGGTGGGCCAGACAATTGACTGCATTTCCAATCCAGGGTGACAGCACAAGAGAGGGGAGCTGCAGAAGCACAGCGGAGGGTGCTTCACACACTCAGGCTCTCTGGAAAATGTGATACTGTGAGAAGCTGGCCAAGGAAAGAGCTAGAGTTTAAAGTTTGAGGTAGGCAGAACTACCTATGCAGGGCTCGAAAGGTAACAAAAAGCATGGTGTCGGCAACAGCTTGTCACCAGGTAACGCTCCTGATCCTCATCATTTACAGTGCGAATGTAGACCCTAATCTGATGAAAGAAATTATTGCCTTTAGAGGTCTTCATCATCTGCCTTTGGGCACATCAGACATTCATGAGCTCGCCTAATTGTATTTTTGTCACAGCCACATTTCTCTGCCTTGACCACTTGCACTGCATGTGAAAGTTCATTGATGTCTCACCGAATACAGCTCGGCCCTGTCTATATCATTGCTCAAGTTTACCAATCTATGAAAAAAAAAAAAGACAAGACTTGTTCTTATGACTTGTTTTTCATAACTCAGGTTGGCTTTGAGGTATCCTAAAAGTTTCCTTCCTTCCTGAGAGTTCACGGCTCTCTTCCTAATAATCTGTTTTATTTTCCAAGTCATTGGTTAAAGCAGCAGGTTAGTGGCAGAGCTGCACCTAGACCCCAAGTATCTGAACTCCTCGTCTAGACATCTTTCCTTTCTACTGCTCTGCTTTCCTACAGCTCATCTTTCCAGAGCAGACAGACACTACACAAGAGTTTTTGGTTTTTTTTTTTTTTTT